>NC_142614.1:15473214-15781696 GCF_059453375.1 Lepisosteus platostomus | reverse complement strand
ATTTTCCACTGTGTGCTAAGTGTAGGCAAACTGCCCGTCTAATTAATTTACTACGGAGTGGGCAGTTTGCCCACAGTGGAAAACATTGTTTATTTCTTGACATAATCCCCTGCAATATTAATGTACTTCTTCCATCTGTACTGAGGTTTCTGGACAGCTCCCAAGAAAAACGACTGGTCTTGGTCTTAAGAAATGACATCTCAGTCACTTTAGAATGGTCATCATCCCATACATTCACATGTTCTCTGAGTTTTCAAGCAAGATAGTGTCAGGTGGGTAAAACTGCAAGAGTTCAAACACACAGCACGCCTGAGTTGCACAGCATAGGAACAAGCACAGAAACAAGTGAAAGCCGGAACTAATTTTCCCCCGCAACAACGGGGAAAAAAAACAAAGGAATACATATCTCCCAAACAAACCTTCCATTTTTGGCAGCCTTAAACACCTCACCCAAGGACAACAGACAAAACTGCGAGAGTAAGTCACACATGTATTTTCTACATTTCTGTTCAGTTTTACGCTTTTTACATGACATAAATGCACCAGTCACGAGCTCATTCACTGTCATGAATAGGAGCTACTGCATTATTGACGGTACTGTAGCTTCATCAAAAAACTCAATTCCAAAGATCTGTTCTTCAAGGGCACTTCCGTGTACATTATCGGGATGATAAAAAAGATCAGAGGGCTCATAAATAGCCACATCTAGGTAACATTAGATGACTGAACCTAGGAGCTGTAGTCCTGATATCCTTAGGGCTTTAAGTTAAGCATAGTGGACACACCGCTTTGTTGTTTCAATACCTCTGACTTTAAATAAACCGAACTTGACATTCCAAATAATCCCCATGAACAGAAACTCAGTTACGGTAATGTACTGCTGAACAAAAAAAAACCACATTGTTAATCTGTAAAGGTCAGCCAGCGGCAGATTTCCTTAAATATTACAAAATAAACTTAGGCTTGACAGATGAGCCTTTGTTTTGCTAACACCTGACAGTATGATAAAGTCTGAGAATGTTTTGCATGTATCCCCTTACAAGTGACACAGATTTCACTATAAGTAGCCTCACATTCAGCCTGATCAAAGAAGATGTCATAATCTCCCGGTACATTTTTGTAATTTGTAAGCCTTTTTTTTTTTCCCATATTTAAAATGAACGATGGCAGACTTTCCATGACAGGGGAGAGTCAATGTGGAAAAGAGCAATTTGATACACATTTCCAGGGGGCACTTCTAAAAAGATTCCAGACGAGATTTCACAAGCACAAGAACTCACTTACTTTAAAAAAAGGACTATAAGCACCTGTATCTAATTTGTGTCTGAGATAACAGGCTCTTCACATGCAGTCAGGCACCATCGGTTTTCTAGTCTGACCATCTCACAAGCTACTTCCTACTGCACTGAGGCCAGATTTTCTGATTGGTGTTCTATTAAAACATCCCTGAAATCTGCACTTTGGAAAAGAGTTGGAAAATTGGTCAATGCCGAACAAGGAAACAGAAACAGTGACAGATGCAAATCAAAAACTACAAACAAAACTGAAGGTGAGACAACGTGAATTTCTAAACCAGTCAGATATATCCCACCCTCATATCTTGCAACTATATTCTGCTTCAACTAGGTGTTGTGAGAATAAAACAAGTCACTAACTTTTAGAAAGCTTTTTCCTGGGTTAGGAGAATGAGTCAAAAAAACGAATCTAATTTATTTTCTCTGCTTATGCACAAATTTCCAGAAGCCTATAACATTACAGCACAAACACATCTGAAATCCCAACCAGAGCACTATTGTCCAGTTTTTACAATAACATAATAAGTTTTCACACCCTTTGCACCAAATATCTGAGTTAAAAACAATCATCAGGATCAGATACTACAGACTGTACAAAGGCCAAGCTACTGTATACTGACATGTCTTTGTGTGGTGTTGTGTAACAACACATCATCCCCCATGTTACTGTGATACGGCAGGATTATGTAAAACTGACATTTAGCAGGGGACATCATAGAGCTGCTCCTCTTTCACAGGAACACCTGCCGACAAATGTTTTAGCAGCTGTTGATTTTCATACCTTAATGATCCACTTGTCCGGGTGGATTGTTTCACTGGACCCATGAAAACCAAATATGTTTCTAAAGGCCAGAAGGTTAGAATATTGAAAACATTCGCCTCAATGGGACCTCAGATGTGTTGTCCACAGTGAGGCCAGACCCAAACTCACTTAGCCCTTATTCACCTGTACTGTGCATATTCATGGAGGTACACTGCCCCTAGGGCTGAACTGCCATATGTGATCAGTGCTCTGAGGGCCACCCTCAGGATTACTCCCATCACAGATCACTCCTGCTCTCAAAGAAAGGCAGCCCTCATCTTACAAGGGCAACTCTGGTCACGCACAACCAGTCGCTCCTCCCAAAAGCTTTTTACTCCCGTGGGAGTTAGTTTTGTTTTGAGACAACGTGTCTTGACTACATGGTGTACACTGCACAGGCCAGTAAGCGGCAGAACTGACTAACTGAACCTTCTACATCTGCGGTCACAACTCCTAAAGACTCAAGTTGAGTACCAAGATATAAAGGGTTGGGCTTGCTGGCAGTGAAATATGTATGCTTGCCAACATACTTAACATATTAACTATAACAACCTGCCATGTCATTAGGAAGTAAAACATCATGCTTTTTTGAGATATGAGGAAAAAAACAAAGGATATATAAGAACAAAGAAATCTAAGTGCAAATTTGGCATTAGCTCTGCATTGTATTTATACTCTGTATAAATTCATACCCACCACACACAAGCTTACAGGTACCATATTTATGGAGGTCTGCCAAACTAACAATCGACTGTACAGAAAAAAAAATCAACAAATCAAATTCAGAAGTATGTTTATAACTGTATATATATATATTTTGCATTCAGCCCCTGTTTACAAAGAACTCCACTCAGAGCAAACACAGGGATATTCCTGAAGAGCTCGAAAAGGCCCACGTTCTTTTAAAGTCACCTTCCACTGACCCCAGCCGTATCCCCCTGGCTCTGGCTCGGTTCCATCCCATGGTTCTCTTCTCCTGCTGCGTTTACAAACAAGCTGTCCGTGGCCGAGGCAGGTTTACGCTGTGATACTGCTTTCGGGTATGGAGTCTGGGACTCTGTGGGCAGGAGCCACTGAAGGTTTTAACAGCATTCATGCCACTTGGCAAGACTATTAGATAAGTGCCCTTGAAACATAATTAGAAAAATGAAGGAGCAGCCTCCTACTACCAACTTGCCACCCAAGTGTCAGAATGTCGCGGCTGAAGAACCTGGCCACAGCCACCACCCTTATACTCACATACTGTACAGGGACGGTATTCTGTAACAAAATACTTGGCTTGAGATAATCCAGTGGCTTACTCTCCTTTTTATTTAACATTCTATCACAACTGCAAATGTTCAAAATGTTTAAACCCCGTCGAATGGGAGCTTCATGTCAATCTCAAAATGTGAATAGTTAGCCTTCATTACACCGAACTCAAAAATGATTCATTTTCTCCAGAGGAAAAAACTGCAAACTGTTCATTAATCTGGAAGGAGTATGAAAAAAAGAGGTAAAAGAATGTCAAAACTGGAGAAATAACAGTGCTAGAAATCAAAGCCTGACAGCGAAAGTGATTTGTAATATCGGATCTAAGCAGCTGTTTCAAGCTGGACGGCAGCCACTAGCTCCTCAGCAATGTCGAACAGCATCTGTTGGAAAAGTTTCACTATGAAGAGCTCTCGCGAGTGGGGGATCTTCTGCAAGAAACAAAAATATTTACATAAGTCTCCAAATAGCTTTGTCAAAAACAGATGTGGTTATGTTAAGATCCTTATCGATTCTTAAGATTATAAATGCACCCTCTGCCCCTAGTGGAAATGTCAAACATCTGTAAAACTGTCAAGGTCAAAGGTCTTTGTCACAGTTGGCGGTATTTGGCACCTTTAAATTCCCAGACAGCGTTTGCAGATTGTATTATTGGCTTTGTGATAAGGGGATATTTAATTCCAACAACAGAGTGACAAAAATCCCACCCAAAACTAAAGGGGAGTGCCTGGGGCAACCAGACACAGTACACCACAGCCCCTCGGCATCTGGGCTTCACATTCACATGTTGCTGCAGCCCCGCAGGGTAGATAAGAATGATCTCTACAGTCTCATCATTGTTGTAGCTGATTATCCTTCCAATCCAATTAACATAACTTCATGGGGAAAAGTGTCATATGGTGTGGCTTTTCCAACTCTTGTGGAAGATTCCAAGATATAGAGATTCTAGTGACTCTATTTTGAATAACTGATACCGGTGCCATTCCTACTGCGCAGGAGTCTCTAGTATCTATGATCACTGGAGCACAGGTGCGCTGACTGTTAACCGTGTTAACTGCAACCAAATTTGTTTCACCAATCAGTTTAACAGCAATCAGTTTGGTTGCAGAAGCGAACACACTGGGATCTTTCAAGAAACATTTAGACAAAAACATGAGATCGATGAGATCGAACAGCTACTAGCAATGACACAAGAAAAATGGGGTGGAAGGGCCACCTTCTCTTTATGACCTTTATGTTCTCTATCAGGCTCTTGAAAGCTAATCGTTCAACAGGTCTAAAGGAGCTCAAGTGCTTGGAGTTCTTGTTGCATGTCTAAAGGTATACACTGGGAAAAAGTCATTCACTTGTTGGCATGAATGCTTCTCCCTGTATACAAAGTACACATCTACTGTATAACAGAATAATGATGGTGACATTAAACAAAGATCATGTTTATGAAATGCTGAGTTTCCTCTGACTCAGGAAAAATAAATAAGAGAAATAAATTAACCAGAAACCATGATACACACTACAGAGTCCAGGTATCCCTGTAAATGCCCCCCGAGAGCAGATGTCTTGACAAATTCTTGGCCTGATATTCTGTTGTTGTACAAGGAAAACTGCCAAAGAACCACAGAGGAAAAAAACAAAAACAGAATGACTGGAAAAAATGCGAGCACATACACAGAACTGATGAGTTTTAATTTATTAGCACCAGGGCTAAAATTAGATCTGTCCATCAAGATGCCTGCAATTAGACCCTTAGTAGGTTACTGGAAACAAAGTTTTGCAGACCAGACGCCAACCCTGACTACTGTTCTGCTTTTCAAAGCAATGCTCCCAAACTCAATTTCCAAAAGACACGGATGCACCAGCTTTACCACTATAATAATGAACAAGAGACAGATGTGTTGCCTAGCAATCTGAAATGAAGGCACACATCAGTAGGGTGGTTTGAGGGTTCAATACCAAGAAAAGGTCTGTAAAGACAGAAACGATTCTTGTAACCTAAATTCGAGACAGTCGCCATCTAATTGAACTTTGATTGTTACTTCAACTTATCACGACATTAATTGTGATTTAATTTTTTACATCCATCCATCTACTTTATTTGCCTATCTCTAGATGATTATGTTGCCACAAGTTGTGCAGCAACGTTTTGCATCACTGCATACCTTACTGCATTAATTCTGAACTATGTTCTAGTTTGAAAACTCAATTTATTATGGCAGTATGTAATTTTTTTACATTTACCAGTGAGCTACTAATGCATCAAGTCAAACTACACAAGACTTTCAAGCAGACCCACTCTTCAACAGTTGCCATTTGTTTTCCACTGTGCAGTAATGATAAGCAATTTTCATACTCCGTATCTGATTCTCGGTCTGTGTTCAATCTACACTTAGGAATATGAAAAAGAAGCCAAATGGAAAACGAGCATGGTAGGAAGAAGAGATTAAACACTGCTCACGTATGGAGAGCAAGTGCAGAACTGTTGCATCTTACTCCTGTCAAGCCATGAAGGAGTTTTCAGCAGGACTGGGCTGAAACACTGCAGTGCTCACTTGCAGAGACGTAAGGCCATGAGAATCACCAAATGCCACTTTTCTGGATTTATCAACCTAGACTTCCAAAATCAAAGGTTAGCAGTTTCATCACTCACTCTCTCCCCTGCCTCTCGCTTCTGGGTTCCATCATCTTTCAGTTCAGTGACGGGGCACTTGACACACCTGCCTGTAACTCCAGAAGACTAAGGGTTGTGCCAAAACTGCCCTAAGGTGCCAGACCCATCAAAACTGATGCCCTTTTTGTTTCTCACACGAGTCCTCAAATGACATTGTTATTTTAAACCCAGAAAGGAATGCAGGGTAAATATTTAGTCTGAGTGAGAGGCCCGGAATAAATTACAGGTTTAACCTGTCATCCGTGGACTACAGTGGGGTGGCAGCTGTAGGTCTTCGGGAAGGACACGGAGCCGTTAAATAAAACACAGACTGACACAGATCAACTTCAGCGAGGGGGTGGGGATAAAACTAGGATGGAGTGCTCCTTTTCTAAAATCATATGAACAGTGTAAAGAAAGGACAGCTCATCAGGGCTATTGCAGTTCACTCATTTCCTATAGATCTGTTTTAACTCTCCAGAGCAAAGGATGCTCTGGTTCTGGAGTGGATCTCCCTGTCTGCTGGCTATCAAACCTCCTGATCCTTCCATTACTACTAACTTCACCAGGCATTATGCTGATAATTTGGATTTTAAAGGTACCTTGAAAACTGCAATTATTAAAATGAAAAAATTAAATAAGCTAATGGCTTAATTAATAATTCAATTAGATCACCAGGAATGGAATTAAAATAAGCACCATGGTGAGTGAGTCAACATTCGAGGTTATTCAAACAAGAAAGCTGAAACAATGCAGTGCATCAAATGTGAGAAAAAATCTGTTTATATTTTAAATGTTGAGAAACAGTTTTCATCTGGATGAAGTGCTTTAATAAATAATTACTATTCCTCAAATTATATAACATTACTACAAATGCTTCAGCTGAGTTCAAGCTTCTATAAGGGTATCTTAGCCTTAGATCAGTTCTCAAATCACTTGAACTGGGAATTGTTGACAACAGGAAAAAAATAAAATAAAGATAACGTTTAAGAAGTTATATTGTCTTCATTAACAATCCATGCCTCATACATCCTGCATATACCATATGCAGGTATGAAATACTGTTTAGTCATGACGGGGGGAAAACCATTATCTTTTTGTTCAATCTTGGCTTAGAGATAGTCCAGGATATTTTTATACATTCTGAGAATCTAGAGACCCGAAACCCATTAGCTCTAAACTACCAAAGGAGCAAGTCAGGCCAAATGGTCTCCTCTTGCTTGTAACCCTTCTGATGTTTTTAGTTGGGAGCGTTCATCTTAAAACCCTTTCTCACAGGCTAGAGGACAGCTGGAACTCAGAAGGCAGCCTGAAACCCTGAACTGTCCTGCTGTGTCTGATTCTCTTTGCCTAAGATTTAAAAACATTACGCAACCTTAAGCTCTGTTAGGTTACTGAGCAGACTGCATTAGCAGTAAAAACTTTTAGGCTCTTTTTGCTATCATGTGCACCTCTGAAGATGAGAGGAAGCTTCTGCGCATATAGACTTTTCCCTGTCATTGGAAGCTTCAGAGAGAAGTACTTTTGTGCTTATTCACTGAAGCATCAACAAAACTGGAGGTCAAACCTCCACTTGATGTATTTATTTTTGATTGTAATAAGATTCTGATGATTTAATCATCTGTGTAAAGGGAAGCATTTGCTTCCTAACTCAGTTTAATGGTTTGGATAATTACATGGAAAAATCAATGTTTTCCAGTCAGTCATCAGGAAACATTATCCATATTTGCAGTATACAACAGTATCTCTGCTCACAATCTAGTGTATTGTGAGGCCATGAAAGGGTGTCAATCATTTGCATTATGACTATGAGCAAAGCGTCAATGAACAGAGGCAATGATTTAACATTTCCAGCAAGATCTCAACACTTAGCAACAATTATTAGCAACTTGTAAGAATGGAGTCTCTGATTTGTATTCCATACTCTCTCGTGATCTGAGAATGGTTGTTTGGGTGTTTAAAACCACCTGTGCTTTATTCCCTAGCCATCAAGAACAAATATACTGCCTCAAAGACCACCTTTGAACATCAAACAATTTAGAAGTGTGGAAATTTGGAGGCGCACGTGGTTTTTGTATTCCGCTTTAGGTTTTGAATTTAAGAAAGTTCTCCAAGAAAAGTGCCAGAGTGAATGAGGGAACAATGCAACTCAAACAGATCCAAAACAAAATCCCCCAAAACAGATTAGGATAAGTCAGTGAAATCTACAGCTACTTCACTCCTAAAAAGCTAAATCTGAAGATTTGTCAGTAAAAAGAGATGCATTGCCAGATGTGTCGAGCAGTTCTTTACTTTTTATACAAATCACCCGTCTGTGGTGAATACTCTTTTCTTGCTGAGTTGGTTATCCCCAGGGGAACATCAGGCCAGACAATGATAAAATCATTCTGTGGTGACCATGACTCAAATTCTGCCTCACCAGAACATGGATGGCACTGTGTGCACGTACATTTAATCGATAGTTTGTAAAAGAACAAGGGCTCCAGTATCCGTATCACCACCCAGAAAAGGAAAAAAAAAACATGAAAGTCTAAAGAGTTCAAAAGACATCTGAAGAAGGAGCCAGCTTTATTCTCTTCTTCTTGCTGACAGTGTCAACCAAATGCTGAACAGGGTTGTAGTGTTCTTTTTCCATCCCAAAACCTCTATTTCGCTCCCTTAACGTTTACAGTAAAATATGAAAGGCAAAAGCTAATTACAAAACATTTAGTTTATGGGGGGCTTAAAATCTGAAACATCACAAATAATGTAATAAGAAAGGCTCTAACATCTACACATCATTGTGACTGAAGCTTGAAAGGTATGGTATGGTAAAATCTCTTACACACAGCGGACCTCAAGCCCCAGAAAAACTGTTGATTTAATGTGACCAGCACTGCAGGAAGAGGGAATTTTGAAGGACTGGCTGCTATAGACTCAATTCCAAGACAGGTTTCCTGTAAAATAAATACAGTAGTTTAAGTGTTACTGCCATGCAGCACACACTTTAGCCTGATCCAAACACAGGAAACATCTCAATATAAACCACACAGATGTCATTTTCTAAGCTTCAGAAAACTAATGCTTCCTTACGGAATAATAAAACAATCGGTCAGGGAGACAACCCATATTTTTAAACAAAAGAGCAGCAATCAAAGATTTGACTGCTACTGACTTGATTTGACTGCTTTCGCCGTCCTTTGGATGAGACGTAAAACTGAGGTTCTTACTCTCTGTGGTCATTAAAAATCCCAGGGCGTTTCTCGAAAAGAGTAGGGGTGTTACCCCAGCGTCCTGGCCAAATTTCCAAATACCAAACACAAACTTAATTATAGCTACATGTGAATGATCAGGAATGATCAGCCTTTCCCACTAATGTGATCAATTACCACATTAACACCCACTCTGTAGCTATTTACAAGAATAGGAGGAAGAAGCTACAAGAAGGAGGAAGTGGCCACTAGTGGCAGGTCAGCTCTAACTGCATCCCTTTCTTAAGCAGGTCTGCTACGAGCTTAAATATTTCACAGCCCAAATTGCACCACAATGTTCTCACCAACTGAAGGACATCTTAATATCTTCTTCGCTGTCATCTTATTATTTGCCAGTACCCTGCAACCCAGTGGAACTCTGCAGTTGTCAACCTGGCCAGGACAGTGATGCAGACACTATACTAAAAAAAAGGCGCCATCTTTCATGACTCTCCATGATCATTAAAAATTCCAGCACATTTCTCGAAAAGAGTAGGAGTGTTAACCCCAGTGTCCATATGAACTGGTTGATGATGTTTGATGAGTGTTATGGCGCACTTTAGCTGCTCTTTCATCACTGAGGTGGGGCTACACAATGGTGGCGGTGGAGGAGAGTCCCTGTTACCTGTAAAGCGTTTTGAGTGGAGTGTCCAGAAAAGCGCTATATAACTGTAAGGAATTATTATTAAACAGCATTTCTGCATAGTGCAGTAAAAGCCAGCCTGGTTGGCTTCTGTTTACTCAAATATATACTATAAGATCACTTTATTGGCCATATACAATTTCTTGTATTAGGAATTTGTCTTTTTCACATCCCCAACTTGCTCTCCATGAGACACAGACAGGGAGAGAAGCTTGGGGTCAGAGCACAGGGTCAGCCATTTATACGGCACCCCTGGAGCAGCTGGGGTTAAGGGCCTTGCTTAGGGACCCAACGGAGAAGGATTCCTCTGCCAGCCATGGGATACGAACTGGGAACCTTGCAGCCACAGGTGCAGATCCACCGCACCTTCCCCCAGTATTATGTGTTATGGGTATTATGGGTTACTGTAAGTAAAAGTACAAATGTTCTTAGCAAATTCAGCACTAGACAGAGGAGAGAAAACACAAGGACATACTCCAAAGGAAAAACAGTTACATATGACTTTCTATAAATTCATCCTCTGGTGCTTTTCATCATTACTTGATATTAACATATTTTACATTAATAAAGCCTTCCATTCAAGAACGAAACTGCCAAAGAAATCTACAAAATGTGGAATTCCCCATTCACTTCCTTTTGCACTCTGAGTTTTTACACATCACATATTCCCAGTAACATCACCACATCAATTTCTAGGAATGAAGCACTTGCGCCAAACCATAATTATACAGGAGTTCAAACAACAGCACATTAATATTGTTTTAATAGTGCAATTGTTTAAGAATGAAAAATAAAGTCCAGAAGGTCCAAATTATGCCTCCCTATATTATGATCTTTAAAACGAGGAACAGCAGTTTTTCATTTGTGTGATGCAACACTTTGTGTGAAAGGGCAAATATTCATTCCCATCCCAACATGTGTCTCCCTAAGATGAAACAAAAAATAAAAATCTCAGGCACATGAAGCACCAGTGAGCTGCTGGTGCTTTACAATCACAAGCAGATGGTCAAAAAAAACTTTTGGAAAAAATGTGTTGTTAGAAACATTTTGGCTTTTCTTGAGTTAAGTAGTCTTCCATGTAAACTGGAAAACAAAGGTAGTACCAGTGTATTGTGTGCACTGACATGTCTAATAAGAGCATACTTGTCAGATTAAAATTTTAGTCACACAGCATTGCTGAACATAACTAATAAAGAAAACATGTCAATGTGTGTGTATGAAAGATCCCTTTCCTCTCACGTCAGTCTCTTTTCCCAAAGGACTGTTTAATCATCACAAATGATTTTTAATTTTTCTATGTAACCTCAGTCAGTCATTCTAACCCACTCATGGGAAAGAAATCTGAATACAGGTATGCTACATCTTTAAAGAATGCCCATTTTCATCAAGGCTAGAACAGTTTCCCAGGCCTAGCGTAAAATCCTTTCAGAGTCTGACCTTGCCATTCCCCACAGTCTACAGGCCTGGGCAGCATCAATGCTCCTGCGACAATCACCCCAGCCAAGATGTATTGTTAACCGTTGTTTTCACACCCACGGAACAAGTAATTCCTCACCAAAGCTGACCCCTGGCTCTCCGGCCACAGGATTTTGACAAGTGACACAGAACATGCCCTGGTCTACCAGTGATTGATGACCCTGCACAGCAGGAAGATCTAAAACACAGCACCATCCTGCTCCCAGAACTGATGTGAGTGGCTGCAGCCATCCCAAAAGGAAAACACTACTACGAACTTTTAAAAGATCTAAAAAAAAAACATGTTCTGCTAGCTTTAAGATGCTAAACGACTCTAACTTTAAGATGCATTTTGAATGACCGTTAATTACTGAAAAGTCTGTTAAAGCCTCTAAGCAGTGAGGGAAACGTAATTACAAATGGTTGACTCCGCAGAGTCGGACTATAGCCAATCATGCACAAAAACAGCACAAGGTAATTCAAAACTAATCATCCTCAATCACTGCAGTCCAACAAAAACAAAACCAAGAAGTATTAACTCCTGTCTTAAAGAAGAACTAGATTTGCAAACCTACTGCATAGACCTTCATGCAAAATACTAACCTTTGGGACATTGAGATTTTTTGCTTCATCACAAAATGAATGCATGACAAAATCCCCTTGGATAACGACCATTTATCCAACTCTTCAGACAATCCTTATCATCCTGCCTTCAGCGTTCCACTGTTGAGATCCTTCCCAAAGATCCTCCACTCTGTGTGGCTGAGCCCTACCGGGCACTTGTACTGACAGTAAGCCAGTTAGACAAATCGGAAGTACTACTCACACTGAGGTTCCTGTCCCAGATCTGGATGGTGCCGTCCTGGCATCCAGCCGCTATCATCTTGCCGTCCCGACTGTAAGTGCAGCAGGTGGGTGTGACTTTCTTGCCCTGCATGGAGCGGGGCTTGAACACGCTCTTGTGCTTCTTCTCGTTGTTAATATCCCACGTCCTCACAGTCCTGAAAATGAGATGCGGAATCAGCCCCATCACTTTATCATCGGCACAAGGGCCTTAGCATTCATTGACTTTTATTTTATTTGACACTTTCACCCAAAATGAATTAGAGTAATAAAACCATAGAAAACAGTGAGCTCAGTATCAATTAAGTGCCAAGATGTGGCACAGTACTAAGGACTCTCAGTGCTGCTTGACAGACAGGAAGTAGTAACATAAGGGCAGAGTCCATAAGTGAGGGTCAGTCACGGGCCTCCGGCGTTGGCAATATCGTGCATATACAAGTTCTCAGATTCTTCGGGAATATGGTGAGTAAATCTGCAGTCCCGACTGTGGCAGGTAGGTCATTCCACCACTGGAGGGCAGCACAGAGAACAGCTGGACCTAACAATGGCACTGCAGAGGAACTGGATCTCAGTGCCCTAACTGGAATCATAGGGCCTGACAGTGGTTTGGAGTCTGGTCTGCACTCCCTCATTATCCATAGACTCTGAAGTCATGGACAAACTTCCCTCATTTCAAACTGGGTGTCATTCTATTCATTTCGAAATACAGCTAAAGTTGGACTATTCATAACTGTAGGAGACATTAAGAGATCCTAAATTTTGCAAGTGAGATATGAAAACATTTACTAGTCTAAATACTACCAAGATAAAGATGTTCTCATTACTTATTCTTATTACTTATAAGGTTGGGAATGAAACCTTAGAAGCAAGAGGATTAGCCTGATTCCAGTTAAAGTCGCTCCGAATTCTCAGACCTACAATTTTAATCACAATGTTTAAGAGGTGGTGGTGATTTATAGACACATATTAAGCTTCACCTACAAAGCTGAAAGTTTAAATCCCTTAACATCCATTCACTTTCATGCAGATTTATAGGAGGCTTATAGAAAACATTTAAAAAGCAATTATTTTGACATGAAACTGCACAGTAAGGAGGATATTCTAAAATGTTATACAAATAAACTATTCCTGATGGATTTTCCAGAGATCTGAGTGCAATACAGTACTTTGACTTTTCAACTTCTTTTCTAGACTCTTTCACACTGTTGGAAGGGGTATAAAGTGAGCAACTGTTTATTAACCATTAATATGATAAGAGAAAATACTTTTATTTCAGTACTACTGTTAAACGTGGGTGTAGCATTAGGTTCTGCAGCTTTGCTTAGAGCAAAACAAGCCAACACAACAGAAAAAGAAAATAGACCTGAGCAAAGAGATGAAATTCAAATGAAGTTTGCAGAAGTTATGCAAGCAAGAGAATAACTACATTAAACAAAAAACCTCTGGGAATCAGTATGTGTTCTGTACATCAAAAAGATGGAACTTTGAAAGTAACAGTCATAAATCTGAAGATAAAAAACCATTTGCAGTACATAATTTAGCTACAAGAGTTGGGAGAAATCTAGCCACCATCTCAAGGGTTTCAACTGAAATTCAAGGAAGAAGATACAAGCATGCCAAAGAACATTATTCTCACTTCAGGCTCTTCAGTATATTGCCGGTGTTTGTTTGCTGCCTTGGAACCACATATTCTTCCCTTGATAATATCTGGATTTGTATATAAACTTCTGCTGTCGTAATTCAGAGTCTAATGAAACAATGATTTTTCACAAAAAATCCTTCAACAATATGCACTTCACATGCAGTTATGTTACAAGACACAGGAAGTAAAACTGACTCTGAGTTTGGGTAGACAATGAAGACCCAGGCTCTGGAAATGAACTCCCTCTGACAGGCTTTTACAAGCTGTAGGGCTCTTCTCCTGAAGCCACAGTCAGATCCTCGATATTTCATGTTTGTTGTCTTTGTTTAAATCAAAAAGACATCTTACAAGATGATTACAAAGAAAGTTACAAACAAGAGAGCCCATTTGGCCCATTTAGATTGTAGTAGTGAAGTGATCCACAGATCGCATCCAGCTATCTCTTAAGAGAAAGCAGGATAGTAGCTTTAACAACATACAGTAGTTCGGTAGCTTGTTCGGTAGTTCGGTAGCTTCCTTATTCCCACAACCCGTTAAGAAAACAGCTTCCTGTATTCAGTTTTAAATACACTCCCAACAAAGTTTCTACATATGTTCTCTGATTTGTGTTTCACTGTTGACTCTGAAGACATTTTTTTCTGTGGAAATTAGTGATGCTGTAGGGTTAGGGTTAAGGTAGAGAACCATCATTTAAAACAGTTCAGGCTGCCCTGCTTGACTAACATCAGGAACACTACATATCAAGAAAAAATAATCAGGAAACATACATAGCTTTTCTGCTTCAGTGGTATAACTTGCTGGATTGCCAGCACCTTTGTAAGGGAGTGTCATAATCCAGAAAAAGTAGACTAAAAGGGTAGTCAAAAAATTATTCTTGGAGAAGACTTCAAACAGTGTTTTGTTCACAACTTGAAAACCTTTCCAATACATGGATGCCAGCTGAATAACAACGCAAGCTTATGCTGAGGAGAAGTGGTCCTTTTGCATCGCTTCTTACTGGGTTGCTCCTTCTGTAGACTGCAGTGCATTCACTTCTCTTTCTAAATTAAAAACTGCAACGGCGAACTCTTAATCAACTGCACATCCATACTACAAAGGTACTTTATAAATAAAACATAGAAAATGCAAAGAAAGACAATAGATTTGAATGACGTTTTCCAGGTTTGGTGAACATTTTTCAATATTCTTCCCTACATCTGTGAAACAGATTGAGGCCTTTTTAATATCCACCAGGAGAGAGCTGTGAGTTCTCTGGCTTGCCTAGAAGCAGGCCTCCTCCTGTTTCATGTTTCTTTGGGTTCACCGTGAGAGCAACGGCCTGCAACTGGGCCATATTGACGACTGCGCAACATAGGGCCGCCCATGACTTCCGGTGCTCTGATGACTCCTCCAGTGTAACAGCTACAGCACTCTGCAGAGCTCTGTACAGCACCAGTCGGACTTGTGAAAGTGAAACAGGAGGGGAAACTCACTCGAGCCTGTCTTAAGTATTGTACTGTTCCAAAGCATGAGTTGTGAGGAAGAGTTTCTTGAGGAGGGGTAGAGATGTAGAGGGATGGTACAAACTTGAAAAAGGAGTTTTTCTCCAGGATCTACCAGCACTTTCCCATAAAATACACACTGACATGTACAGGTGTGAACTATTTCTATGGCCTACCTCTTCTCTCAAGGAAAGACAGACTCATTAAACATGTTCTACCACACTAACTTTGCCTTCCTAATACAAATAACCACAAAGTTGTAAAAGGTCATATACACCCAACCGCCAAGTTTACAAAAGAAATCCATTCCTCGAAAACCTGTGCAGAAAATGAAAATGTGTAACAAAAATCACAATTCCCATTTCTTGACTTACCACATTTTAGAATACAACCCAATATTTCTCATCATTACCCTAACAGAGCACTGAATCATCAAAGTAAGAAAACTACTGCTCGGGATAATTACCCTTCGTACCTTAGTATGATAGTGAACAAGATAAACAGACCAGATAAACTATCGCATATGCACTGAGAAACTGCTTTGGGAGGCTGTACTGGGAGGTCATGCTATGAGGATGGTGTTTTCCGTTTGGCTACAAAGGACACAACTTTGATATACCAAAATTCTGAAACCAGGTGTTTGTAAATTGAGGGATAAGTGTATATCTATCAGGCAGCTGATTTAATAGTCCCCAGAGGACAGTCACCCACACCCAGTTCTCTAGACATCTAGACATTCTCTCTGTTTTCTGTTCCGTCTGAGCGCTCTGTTACTACAGATAAACTAAATACATAAATCATTTAAATGTTTAAATGTTTAAATTCAAAGATCTTCAATAGAGGCACCCATAAAACAACAGAGATTAAAATATTTATATATTTAAAATGCCACAATTAAACGTTTTTTTTTTATTAAAAAAATTACTGTCAAAGAAAAAATTATCAGCACCTTTTATTTTGCCTATTTATATTAATTTGGTATCTTTTCAGTTCACTGAATGCCTATCCAACCCAGTTTGCTCTGGGTGTGAGACACAGGTAACCACACAGTCTTGGATCTGGAGAGACAGCTAGAAAGGCAGCTGTGGAGATTCCTTCTGCAACATTAGGAGGAAAATTTTTACTTTCCCAAAATTATGCAGCCAACCGAGTGTGACAGCAGCTGCTTATAGAACTGGCTGACTTGCCTTTGTGATTGGCTGGTCTCAAGCACGAAACTAAATATCCTGTTTAAACAGAAACAAATGGTTCAGTTTTCAGATTTACAAAAAGAACACGTTTCATTTTTTTGGGAGATTGTTGTTATTTCAGACTTCAAGTCATTTAATATTGTTTTGGTAAACTGAAAAAAAAACTTGCTCCTGCACACAGGGAGAAACATTAATCCTTGTCAAACTTAATTTTATTTTTAATTCTAATTGTACATCTGTGTTGAGGACTACAGCACAGAAACATCCCAGAACCTAGCATCAGTGCATCAGGAAACAGACAAAGAAAACATCTCTGGCATGTTTCCTCACAAACTGTCAAGTAACGGTACCAATCATTCGTACTGTGAAATTCAACGGCAGGGGGGAAAATCAGTTATCCCAGGGATAAATGTACTGAAACAATGGAAAAAGGCAGAAGAGAAGGCAGTTTACTGTTGATAAGAGAAGGGAAACTAAGGAAAACATCATCTTTCTGCTGTTCAGTGATGAGTTGTACCTGAGTTGCCTATCGTTTCTTTGCCTGGATGCAGAAACATTTGAAGGATTGCTTAGATCTTTTATGAAAATAAATATTTTCTTAAGTGAAAATAAAACTCCTACTAGTTTTTTTTAAAGGAAGATCAATTTCTGTTCTTGGGATATTATCCTTTTTAAAAGCAAACTCATTGGAAATCAGCCCTGCTTCTTAATTAAAGCATGCATTTCCATAGACTATGCTTATACAAGGATGTAATTCACCCACTGCTCTGTGTGTTTTACAGGCAGGTAAATCCACACTTCACTGCACGTATCCCATCAACTAAATTCAAACAGGCAATTTAAAATGATTCTTTCACTAGAAACATTAATTTTTTCCCTCAATTTCCTCAAAAAAAATCATTTTCTGGTGATTTTGGGGCTTTTATTTAAAACCTTGCTAATAGAAAATTATCCCAAAACACAAAGGCCAAAAAAAGAAAACTAAAAAATAAATCCAAAGAAGCAGATGTTATCAAAGTTAAAACCCCATCTTTTCAAACAACAGCTCAATTTAGTGTCTTTAAGAAATGCACCCCTTAAAAAATGAATGATCTTCAGAGCCCAAGAAAGGGCAGCCAAATTTAATCACAGCACCAGATCTGCGTACAAGTAGTTATGATGCTGATGGGTTAACACCTGCTGAAGACTTATCTTAGCAGGACATCAGCTAGAGGTTTGGAGGTCTGCAGGACTTGTACTGACCCAACGCTGACACATGAAAAAGACTTCACCAACACTACCAGAAATCACTGAAGGCAGATCAATCACACACAGAGCAGGAACAGGCATTAAAAAAGCTACACAAATAACGTTGTTTTTGCACAAACTATTTCAGAAATGTGGTGCCTGGGTGGCTTTGCACACAGCCAATTAATTTCAAGGCTCTGACCTGTGGGTATGTGTCGGTCGATAGTGAGTACAAACGCGGACAATAAAACTGTGACACGCTGTGATTTGTGTGAAGGGCTTCCAATCAGTAAAGGCTGATTTACAGAAAACATTTGTTAGACATAAGCATAAAAATAATAGCAATTATACTGGGACATTCCTACCAAATAAATGATCCTTCATTTAAATATTCAATTAAAACCAAAGTTGATATAAACCATATAATTTTGTACACCACAGTTCCACAGTTTCTAACCAAGCCATTGTAATTCTATTACAAAACACGTAAATGGAAACATCTGGCGACTTAATCAAACCTTTAACAGGTGCTTAGGAGATAACTGCACATAAGAACAATACCCTAGCACATTGCTCTAAAAATCTTAAATATGAAAACAGCTAATATTTCAGTCTAATGGTTTCTGATTGAGGTCACAAGGCTTAAGTGTTAGCTATTTTAAGACTACAGAGACTTGCAAAACATTGCAGGAGCACAGGAGCATTTTTTCTGTACTATCCAAACTAAAATGAATTACATGCATTAGTAAATAAACATATTCTAATGTGCCATTAAAAAAATCTGTTTCTAAAGTAATGAGGCAATAAATCTTGCAAATATGCAGTTTGTAGGTAAAAGACCTGACCTCTCCACAACACTCATTCATCATATTTTTAAATGGGTTCAGTGACAGGCTTCAAAGGTACAAAATTTGTCAAAGCATTGCAATGCAAGCCAAAGATTTTGACAGCAGGAAAATAAATAGTATTAAAATAAGAATCCTTTGATTCAACAAGCATTCTATATGACTAAATGTAAAGAATGTAAAAAAATACTTTTCTATTATTAATTATTAATTAATAATTCACATTTCTGCTAAGGCTGTTAACTGTTTTGTTAGCAAAATAACACATATATTTTAGCTAACAAACTTCTCAATGGGAAGGTCAAATCAATTTTCAGCTTGTACAAAATAAAACTGAAAACAGTTTTTTTTGTTTTTTTTCATAGCTCACAAATTCTCTGCTGTAAACTTTCAAAGCAAATTATCTTATGTCAAGTAGTCCCTCCTATAAATACTCAACAAATCCAATATTAAACAAAATTGAAAAACAAAAGAGTAATTTAAAAATTCTTGCATCTTGTCATGTTACAAGTTTGATATACTGTACTCAGGAGATGAGCTTTTGTGCGAGAGATCCTGAACGTTCACTGTAACAGAGTAATGCTTTATAGCAGGGTTGAAACTGTGCCAAAGAGGGCAAATCCAGTTAAATCCAAAGCACTGCATGTTTATTTAACACAGAACCACTTTACAATGTAGCACACTTTTTCCATTTTTGCAGTTAGGTGCACACACACAAAAAAGAACCAGATGACTTCCTCAAGAGGTCTCCTCACTATCGACAATAAATCTAATCCACATGTAGCCTTAATGCTGCTCTGAACACAACTCTGTTGCAATTAACTACACTTCTAGGGCTGACCTACAGGAAAAAAAGGCTATATGTTTTCAAGCCCTAGTTTTAAAAACAGCACTTTTGGTGAAGGGGAATCACTAGATTCGGTCAATTCATCACCCTGGTCGAATAATTCTGATCTTAAAGCCACATTTTCACCAGTTGTTTCCCATATTTAATACCTACTAAAATACCATCAGAAGGGAAGTACTTTGTTGCCTTGCAGCGCTGCAGGCCTGAGTTCAATTCAAGACCTGCAATGCTATTTACATGGACTTTGTATATTCTCCCCATGTTCAAGTGGGTTTCCTTTGGGTGCTCCAGTTCACTCCCACTGTCTGAAGACACATATACTGTAAGTTAACAGGCTTTTGGAGAAATTGGCGCTGGTGGGATTCTGTTTGTGTCTGCGTGTGTCCTGTGAGGGACTGGTGTTCCATGCAGGATGTATCCTGCCTTGTGCCTCCTGTTTGGCGGGATAGGCTCCAGTGTGACCCTGGATTGGATGCGGCTGTTAAAAAATTGAAGGAATTATGAAGTTAATCAAAAAATTTAAATTGCTTGGAGGGCTTTTAGGTTAATAATAGACCTCTGTGAAGTCTGAGACCTCTGACAAGAACAGACTACAAGGTAGTAACATGCTGCCAACACCCTGTTCCTTCTGAAGGGATGATCTGTAAAGTCAAACCACTGTAACAGAAACTCAGAACAGTGTTATCCAAGAACACAGATAAACTGTCCTAATTTTCCTGATGGCATTCACTTGTCATTCATGCAAAAGAAATTAAAATAGTCAGACAAAAGGCACAAAGCCATGAACAGTAAAACTGTAGGGAGACTTTCTAAACCTCTGCTGATGGTCATCTTCGACATAACAGGTGGTATGTTGATTAAAATAGCAATCGTGCAAAGCAGTTTTGCATGAAACTGCTAATTCTCAACACTTCAATATATTAAAATAAATTCAGAATTAGGTATGAAGTATAAGTTTACATTAGCTTCATATCAGGTTAGAAAACAACATTTTGAACCCAATTATTTTTTTATTGTGCACAAAGCTAAATGAGAGATGAATCCTGGAATTCTCTCAATTCTGCACATGGAGCTTAATGGAGTAACAGGATCAGTCAGCTTGCAACAGCAAGATAAGCAATAATGAAAACAGCAGAAAGGTACTGTGTTCTGTACCAGATGTTTGATATTTGGAGCACCATTTTCACAGTACACAGTCCAAGGAACTGATTCCTTTTCCAAAATGATGATTGTTCCTTACAAATTCTTGTTCAACAAAGTAGCCAAGTAAACCATTAGTTTTCTTAGCAAAGGCCTGGACAGCAATGCTTTCTTTTCTTCTACATCAATAGACTTGCCAAGAGACTGCAGTTCAATTAAATCTGAGAAACATCAAAGTCGTAAGCAATAGGCTGTCGTGCTAACACCCCTAATTTATGATTATTAACAAAAGATCATGCTCCATGGATGGAGTTGGATAAAATAAAGGTTATTATATTGCGAGGTGAAAAAATTTCACCGCCAGAGCACTAGGAAATTTAATCTGCAACAAATTCAAATTTATCCTTATATAGTGCGTTTCAATACAGAGCAAGTGTTATACCTACATTGCATATTCTACAGGAAAGTATAAAGAATATACAATAAACCAAATATAACTGAGAAACTAAAATTCATTAGAAAAAGAGACTCTTGAAGGGAAAGGCTGGGTTTTCCAAAGGACGAATGTGATTTGCACAGAGGGCAACAAGTCAACAAGTGGAGGATTGCCCAAGGCTTTTTCTGGGGTGAGCAGTTCCTAGTATTTTTTTACTTTATCGACCCCCAGTCAGGAAACAGTCCACACACAAGTTTATTCACTACCAGACTGCATAACACCTACAGTATGGGTGGTGAGCCCTGGACAGCAGTTAAAATTACGTCTTTGTCACTTTTGATTACAAGACATCTGGGGAGACATTAAACGTGGCCCTCCTAAAAAAGTCTCAGTTATTTTTAAAGAAACATCACGAATAGCCTCATTTTCCTGGCAGGCCCCTGCGTACCTCCTTTGAAGTCATTATAAATGTGAATAAAGTTTAATAGATTAAACTACATACCCAGACACACACAACTCACAAAAACATTGGACAGTCTGGGCATGTTTCTCGTAGGGAGAAAAGTTTTCACTTTATCCACAGCACACAGCTGTTTAAGGAAATCTACCAAACTGGTCAGTAAAGGAACTAGCCTGTTTATGCATAGGAGATCTCGATAAGATGACACAAAATGAACCTGAGGACAGCTAAAGGCAGAATTTTCAATAATTTTATTTGGAAGCACTCTAGACAGTGCAGAGCCTGGGAGAATTTTGAAATACACAATGTTCAGTAGAATAGAATCAATTCAAAGAACGTCTTGAAGGAAAATGATATGCAAATGTTGAATTTGGCACATGACTAGGTAAAATATAGCATAGGTTTCTTTTTTTTACTTTCATTAAAACTGTCAGATCAGATCATCTTCATCTTAATTTCTTATTATATCTGGTTTCCTCAGACTTGTGTCCTTATCCTGCATCTACTGGCTTTTGTTTCAATTACTTTTGCTGACTGGAGCCCTCAATTCTATAGTAGAGATCTTGATTGTTTTTATTTAAAAAGCATTCAGTGTTAGAAATTGGCACTGAATTCGTTCCAGAACCCCCTTTATTTGGCATTACAGACCAGAACTGTAGTATTAAAAATCTGAAGACAAACTGAACAATTCAAAATGATATTTTTTCTAGGCTACAAAATATCTCAATCAAGATACTGATGAAACTAAGGAGTGCAAAGAAATTCTTATATCAGATTCAATTAAGAAAACTGGCTTAATGAATTAAGTAAAGCAGACCTACAAGTGGCTCAAAACCAGGAGAGGCAGATGCCTGCCCAAGCACTGAAACCAATCATACAGCCTATATGTACCATATTTTCCCTCTGATATGGGCGAGCATATACAGTACATGCGAAAGGGTGTTTTTGCTTTTCGTTGTTTTCTTTGTGTTTCTCCTTAGCTTGCATTTGCCATGCCAACTAACTGACTTAAATCAACAAGATCTGACCTGTGGAAAGACCAAACAAGAGGAAATGACCCAGGGAAGCACATTAATTGTCTTTATAGTGCTTTTCCAAAGGGCATTAGTGTGCTCCACCTGTGGATCCAGGACTCTCAGATTCTGGGAAGTGTTTTCAAAGGCTGATGTTTTTACAGAGCAATTAAATGCAGAGGTGGAAACCAATATAGGTTTTGAGTTTTATACAGAATACCGAACTAACCCAGAGAGAATACTGCTGCCTGAGCGTCACAGTGAGAAGGCTCTATATCTGGATTTTGGAAGCATTCATGTCAAAAAGAGCTTCTTCGCCAAACGCAACCCCATCTTCCCAGATGAATTCAATACAAACCATTAGGAAGGAAAAGATGAGATGAATACATACAGTATGTGATGTACTTAAAGTCACCCTAAACAAGTTCAAGCCATAAAAGGTTAAACAGGCATGATCTCAACAGTTCATAGTGCTTTAAATGACAAATGGCACTTTGTACATATACAATGCCTAATCTCCTGATGCTCAATTGTTTGCAAGTAATGACTTGACTGAAGGGTCAATTCTTTTGGTCTGGTGGGAGAAGTCTATTTTTAACTTTGTATGTAATTCATTACTTCCTTAGCAGACACTTCCTTACCCAGGTTGACTTGAGTTTGCATAAAAACAAGGACCAATCGTGTGAAAATAAATAAAAAGACAATATGGCTTGCACAAAATAGAGGTGCGAGGTACTTGCCACCCCAATGAAATTAAAAAAGTAACTATAAAGCATACTATAGTATGGTACGGACTGCTCCTGAATCCAGGAGCATTTACAAAGCAGCCCAATTACTTGTGGAATAACTGGAGATACACACCCATGGCTTAACCTGCAGTGGGCACGAGGCATGGTGATGGCCTGGACATCCAGTCTATATACAATCAAACAGATGAGCACAAGCAATCCCTGAGCAGCTAACGATAACTTTTGCCCCAGCAGCTGCCCACACCTCCCTGACATCAACACAGTTTATTGTGTTTTTTATGTATATGTGAAGAGATGCAGCCGAGCTTTAAGAACGTTTAAAAACACAGCTAATTTATTCCTGAGGGGTCAACACAGGCATTTACACAGCCGGTGAACTCCAATAGCTGTAAAGTCTGATGCCATCTAAATTGAGGCCCTTTTAACACAATGAACCCACTGGAGTACACAACTCCCTGTCCATCTAGATGAAAGGATAAGGAGCGAGGTGTGAAAAGCCCCATGATCAAAGGATTTAAGTCTCCATATCCTTAATTAAGCGTTTATTTTATGCTTGATCAAGATAAGGAAGGGAAGGTCTCAGGAGAATACAGAAACAGGCAAATCCCCCAGGCCATCCCAGGGGGCTACTTGAAGGGCTATAACTCCAGTTCCAGAGCTGCCCATGTCTCAGAGACCACATTACACCAAGCAAAACTCAAAACCTTGTTTTTTTTGTAGAATTGTCACAAACTCTGTATCGCTGGACTGTAAACTTACTCTTTTTATTCAGATTAACAGCTGCAACGACAGTATGTTTGCAACTTGTTTTTTTATTCTTTTCTTTTTCATTTTAATTTCAAGGCTTCTTTCCTAAAGACATGATTTTAAATTTGTATAGTCAACTATATATGCCCGTTTTATTGCTCGGATACAGTGGGCTTAGGAATGTAATAATGCCAGAATTTCCCGACTGTTTAATGCGTTCTGGTACTACTATATGCTGTGTGCAGCTCATTTGGATGACTGGTTAAGTCTAAAACTATGAAATCCACCTGTATTTAAACTTACTTGCCATATCTATGTTGTGTAATAACTCTAAATTCTACCAGACCTCCAACTGACTCCAGGCAAGTAGAGTCTCAAAATAAGTCTGGTAGCTTCCAGTTCATGTTTATTAAGTAATAAAAGTATTGTTTGAGGAAATTAATTGAAATTCATTTTAAAAAATGAAAAAAAGTACTCATCTGTGAATCCTCTGGAGCAATATTACTACAACCTTTGTATGTTACTGAAGTAATAAATTACTAAGATCAAGATTTACATAATCTGCATTGCATCCATCATACCTAGTAGAGTTGTGATAAGTAATATTGGACCAGTGACACAAAAGTAGGTGTATATAAACTGATGAATGCATCAGTCCTTGATTAATCAATCCTTTGACTAATGCCTGAAATGCTAATTGCAAAATAAAAACCGTGTGAAGTATTTCAAATTTAACAGCAGTCACCAGGTCCATCCCCCTTATCCTTGATATAAATGATTTCTCAAAGAAACAGCAATTCCAGCTTTCAGACACCTGGCCTAAAAGTGAATATACAGGAAAGAGGAATAGAATGGGATTTTATCCATTTGCTAGCAATTCATCATAAAAAACCTTTCAATGCATGTGGTGAACACATGTACTATAATTCACTCCTATACACACACGTGAACAAATTCTGATAGATATGTAAATTATCTCTTATAGGGCATGTCTTAAGCATACAGGAAAAACTAAATGCTTTTTATGTTGCTTGTGGAATTTCAATGCTTCTAAATAGACCCAAGCCTTTAGTTTTTAGTTGTTTTTCGCAAGATCTTTACAGGTTTCAGGTACAGGGTGGCTGTTGATCATACCACATAACCTAAAAATATACAACAAAGTGGCCCCTACATGGCTGAGCAGGTAAAGGTGTATGCTCACATACCAGTCTTCTGTGTCACAAGAACATGCCTCCTGTGCTGTTTGCCCATCATTCACTTTGAACACAGATATGACATAGCGATAGGTTATGACATAGGAAAAGTTATTTTATTATTATAATAAGTACAGGAGCTGTTTCTAAATAAAAAATGGTTTATATTCACTTTTTCAACTGTTAAACTAAAGAAAACATCTAAAAAAACATGAGTACATGCGAGTCTGGCTTGTTTTCAGTGATGTCCAAATGTCTAAACCCTTTTGAAAGAAAAGGGTTAGAATCCCACATAATATCACCCATGAGATGAAACCACACTGCTAAGACCCTAATTAGATCATGCACATTGGGCCTCTCTGCTCTTCATGGGAACAGGGGTATGCTTTTCAGAAGGTTAGCTTATATTTGAAAAAAAAAAATGTTCACCATAAAAACTTCAGTGACCACAGACATGTATTTGATGCAAAACGCATTTCATCAAAATAAATGTTAGTTATTAAAGAATATGGCTGCTAAAAGAGTATGTTGTGAAGTGAGGTTAAATGGAAGATAAATAAGCCTACTTTTAATATTAAAAAATTACAAGAGACACTTAGTATAATAATTGTAATTTTTTATGTTTATTAACTCTAGCCAGATACTAGAAGATGGAACTGTAGTGGGTCACTTGATTTGTTGAAGAGCTAGAAGCCACCATTAGACATACAGGATAGATCCTATAGTTACGAAAGCTGGTTTAAAGTCGGGCAATATTATTGTGATTAGGAGTTCCCATGCATCATCTCAGAACACAGTGGGTTTGCAGCACAAAAAGAAACGCAGTGACAACAGGGAACATGTTTGAGGTAACACACACAGCTCCACTTGGGGTAGAGCAGAACAGAATATATAATGAACAGTAATTGACATTTCTCACACATCTGCTCACAAGATTACCTGTCAAGACATGAAGAGACGATTCCATAAAGGAGGAACCAGAAAGTTCTGCCCTGTAACACCTTCAATGAACGCAAACCACGGAAGTTCGGGCAGGCAGTCTTCGGCTGAGATATTTTTAATCATGAGCGATACATTTCAGCAAGGAGCTGTGACAGTCACAACTCAGCAGTTTAGCAATAAAAGCTCATTTAACAATGGCGGCCCAATGCCATGAAAACATAGAAGTGTATGAACAAAAATGAACTGCAATCCAAATTGTTCAGAGCAGTTATTAAATCTAGGTAACAAATTAATTGATAGTATCGCATCGAATTAGGCATAAAATTTACTTTATGGGAAAGTATGAAAAGTACTGGATGATCACCATGTTGTTGAAAACCACTGGTCTCGCCAAGGGTGAGAACGACAGTTCACATGAATTTCAACGTGAAACAGCCCTTCCTGCTCACTAGTTTTGTTGCCTCATTCTGAATTGCAGAACATGGCACTGTACATACCTGGAAATTTAATCTCTTTTGTAATGTAAATTTGAGGTTTTACACATTTTAACTGTTGTTTGAAATGCATTCATCAATGCCTATTCTTTCTAAAACTAAAATATAAAAAGAGTGTTGTAATTCTCCTTTAAACTGAATGGCATAACGCCAGTGCAGAGTGAAAGCTTGGCACTTTTAAATGGGCAGCAAAATGAAATATCAGACATCTAGCCTCTGGGACAGACATGACGTGAAATGAGGAGTATCCCTGGCATATGAAAGCTCATAGCAATTATAAGAGGGTCAAGTATTTTCCTATAACCCATGCTACAATTATGTCTCATCGAAATTCCCTATTCTTAGGCATGCCACCACAAGATCTTTGACAACATTCCCACAGGAAAGGGAAACAGGAATTGTTCTAAGCCTCTGAGAAGGTACAGTAGACAAGCCGAAATACAAGTTCACGGTTGGAGCTCCTTCATACCAATCCAATCCCGTTATCAGTCAGTGAGACCAAAGCCGCAATGGTTCCGTTTTAAAGAAAATGGACCATTACAGAGCGCCAATTATCAATTGCTGGAAAACTGCCCTTTATTAATTTCCCACAAGTCCCTCTGCTCTTTGTATAAAGGCAACATTTCAAATTAACAAATTCTTTGACTTCAATCAGTTGGAAAAGAAATAAATTAAACAGCCCTAGCATGCCAGGCCATGGGAACCAGAGGGCCACAGTCAGACGCTGTTTGGAATGAGAAAGTCTGTCTCCATCTCTTTAGCCTCAGGACTGCTGTGCTATATTCGAGAATAAACTTCCACCACTGAAGCTGAGGACTCCAGTTATTTCCTAAAAAGCCTTGCAAAAGAATCACTGGAATGAAGAACAACACAAGCACTGTTTAATTGTGTATTTAAATTAAACAAAAATGAACCATGCTTTCTTTCGCACTCAGCTAAAGATGTTCCATGAAACAAGTGAGCACGAACTCCTGAAATTATTTTCTTTTAAAAAATGGCACAAAGGGGACCTGAAGGGATTTAACAGCTGAAGACCTGTATTCAGGCTGTAGAGCAGACCCTCTGCTCCAGTTACAAACCTCTGGTTTGTATCTGGACTCTGACAGCAGTCTGACTGGGACTGGGAGTTCCCAAGGAATGGCTCACAACTGGCCAACATCCCCTGGCGGTGGAGCCAGAGATAACCATACCTGTGCCCTTACTATTTATTCGCTTAAAAAACAGCTTTATCCAGAGCAACTGAAAATACACTTTATATCACATCTAAGTACAAGAGACATTATGAAAAATACATGAATAAAATGTCTATGAAGCGTACATGAATAAGAAGGTCAATGCAAAAGCCCCATAACAAAAAAAAAATCATGGAATTAAGAACCAAGAGAGTAGGCCATCTCTTCATCCCTCTGGTTAGGCTAAAGCTGCGAGCGTCAAAGAAAATGTGAAATAACTCCATTTGTTTGATGTTTTTCAATAAAGGAATAGAAAAACATTTGATTTGTTTCAAAGTGATTCCAGCTGTTCCATTCTTAAAACACATGACAGTCAGATGGAGGGGGAGCTAGAAAATAAAGCAGTGCTAAATTTTGACCGCTAGTCAAACAGATAGGGCTATTTCGCCATAAATGACCAAGGTAAAACGGTAAAGAAAAGTGACCAAAAAATGGATATTAAGACTTATAAGTATCTGTTTTGAGCTTCTTGAAAAACAATCACCAATAAAACTAACTGATTACAAGAGTCTTACTGGAAGTAAACAGCAGCTCTTGCAAGTTTCCTAAATATTCTTCTTTACCTGTGGCGGAAAGAGACATCATTACTGATACCCTTATGAGCCTGTGCAAGATACATCAAGACCATACCAATTGTTCTTTACCATCTCTGCTTTCAACAAACATTTGAATCCTTTTCAATTTTACAAAATGTACTTACTTTCACTGATATAATACTTCACTACAAATCTCCCGGTGCTGCACTATGAATATTCTTACTATTTTGCAGATGCTTTTGTCCAAAAGGAATAACATTTTATTCCAAAATGTAACCTTCATAAATACAGAAACACTAAGAATAAGCAGGGAAGTTTCTCATTCTTTGGGGATTGGAGATTGCTTTACTTGCAGAAGGAGAAACAAGGAGTTTTGCCTTATGCGAGTAAGTGCCTTTTAATTGTAGTTTAGTCTCCTTCATGTTTTCCTTGCTGTAAAAAAATGAAGGGTACAACTGAGGCCAAGAAAAGGCTGTCTTAGCAGGCAGTGGAGCAGAAAAGCTCTAGTCTCCAGACAGTGTGCAGTTAATTGGAATTTACATCAACCACCTTGCTTTCTGCAAGCGCAACAAATTAAAGATCTAATTTATTTGATAACTCCCAGCTGGTCCCATGTTCCAGACACAAAGGGTATGTCGATTTCCAACATGCTTCTTTCAGATAGCCCACACACTAAAACACTGCTATTTTTCTGAGGTTTATTTGAAGATTTTCTAAATCCATTTTCGCTGATAAGCTGACACATGATGTGTATAAGATAAGGATATCGCTGGTTCAAGTCTCGAGTGCACGAATGTTGGGAGATCTTGTTACAAAACGCTATGTAAATAAAATATCCTAAGAAATCAAGCTGTCATCACAGCAAGGATACCCAGGCTTGGACAGACTTACTAAATCATGATTACTATTATTACTAATTTTACTGGGGGATGCTTTTATGCAAAGCGACTGACATTTGCACCCATTCACACAGCCAAGTATTTTGCTCAAGGGTACAACGGCGTGTCGCACCTGAGATTTGAACCCGGCAAATCTGGTTACTTGCCATATTGGATGGGTACCCCGTGCCAGAGACAGCAACAGGAAAAGATTATTTCAAGTAACATCAACAATGCAGTGAAAAAAGCTCATTAAATTAACAAGACGTTAATTAACAAAATGCAAAAAAAAAAAAGAACTAAAGCCAGCATTAGATCCAAATGTTTCAAAATCAAATGTTTCAAAGATCAAGTATCATCGTAATTCAAGAAATCAAACGGAAAAGATACAGGAAATTATAAACAACTTGCAGCAGTACAATTTCTCAGAGGCAGAGTTATAGCTCTTTCAAGGTCACAGGACTTACAATTTCCCTTTATATTTATGTGTTGGAAGTTGTGTTTGTGTGCTACAAAGGTGTGCAATAATTTGTTTCATTAACTAGTTACACGGCTGCAAACCAGTATATATTCTAACTTGGTTAGCCAACCCAAGCTGTAAATCACTTTAAATACATGTCTATCGAAATAGGGAGCAGGTTTTTAATGAAGTCATTTTATTTGACCCATACTTAGATACGATTTACACGAGAAAAAACATTCCCATGTTGGAAACGCTCACCACCAATCAACCTAGAGAAATGGCTGATCGAAGTCCTTCAAAAAAGCAGTGGGCTTTTAAGTCCACAACATTAACCAGCTCGTTTCAGCCTTTACCGAAAATTTTACAAAAAGCGCCTTTGACAATTGTCATAAACTGACTTGCTTATTTTACAACAGCATTAAGGCATGTGATACTGTCAAGATGCCCACAAGAAACCCCTGAGCCCCCCTTCTCCCCCTACCTCTCCCCCTGTACAAGTGATATATTTCACTGCCCATGAGCAGCCTGACATGCGTCTCTGCGCGAAGTGCTACAGTAAGTCTCGGGAGAAATGCCTCCCGGATGCAATCAATTACACGAACATCCTCAAGAAGCACAGTTGCAGTCTGGCCAAGAACCCCGATACATATTTCCGGTTTCTTGTCTCTACCACGATACCACAGGCCCAGCTGCCAGTGCGATGCTTACAGTACAAGTGCTCAGCTTCCATCTTCTTTTCTTACAAACCCATTTCCTACAAACTCCAGCCCATTCCTCCACTGTTCTACAACGCACTCTCAGAACTGTGATATTTCCAAGCAAAGAAAACTCTCCATAAAGATCTAATGAGGAACCAAACATTTTGAAAGTTTTTAATATTAAGGTAAATAATAAAGATATAACTTAAGTATCTGGAATGAAGAAATGCAGTACAAATGTGAAGCTCAATTATGACTTTAAGCCTACTGAAGTAATATGTGTTGTACTGCAAAGCTGTAAAGTGCAATAAACTGTTACCAGCACTACAGCAGGTAAATGTAGAGCAGTGCTATGACCACAATTTTTTATATGGGAAATGTATACCACAAGCTTGTTTTTATTCTGGAAGGACCTCAGTGGCAGGCAGAGAACTGACATAGCTCCTGCTAGCCATTATATGCACGTAATGCAGCATATTACTAGAAACAACACTTTCACCACATTTTTATGTGGTGAAACACTTTCACCACTGGGCTTTACAGGCTGCTCTTATATAACATGAAAAGCAATGTTTAATATTTCTGCCATCACACGTTGTCTATAACGCCTATTCATCACCCAGCCATGATTGTCTAAGGACCTACAGCTCACAAATATTCAGAGCTCTTTGCAATAGGATTCATTTTCAATTCCCCGGACAATCACTGGACAACTCTACTTCCTCCTCAGATGCATGAATGCTGCAGTTCCACTAAAAGAAAAGCACATCTAAAGTATTAAAATGACACAAAGTTATAGACAATGAGGAACTCTAAGGCTTTGGCCTTAAACCTCCACTACTCAGCTTCTCGGAAAGCCAGGTTGTTCGTTGGGAAACCTTTCAGTGACGCACACACAGATGTGGACCCATCAGACTTTGGAAAGGTTTCCAAAACTCTGAATTTTCATTGGAAAAAGGACAAAAGATGTCGTGAGAAAAGTGAAAAGCTGACAATATCCTGCTGTCAGCTTCCATGAAAACAGATTTTTTTTCTGACAGAACGCACAGACATATTCACTAAAGAAAACTGCATCTGCTGTTCAAATGACAAGGAGAGTGATTAGATGTTCATGAAAAACAAATATCCATCCATTAACAGGACATAAGGGCTAAACTATATTATCATTGGAATCTGGAATACAAGAAGAAAGCAAAATATGCTAATGTAGGATTCTAAAACAAATGAGTAATAACTTTGCAATCGGATTAGGTCATTGTAAGGTCTTAAACACATTTGTTTTATGCTTTTTATTTACTTCAAGATTAATAATCTATTAAAGAAAATCAACAAGCATTTTTATTCACTGGACTTTAAACCACAATTAACATTTTCTGTATACAAGGACCCACTGTTGGTCTGTGTTTTAACGGTCTCAGATGTTTAGCAGGGCTTGGGGGCTGACCGCGGCAGGCATCTGTTCTAAGCCCAGTGAGAGCCCAGACCGTGCCCCCCATAGGACCCTCTCGCCCGAGCTACAAAACATACCAATGGGCTGTGGGATGGGAATGTTGTTCAGAAAGCTAGCTGGGGGGGAGAGCCTGTCCCTCCCACCCCCTCTGTGACCATCGCCTCCCTGCCTGTGACCGTGCTGGGTGACTGCAAGGCTCGGTTTCACCGTTTGCAGCGAGAGCACTGCTGGAATACCTCTTGACCCGGGACAGGGCACACCTGCTGCTTGGAGTCCGAGAGCTCTTCATTCTCTCATATCAACAACAGTAACACTCAAATTAAAGTGCGATAGGACATTTTCCAGATATACTGAGCACAAATCCTCCAGTTCTTTTGCACTCATGCTGTAGTGATTTTCAGTTATTGTCCCTTTCAATCAGAATCTGACTTTTTTTCTTAAACTTAATACACCATTGGGGTTTTCTCATTTTGCAGGGATTTATTAGGATTTAGATGAATAGTCTTTCCACACAACCTTTTAATACTCCCCATATTTAGCCACCATTTGTTGCAATCACTATGATCCCCATGCCAGCAGATGAAGACAACTCGAATGTGTCATCTGAAGTGTCCTCTGCCACCTGCATCTCTCTACACTACAGGCTCACATCACAAATAGCAGTGGGACATTAACAGAGATCTTGCCGATATTAAAGCGAGCTGACAGGCACCCAGCCAACCAACAGGCATCAGTAAGACAAACCCACCCAGCCTCAGCAGCTCTCAGTCAGCGTGGGTTCTTCCCTTTCCCACAGTTACAGTCAACCATTTCCCAAGCCCAGATCTGAACTAGTGGTGTTTGTACTTGAGGGCTTCTTCTATGATTTGAACAGATGCCTGTGCTGGTTTCCAGGGTGTAACCTGCCTAGCGCTGTTGCTTGCGCTGTTGCTTGCCAGGATGGGCTCCGGCTCCCCCGTGGCCTTGAATTGGATGAAACAGGATAGAAGGACATAAACTACAATAATGATGAAGAAGTGGAATAAAGGGGAGATACTCTTACACACAATGAATTGACCACTTTGGACCAAAATCTTCTGCCTTAAATCTTCACAAAACAAGTATCCAACAGGACTGACAGGAAGCAACAATGTTAACTGGTGATAAATGCCCATCAGGACTGACATTCCCTCCACATCTGGAAAGAAAGTATTTTGCTCTTATACCAGTTAAGTCAGTTTCAGGAAGTCCCCATGCCAAAACAAAAAATAAAGTCACACAGTCCTTTGTTTTGTTTTTTTGACACTGCCAAATAAATACAGCCATAAGTGGAAACAAAACAGGCCCCCTTTTCAACATACAAGCTGTGGCACAGGGAACAAAGTGCTAAACAGCACTCTAGGAGAAACACAAGGCTGTGTTGTCAACAGCCCTCCTCCTTCAACAAGGCTATCCAGAAAGCCAAATGCTCAGTTGCACTGGAGTAATTAAGGAACAGAATCACAATATACCCAAGGAGGAGGGCAGTGAGGCTCTGGTGCTGAACCGACTTCCTCCTACCAGCCTTATAATGTATTCCTAAACAGAAAAATCAACTGTTGTCCTGCCCAGCAATAAGACATGCACCTGCCTTCAACTAAAAACCATCTCAAAGAAGAGTAACTTCCCCTCCTGTGCCTCTGGGTGTGTTGAGACTCTTATTTTCTTGTTCACTAAATACTGCTATAAGTCAAACTGCCTGGCGAGGTAGACTGCTTGGGATACTTATTGGAGTCTAAGAGACTGCAGATATATGTTCAGCATAAGTTATTGTAATTGTAAGTAATAGTCCCTGCTATCAATTTGTCTGAGCGACACTTTTTTTCTAAAGCAACTTACATCTGTACCATTTACACAGCTGGATATTTTTACTGGTGCAACGTGAGTGTAGCACCTTCCAGTCAGGAGCCCTAATCATTGCTGCTACAAGGAATAAAAAAAACTTCAAAATTATGTCTTGCAATGGAAAAAGAATGGTAGCACACCGATTAGTATAAGGTAGAAAAATTGATGGTTGCTACTACAGGTCAATATTGCGAGCCACAGTTGCTGAAGAGTCAGTGTGGTCCCCCATCACAGTACCATGGAGGCAACATTCATACCTTAGGAACACATCCCAGACAAGCTGTTCTTCAAGGTCAAGTCCTCTGAGTGGGGGTTACAACTATACACTCACGATATTGCCCACTGTACTTGCTATACTATGCACTCTTGAAGGCGAACAAAAACAACAAAAGAATTACCACAGTTCTTTTCAAAACAATAACAAACCTGATATAAGCGTTAGCCCTCCATGGGCTCTCCTTTCCTTTTTTCTTTAACGGGATTTACACAAACGGGGAACAGTTCTGAAACTATAAAACAATGCACCTCATAAAGCTGCTGCAGGAGGAAAGATGTCAAGGACACTATACTAAGCCTGTCAGCAGAAACATCCATGGAACCAACTGGTTTTGCTATTAGCACAAATATATTTAAAAAAACTAAAAATAGTGTAGATATAAAATAATACCTCATGTTGGACTTCTTTCGCTGGGAAATTATAAATTTGCTACAAATGCTCACCTTGAACACAATTGGCTGTAAAAAGTGGGGCCATATTATGTTTTATGGACCACAGGGACTCTTACAATAAAAAACAGTGCTGTGGGTCTGGGATTTGGCAATGCGTGTCCAAACAAAGCAGGAGACACTTTTCCTGCACTGTTGCTAAAACCTGTCAAAGCTTAATGATTGTTCCTCACTGACAGATTTTATAGTGTCAGACAGAGTAGTCTCAAGGTAGAATAAGTAAACTGTAAGGGCAGTGAGTACATCTTCCACACACTTGATCTTTATCCAGGTACAAATTAAATGGTAGAAAGCCGTACCAAATTAGTTTACACACTGCAACAAACCCCACCAAAGGGCTACAGGACCATGTGTGGTGTCATTTTAGAAGCTCAGCCCATGTGATACTGAGACCACTGTTCCACAAACGTTAATCTCACGCCTGAACACAGCACCTGGGCAGAACTGTCAATTTGGGCTCAAGAGTCATCAGGACGATTACTGGACCAGAGGGGTGCGGGGTTTACAGTGCTGCGTTCTAGCAGCTGTGAGAAGTGAACGGGATGTGGAGATGGCTGTTCACAATTTCGTGCACCATGAGATCCCCAAGAGGCTAAACAAAGAAAGGTGCTTGCCTGGAGCAAAGGTTTTAGCAGAGGCAACATCATAGGCGGACTATGTCGCGAAATCACCAAGATGGAGCACTATTGGCTAAGCACCGCTGGTGTTGTCTTGTCCAGGGTACACGTCTTTAAACAGAATAGTGACCCCTATCACTAGCTGGGCTCCTACGAACTTGTAGTGGTGCCAATGGCAGGCCCGTCCCTCCTCCAGTCAATGCGAACTGTAAAGTAACGATGTAAAGTAATTCTCTTATTTCCTGTAACACTATTGTACCATCTTCCCTGTTGGTAATGTTTGTATTCCTTGTTGTATTGGACTGTGCAATGAAACAAATTTCCTCCCAGAGGATAATAAAGCTTGAACTAAGTTGAACTCTCCTCTGTGCCTACGTGTCTAAAAGCCGGCTGCAGTGACAGTGGGCATGTCCTCATTTTCACCTTGCATGAGCAGGGCCTGAGGTGCACAGACAAGATCACTAATAACGGCAGATTTTAATCTAAATATATAAACCAGAATAACTACCGAGGATTTCAAAGATGAAAAAAACAATGTTCATACCTAGATCTCAGTAGCAGGTGAAAGTTGAGCATTGTGATCTAATTTAAATGCAATTCAGATCAGGATCTACATTTTTAGGCAATATTGAATATAAAAAATCAGCCCTTAATTCAAATAGCTATAGGAAAAATGGAGATAATCTGAATCCATAAGAACATTGAAGAGCTTTAAGCATGTATTTTGCCACATTTCAGGGAAAGGAGCAAAATATAATTCTCTCTGGTCAAAATCAGTTTAAAAACAGCTTGCACTACTCTACATGTAAACCCAGCCAAAATAAAAAAAAGGAAATGAGAAGCAATAGACACTCCTGGCTTGGTGTTTTTGCCTTTAAAGTCTGCTGTTGCTATGGGAGACCAAATAAATGTTACTTTTCAATCTCACTCAAAGTTACATAAAAATATATAACACTAGAAAAGTATGACAAAGAGACAACTGAATAAATACCTAAATGAACGAACAGGACTGAATGGATTTGCTAGTTGGAAATCTAAATGGGGATGTTGAATGCAGTGCTTCCAACTGTTGGCGCTATTCTTCACTTTTCAAAACAATGACTTAATAAAGGACTTTTTTAAATTATCTATTTTCTTCAGTACAGGCTTGCCTTTGGCCCACAATTCAGTGTTTCAGTGAGGCGCTTTAAATATGTGGCCAAGTAAGTCCAGAGACAGAGTAAAAAAACACTTTTTACTCAAACCAAATCATAGATACAGGCTTAGATGACCTATTCTAAATCACATCGGAGCCCAAGGCCATTTGTTGTTTAAATAACTGGACTATACTAAAAATGTAAAGCGCAGCTTGTGCCTGACTGGCACAGATGAGGGGGGAGGAATTTCTAAGGATTCTCGGTAGTAGATGTAAATCTCTGCCCTCCTTGTGTGTCTCAAGGGCTATACATGCCACCTGCTGGTCACATGAGGTATAGCATGGAAATTCATTCTGCAAGTTCAGGGTACCATTTATTTACTGGTACAATTCAGGGTAGAAATAAATGAAAAAAAGAACAGAAAGGTTTTTTCATGGTTTAAGTTAGCTTTAAAAAACTATTAAAATATTGAATGCAAGTGCTCTGCTCCTTTTTAGATCTCTATCTGAAGAAGTTTCCAGCACACTGTAATTCATAAAAGCTTGAATGAGTTTTCGCCAGCTAATTTAAAGGATTAGTTTGGAAGCTAAAAAGAAAAAAAAACATTTAACCTACCATACTACCAAATACAATAATTACAAATTAGTCTTGCAGAAATAACACCATGCTATGCATCTGAATCCAGCTCATTACAGGTCTGCTGTTAGGTAATGAAAATGACATTTTCTCTGGCCATATTCTTTTAAAAAATATCCTTTAAAGTTATATTAATCCCTCCTCAGAACAGAAGCACTTTCCCATGTCCCAATATAACAAATTGCCTTCTGGAGTGGGCAATCCAATATCAGCTTCTTCTGAAGTTAAAACTTCAAAACATTTTGAAGATTTATAAAGAAAAAATGTTGGTTGGGTCAATACTGAAACAGTACAGAGTCTCAGTTATACACTTTGGCAACCTGGGCTTTTATGTAGATATTTTATGCAAGAGTAGATGTAAATTGACGTTTCAACTCTACATTCTCTTACTGCACTTGTAATCTACACAGCAAACAACAGAAAAACCCTTTGTTCTATGAAACAGGTTTCATTGCAAACCTCACCAATGATTCTCTTCCATAACTTCAAACCATTGAGGAAACCAAAAGAAAAAAAGATGACACCTATGGTTCATGTGTCCTCGTGGACAAACCACCGTTTTTCCATACCGAAGGAAACACAGGACAGTTCATAACCAGGGACAGTCCGATTCTTGGTCTCCAGAAAAAAAAAAACGACACCCACTTTGAAACCCCTGCAGCTGGGGAAAGTGCTCTGGAGGTGTGATTATCCAGGGGCTGGACAATTTCCCTTTTACTTCTCCTAACATCCTTCCTTCTGCTGCAACTGGAACATTCTTGACGTTTTCCCAGAGTCCAGTAATTGGATTCGTCATTCTCCCCTGTTCCGCCCACAAAACGGCGTCTCGGAGTCTATGGTTTCAAATCACAGGTTTAGATTCCACTTTCCTATCTGGCGGTGGGGAAACCACAGGACACGGCATGGGGAGGGGAGCCTCTCTCGCCAAAAGGCACGCAAGCAAGAGGGCGACACCAGGTGTTTCCTCTTCTGGTCCGACGTATGGTGCTGCCCCGAGCACTACAGCAGCTTCAAAAACACACAGATGCGCAGAAACCACCATGCCCCATGGAAGAACCCAACACTGCGTACTGGCAACCATAACGGAGCGAAAAGAACCACCGGGAGGAAATGACATCCATTTGTCCATTTGATAAGTAACCTGCAAGGGCACGGAAATTAAAAACACATTCCTGCTTATTGTTTCAGTGATTATTGGGGGAGTTCAGGAAAAGGCTCCCTGTCTCATCTCTCAAAGAGGTAAAGTAAAAGCAATACCTGCCTGCCAGATAAATGTTCCTCTGGTCAAACAGTGAAAAGTAATAAGTAAAAATCCCATACTTTGTAAAAAAAAAAGGAAGGAAGGAATACACATAAATAAATATGTACAAGCACAAACACAATAATGAACAAAACATTTACCAGCTAATATGTTCTTTATTACCAACTTCATGCTTTTTTAAATTGAATTTCTAAGTTTCTGCTCAGAACATGTAACCACAGCAATGGCAAACATTCTATCCAACCACTTGCACCATGTAAATAAGCCTCTTTGTAAAATGGGATGCACGCATATTATACACATTAGAGCTTCACATTTAAGAAGAGCAGTATCCAGTAGTCAATAACAGAAATCTGCAAAGGAAAAGTGTGAAAGGCATGTAACAGGCCATGGTCGTCACCCGATATGAATCCTGTAAGCAATTCCAAAGGCAGCTGTGATAGCATGAAACAAGCCAATAAGGAATAAACTCAATTCACTACTAAATGACACTGGGATAGAAATTTGAGGTATGAGCAAATCAGTATGAATACTAAAATTAAAATAGACTGGTCACATCCATACATATGAGATACACACATACTGCATAAAGTGGGTATATAATGCTTTCAGTTGGTTGCTATACTTATAATAATAATAATAATAAACTTTATTTTATATAGCGCCTTTAAAGGTGGCTTCTCAAAGCGCTTTACAGGATGACAATAACAATAAATAAGAAGACTACAACAATAAATAAGAAAATTTCACAAGACAGGACACAATTATAATTACAACAATACAACAATAAAAATAGAGGAGACCGTGGAAGATGGTATTAAGAAGAGCAGAGGGGTGAAGAATGGAACCAGTTAAGTAAAGGCTTTTCTGAAGAAGAAGGTTTTGAGTCTGGATTTGAAGGAGTTTAGAGAAGGTGACTCTCTAATATCCTTGGGCAAAGAGTTCCAGAGCTTGGGGGCATAGCAGGAGAAGGCCCTGTCGCCCATACAATGTAGACGGGCTTGGGGGACAGTAAGGAGGGCAGAATTTGAAGAGCGGAGGTTGCGAGGTGGGGAGTAGGGCGATAAAAGTTCAGACAGGTATTGAGGTGCCAAGCCATGTAAAGCCTTGTAGGTGAGCATGAGGATTTTAAAGTCTATGCGGAATTTGACCGGAAGCCAGGATAGGAGTAATGTGAACACTTGCACTAGACCTGGTCAGGATTCTGGCTGCTGAATTTTGGACATACTGCAGCTTGTTCAGAGTAGATTTAGATACCCCAGGGAGCAGCGCATTGCAGTAGTCAATTCGAGAGAATACAAATATGTTGATCAGCTTTTCAGCCACAGTTAATGATAGCATAGGGCGTAGTCTTGCGATATTTCTAAGGTGAAAAAAAGATGTTTTGACAGTATGCTGTACATGTGGGTCGAATGTTAAGCCAGAATCGAATATAACCCCAAGGTTTTTCAATTTTGATTGGAGCTCAAGTACAGAGCCTTCTACAGACAGGGTTACAGGACTGGCTTTACGAAGTTGATGGGGGGTACCAATAAGCATGACTTCAGCCTTGTCACAGTTAAGATGAAGGAAGTTTTGAGTCATCCAAATTTTTATGTCAGAGATGCAATTAGATAGAATAGAGACAGCCACATCAGTGTCGGGTTTGGTATGGATGTATATTTGAGTATCGTCAGCGTAAAAATGAAAGCTGAGGCCATGTGATCTTAAAAGCTGACCAAGTGGGAACATGTAAATGCTGAAGAGCAAGGGGCCCAGTATTGAGCCCTGAGGGACACCAGACTTGACAAGACCACTTACATTGTATTCCCATACTATTCTAATTTAATCTATAAAATGTGCTTATGACCACAACTACATTGTTGATTTCTTATATATAATGAGACAATACAGACAAATTAGTATAAAATGCACACTTTTTTTAGATTTAGAAAAACATGATCAGATAAAACTGGTAAAGACCATACACAAGAATAAAAAAATGAATGCATCTGCAAAACCGATTTTGCATTTAGAAATGTTTTAGAAAAGTCTTTGGCAGCGATTACTGAGCGAGAACATGAGTGCTATGCTGTCCCCCACCTTGAGCACTTGAGCTATGAATGCAGACCTGGACAGGGACATGTGTACATGGGCTGTAGGCGTGCACACATGTAGCACGTGTTGTGTGTGGCACGGACAGGCCCGTTACGGCAGAGAGCACAGAACACAGCACTGAGAATAAACCTCCCATAAAAAACAAACAAATCCTACTCCTGCCATGAAAATATCCATGCCTTTATTGAAATGACCTTGAGGAAATGAAACATGTCCCATTGATACTGCCATTCAAGGGAAGTGAGAAATATCAATGGATACAGTTTCTACAACAAACAGTTACAGACAGCAATAACTCTGGCTTTTATTTTCTACAAACTCTCAATGCTTCTGCACTGGAAATTAATTAAGTGCATCTGCATTAAATACAATTCAAATTCCTCTTAAAACATCATCTTTAAAATACTGTGCTCATATACATTAGTTCATCATGCACTCTTAAAATATCTATTAAGGCACCGAAAATATTAATTGACTTTCCTTTTTTAAGCACTTTTTAGCACATTTAGCACTTTTTAAAATAACTGTTATGCTTGCAAAAAGATTTGCGAACCCCGTGGTTGGGCGTTTTGGATTTATTTTGTCCCATCCCTATATTTTTCTAAAATTTAAAAGTTGGCCTTGTCACAAACCCAGTTTGGCCCACAAAGGTCTGACAGGATTGAAAGCCAGGTGCTATAGCAGCAGTGTTTCACCCAGTTCCTTCTCCTTTATTCGTACTAGAACATGATGAGAGCTTCTAACATGGGAGAAACTGTTGTCAGTTTGCACCTTCTGAATAACACTCAACTAACTGTGATTACTGATTAGAACACAATCCCTAACCAGTTTCACAGAATCCTAAACATACTCCACATTAAATTCTTCGGATGGCTATCCTACACTGTCTTCTCCCAAGTTAATCAAGTCGCACAATTAATCTGACGCACAGATTAATTCCAGCAAACGTAAGAAATCTCTTCCACTCTATTTCTTAAACTAGAGACAAAAATTTGGTTCTTGATGACAAATAAATATGACAATTCTTGATAAATGTACATTTATCACACACACGAAGACTGAAAATTGCCTAAGCCAGCTGGAACAGGTTGTCATTCACAGTAAAGTTGTTTCAGCAGCTGCTGTAATTGTGGAGATCATTTTGAAAAGCTGTCAGTACCACACACAACCGTGTCAGATTGGTGGCACAGAAGAAAAACAGTGCCCATCAAAATGCTATTTCCTGTCACCGCTGTTGATTTTTAGCAAAATGCCTTACCTTCTTTATTCATGTTATGCACATATTCTCATAAACACCAACTGGAAAAATATTCAGTTTTTTTTTTAAATCAGCCAATAAAAAGTAGCAATGAAAAATCTCTGAACATTTCAGCTTAATTGCTGTAAATGCAGAGGTGGTTTATTCTAGGAATTTAATGGTTTATCAGAAAAAAACATACTGCAAGCAAATAATCAATTACAAGGACACAGGCAAATGTTACTGTCAATCTGAGCTGTCAAGAGAAAACTACTGTCTCAAGCTTTACTGCTTGTGCCGACTCCTTGACAGCAAATCCTTCAGCCAGCCTTAACTCCAGGATATCCCAAGCACTAGCTATTCTTGTTTCTCCTGACCTCAACATTGACTCTGCCTTCTTGCTTGTTACAGTGTCTGAATAGTTTTTTCACCTTTATTCCTGCTCCTCACGAGCAAGAGCTTTCATTGGCTACCAAAACCACTTTTCTCTGTTCTCCACCTTAAAGCAAAATTACAGTTCAATCCCCAAAGTGAACGATCAAGATGCAAACATCCATGCACATTAGCCACATAAAACCGACTTTGTAAGGAATAATTAAGTTAATTAAATATTAAATTAAAAACTTTAATGCCAGTTCCAGTCTGCTTTTCCTGTCATGTTTTGAACATATTGTGTTCTCTGATAAAATAAATATGCAAGTGTGTTGGTTACTAGAAATCTGGACAAGTACGCACTGCTGCGTACAGATATTAGTGTTCAGCTCCCTTTGTAATATGGCCTGCAGTTTAAGTAACCCATGTGTCATATAGTGGAATATAAAACTGAACTGAGGCTCTCACACTGGTGCCGCGAGGGGGTATGGCTCAAGACCACATTGTGCAGAGAGTTGCTCACTCAGTGGCAGCATGATGTTATGCTAACAACCAACTTTTTCATGGTAATATTGAGCGCTCACAGCCCTTAGAAAACATCTGAGAAAAGGAAAATTGACAGACATTATCAAATCCTCACAAAGGAAGGGCAAGAACCTTTGAGTTTTTATGATATCCTCTTTCCTTACACTCAACCCCTTTACATGTTCCAAAATTCTGGTTCAACTTACGAACGACTCAAGTATTGGAAGGGCCTTTGGAACATAACCCGCTAGTAAGTTGAGAACCAAGTGCATTCTAAAAGCACTGACTGATGCCATCATGAGGACCTTCCACCTATATGTTCTACAAATACTTCAAAGCAGGATTATTTAGGATTAGACCACCAAGACTGTTTAAACCACTGACTGATGGTATTTGCATATCTTAATAAAATCATGAGAGAAGCAGTCTTTGGATGTTGACAGCAGGAGGTTAGAAAATAAAATACCCATTGCTGCTTGAGTGTGTGGAAATCTTACATGGTCCTTCTTTCCATGCCAAAACTCAAAAGCATTTTTTCTTGGTGAATGTGCGGGGATCCTCTAGGCAGCCTCTCACTGTGAATTAAGATAATACGTCAATAAAACCCTTCCTCTGGGACAACATGCCTTATGAATCACTATGGGAATCTGCTATGAATCACAAGTGACTGAGAAACACACGGAATTTCTCCTGTATAATCGCCAAGAGAAAGTTGGTGAACCAGAGTGGAGAGACTGTTAACCGACGACTGCGGCTTTCCTTCGGGGTGACTCAGCAAATTAAAGAATTATGAAAACCAAACATATGGTCACATATTCAGACACTAATCTTATGATGAGAATATTTTCCAAAAGAAAATGTCTGCTTGAATTTGAGTATTAGAAGGCCTTTCATTTGAAACTTTCTGATTTTGAGAAAGCAGTGACTCAGAGAGCAAAGAAGTGTCTGTACTATCACTTAGCCAGAGAGGAAAATGGGGAGACAAACAATAAAACCACTGAAAGAAAGGTAAAAGAAAAGGTAGGAGAGAACAGCAGCAGAGTAAGATTGAGATAACAGCACTGTGCAAGATGTTTGAAAACAAAACCTATCTTTTACACCAAGTCATCTTTGCAACAGGACTGTTGGCCAACAACTCAGTTCGCTGGCTTTGCTTTTGTTTAGAACATGCTCTGTAAGGTGCATTTTCAGAAAAGGATCCTGGGACCTACTGGGCTTCCAGGACACACAGAGGATAAAAACTGAAGTCCTTCCTGTGGCCCCACATGCCCTAACATGTCCATCACTTACTCTCCAAGAACTGAACCCAGGCCACTCACCCATCATTCGAGCACGTCAGAAACTCTTCTTTGACCTTGGGGTGCCAGCATCCACCATTGAGCATGGCTGTGTGTCCCTAAAAAACAGTTACACAGGGTAAGCTCTAGCTGAGCTTAGTCTAAAATCTGTGACGCCGTTTTCATTGTGCTACATATGAAGCATAACTGCTTCTTCCTGAACTGAGCCATTTAGAAATAATGCAATTTATTAAAAATAATTGTAGCATCTTTAATTTTAAGCTAAATTTTATGTTTAATATTAATTTGTTAGCACAGATTGTTTTATGTGACACTTAGTACAAAGCACTTTGAAATGGCGTTGTCCATTAAAAATAAAAATTGACCACAGTCAATTTTTAATGGTATCTATTTTAATTATCCCAATAAACCACCTTTTAATTTATACATTTCAAACAACCAGAGATGTTTGCAATCAATTAGCATTCAGTGTGAAGGTCCCCAAGCCCCATTAATGGTTATCTTATCTTTAATTTAAGAGTTGCACATGACCCTGGAGAAATTTGCACAATTCAGGTCTGTATTGTTTGCTTCATTTCAGCACCAGGTAGCAAGTGTCTCTTGAAGGAGCTGAAAAAGTGTTCGTGGGGCAGGAGAGAAACTCGCACGCTCGCAGCTTTTTAATTGCTGCTGCTGAACCACGGACCATAACTTGGAGGAATGGGTCATGAGATCATCAATGGGGCTTCAAGTGCTTCCCTCTGTTAAAACAGCAGGGAAAAAATTAGCCATAACAAATAACAACTTCAAAGGCATTTCTCCGGCGAGCCGCTCAACGGTCATGGCCTGCTGGTCGGGTACTCCGGAGAAGAATCCAATTCCAGGGATTTGGCTTTCAACAGCACTGCTGCATGCCGACGGGCCTGAAGCTTTGTGGAGTCCACTTCCCATCTGGGTACCACTGCAACTTCAGCCTCCCTTGCTGAACTGTTCCTGGGCAAAACTCTCCCTTCTTCATAAGCCTGCTTGCCTGGCTGTCCACAACAAGAGCTTAGTGCTCTGGCTAAGGGTCAAACCAACTGTCAATGCAGCTGCAGCTCTTTCCTAGCCAGATCAGTGAGAATACAGGGGATTGGATTCTACAGTGTTGCCCAACTTCTTGCTCAGAGAGAACCCAAGGCTTCAGCAGCCCTTGGGATAATAGCCTAGGAAATTACATTGTCATCTACTTGTCTGCTATTTGAACCCAGGTACATGGAGTCCAGGCAGCATGACACCTGCCTGGCTTTTTCAGGTGTCTGCTAAGCCCGACATGCGGGGAGCCCTGAACTGGAAGTGTTCTCCCTGTTACTTATGGGTAGTCTGTGAAGTTATACAAGGTAATTCAGCATTACCACTCCAATCACTGCTACAGGTAAGTCAGTCACAGATATTGTGGGGTTCAAAGTATGAAAAAAACAGACAGTTCTGACAGCTTGCATTTGGTAGAAGAGCTCTAGCATTAAAAAGGAAAGTAACAGTGATTTAAAATAAAAATTCTGCTTAAGGGCATGGAGACTAAGCTATGGTAAAAAATAAAAATGACCACGTCTGTAACAGACATCTAAAATTTCAGCTACAGTGCAGGAGAAAAAATAGCTAATGACTCAATTAAGCTATAACTGACACACAAAATAAAAAAACGGAATGCCACATTTCAGAAAGCTCAATTATTAAAACATTTTTTCTTATTATTTATCCTTCTCAAGCAAAGTCCTTTGGTAAACAGTGTGACTGCCCAATAAAAACAAGATGAAGTAAAAAATAGCATCATGACCTGCAGCATTTATTTGGGTTACCTTTCTGGATAATTGCTAGGCTTAATTAAACTAACTTTCCTGCAAATTGATGTAATTCAGCTGCAAACTGTGTCTTGGACCATTGATCTCAAGCTTCTTATAAAAACACGAGAGAACTCTGAAGCATGTTCTCCACCATCCCAAAGTTAGAGTTATCAATTTGTTTATTCATATAATTGAGCTAACCAAGCTAGGTTTTTTCTGAACAACCAGTTTAGAGTTTAGTCCAAGCGCAACTTCAACGTTACCACAGAAAACCATGAACAAAAAATGTCAGAATGAATAAAAAAGGGCATGAACAGATGCTGAATCATTGACATTTCTTTACATCATGTGTTTCTGTAACACAGAACAAACTGCTCACCCATTGTGTCTACTGACGCTCTGTATCAGTTTTGACAAAATAATGACTGTCAAAGTTCAGTTTTTCTTATATTAGCAGCATTTCTTTAACATGGACACATCTGTTTCTCAACAAAAGTTTTCTTTATCAGTTCTATTTTAAGCAGCATCAATTACATGCAGTTGCATAATGCATTTTTAATTTTAAATTAATCTCATTAAAAACAATTTAAATGAATTCAAAGTTCTTTATTTGATCATTCATAATAAGAATTTCTTGCTTCTAGCAGTTTTCAGCCAAAGGGATATCTTTTAACTTTCTTATAGGGAAAGGGGACTCACTTTCCTTCACCACTCAAGTGCACCTGCTGATGTCCAGCAACCAATCTACACCAGCAGCACCACTGCACAGGTGCAAAAATGGCAAGTTACTTCACTTGAACTAATGGGTAGCTTTAATCAGCCAGACCAGATAGTACAAGCTCTTAGTGTATTTAGTATTTAACCAGGTTACAAGGGATTAACACTCCTACTCTTACGAAGAGTGCTATGGTATTGTTAAAGACCAAATAGTCAGGACCTCGTTATAATGTCTTATTAAGTTAGATCATTTCTAAGATCTTGCAATATAGTATATCCATAAATTAAGAACCCTCAAAGACCCAAATATGTTTTCATTAGTTTCTGATCATTTATGAATTGTCACTTCATTCAAAAACTTGTAGCTGACCCAAATGTAGAAAAGTGCTGTTTTAAAAAATGAATATTTCTAAGGGGGTTGAATGGGGTTTTGAAAAGACCAGTGACTTATTTGCAGAGGACACCTTTTAAAAGTATCCTGATAGCGGTGAAAAGGGGAACAGGATTCCAGTCATCTGTGAGTGCAAGCCACACTCACCTTAAGAATTCAGAAATGTATTCACCCACATAGCCTTCTCATATTTAAGTTGTATTTCCCCCTGATCAAAATCCAACTTCCAACACAAGTATGCAGTGTTCCACTGCTGTGATTTTTCAGACAGACTGGCTGGCAGCTACTGTGTTAGCAGAGCTCCTATCAACATGCTGTCTTTAGCTTTACATGCAATGGATCATCGGCAACAAACAATAACTGCAGCAGCCTGTTTTGGGTTGTTCGGCCTTGGTGATGGTCTTTCACGTTGTTTTAATTTCGCTTGTCTGAGAGGCAGGAATGTTCTGCAACGTTTCTCAAGCCTGCCAGGGCTTTTCATGAATGTTTTTCTTTTTCTGCTATGAAACTGCACTGTAAAGAGTCAAGGCTGCCGATTCCAAGTGTCTGATCCTTTAGAAATGTAAACCTGTGCCCTTCAGGAGAAATGCTGGAGGATTCCTGAAATGGGGTGTTGCCCATTCCTCTGTACTACTTTCAATTAATACATGAGGAGGAAAGTTACACTCAGTCCCTCTAGGGTCTGCTTTGCAGTTCTGGATGCTCCCTCAGTTGCAGGATACTGCCTTTTCTGGCCTGGATTTTGTTCCTCTACCTCCGACAAACACCTATCAACACCTGAGCCAGATAGTCTATGCCAACATCAGAGAAGCCCTCTATTCTTTTGCCTTTACTCCAAGACTGCGGTGTCCTGGGGAGTATCTTGCAGCCTGATCAATTTCATCATCTGCTGCAAGACCTGTTACATCAGCCTCAGATTCTATAACGCGGGCCAATAGTGTGTTCCATATGCTCACACGCCCTTTGTGTGAAGTGATTGACATCCACAGTGCTGCATTCATAAGCAACTCATTTGGCTGGCTATACTCTGGCCCTGGTGTCAGTTCTGAGTTTAAAGAAAAAGCAGAGATGTTTGCTGATCCAACTTTTTTCAAAATGAAATAAATAGTTTTTGAACATCCTAGTAAAGTCACCATAGGTTTGCCAGTGTAAAATAATATGGTCTTATGTGCTCTGAATACGTAGCCCATGGCTGACTACAACTGCAGTCACAGGTCAGGGGACTTGCATCTGCAGAACAAGCAGCAACACACCCTTTGGTAGCAGCTCTGAAATTACTATTGAAATGACCGGGACCTGGAATGACTGGATTGAGATCTGACAGCCTGCTGTGTGCAAGAACGAAGTACAGTGACAACTCTTCTCATTCTTTTAGTTAATGGGGGTATCCACACGTACACCTGAATCTGGGGGAATTGTGAACCTATATACGAGTTTGTGCATTTCCACACTGTGGTACATTATCAGTGACTTCAAATTGGGAAGAAAAAAAGTTAATCGTCATTGTCCTGAACTTCACCTATAGCAAATAAGTCAGCCCTCTGCATCAGTATGTGCTCAGTGCACAAGGCTAGGTAATGGGATAATTATATGTTTGTGTGTTCTGCATTGTACCCAGTGTTTTTCAAAAGGTGCATTCTTTTGTAAGCACTGCTCATTATACAATGCAGCAAAGCTCCGTTCTGCCTCTGCATAACTTGTTGCACAATTTTTAGAAAAAGAGAATAAACAAGGCTTGTAGGATCACAGGGAGTTTACCTTGGTGTTGGCCATGTCCACGATGTACTGGTCCCCCTTCATGCACTCCAGGACCTGGAAGCCATCTCTATCCAAGACCTTCGCCTGTGCATTCCCGGCTACCACTAGGAGGACATCTCCCGTGATGCTGTACTGCAGCGACCTGATCTGATGACTGAAAAAACAAGGACACAAATCCCCACAGTTAAACCTTAACCGACCATCAAGCGACAATTTCGTTCTAGTAAAACCCCAGCAGAACTAGCGGTTGTTAGCACCACATGAGCCTTTCCTCTGTTGCAACCGCTGCAGACGTGCTGTAACTGCACTAGTCCAAAAAGTACATCATGGAGGAAGACCAATGTCCTTTGGTCTTCCTCCATGACCATGACGTGGTCCAAAAGGTACTGAGCAGATCTTTCACTCTACAGAAGAGCACATACACTTATCCCTCTGTATTCCCACAGGATCTTCCACCCTACAGCAGTTTTCATGAGAATAAGCAAAAGCAGAGGACACAGTAAGATACTGCTATACCCAAACTGTCCAAGAAATTAGAAGGTAAGCTTTACTCAATGTTCATGCAACCACTCATTTGTATTTTCCCGTTTCTACTTGATGAGCTTTTGGCAAAGATGTAAAGTTATTTACTGCAAAGTTAATTTCTCCTACACCAACATGTAATGAAACAGAAATATTCTAATCAAGATTAACTTTAAGCTAATCAACAGTACTACTACCACATAACTTTGACAGTTTCTATTCCACATTTCTAAATCTACAGCTTTGCTCTTTGTTTTTTGCTAGCTAGTTGAGTTGAGCTTAACTTAAGCATGATAAATCAGCCTGTTGAAGAAAAGCATTATCAGTTCTCCTTTACCTAAGCCACAGTGAACTGTTAAAGGCTGATCATAATACAGAAGGGCCACTATATTGTGTTGCAGTGCACTGTAATGTATTGAAGTGCAGTGCTACAGGCCTGTGTTTAGAAATGAGGCATCTTCACAAACTGGTCTACCGCTTTACGCATCTGTCTGGTCAGCCTTCTTGAATAGCAGGAAAGGACAGCTCTGAGGGGAAAGAAGCCACCGCAATTGTCTTGTATTCGCCACAAACCTGCAGCACTGACGTGACAAGCACGCAGACATTGTTTGTACTGTGGCGAAAGCAGTTCGTATTTAAATATCATAAACTTGCCTTTTTTAGCTTAAATTGTAGGTTATGCAATTATGAAACAAGAAATAGACATAACCCTGAAATCGTCTCTGAACCAGCTAAATATGCTTTTCATGGTTCATAGCAAATGAGTAAGAACATTTAAGCACTCAACTTTCTCACCAATTTTGCTCCAAACATGAGATGCAAAATGTGAAGTGAAGATTGGATAGTTAATGGTTTGTTCTGCTGCCCGAGTCTGCTGGTAGCTCATCAATTCCAAAATCTTGCCCTGCCTTTAGCCCAAGAACTTGTGCTCACAGTCCTTCTATGATATTTGTAGTTGAATAAGTAGCCCCTTTTGGATTGTCTGCAGGGATTTCTAGGAAAAACGCCTATATGAATAGCTCAATAAAAAACCCTTATAATCACCACAGTATACACCTTTCAAACTGGAAATTAACCTGGCAGCTCCTTGAACTGTTTCTAGAGCACCTAAGCAGAGCACTAGAACACCTGCTTGAGCCACAAGACCTTGGCAAATCTCTGCAGGAGAACAGAAATACCTACAGCCTACTCAAACACTGCAGCATGAAGATGGAGGAAGAATTGACAACAGACTGAAGGCATCATGCTGTTGTTCCAGTGTCTGCACAGTGCAGTGCTACAGGAGACCTAGCTTTTCAACAGTGTGATTGGCAGTGATGACTTGTAAGACTGTGATCTCCCCCGGACAATGAGAAATGTACATCTGAGCTTGGGTGTTCCAGCATCAGTGCCAGCTCTTCTGTTGACACTGGCCAAGAGAAGAGGAACAGATAAAATGCATGGCATTTCAGGAATTATGCACTTCTGAGTGTTGGATTATGGGATCTGAGCTCATATATAATGAAAGGAATCTGCCACGATTAAAAAACAGTTCTTAAAGAGTCATTTTTCATCCTGACACCAACGTCTCGGAAATTAAGTACTTTGATGTTTTGGCAGAGCTGAGATGGCAAGCAACATTGAAAGATTTCTTTTTGGGATGTGCTGGATTCTCAAGGATGAGTGACATTCACCTCATCTACATCTACTTAAAGGGATCTGTTAGGTTTCAACTTTAGAAATATGCTCCATCCCACACCTGATTGGCTAGGTGGAGCTGTGCTAACGGTTGCTTATAGAAAATTGGAGTTAACCATATACATACGGCTGCAGACATACGCCATTCCACCTTCCATTTCCAGGAATGGGGTTGATAATATACTAGGTGTGATCCTGGTTGTTAAACTGCTTATTTCATAAAATCATCTCTTCCACATTTACAGATATACATCTTAACAAGTGGTAACTAAAACTGTAAGGAAATTAAAAATAAAGGACGTGAATGCTTATCTCTTCATCTTTCTAGAGAAAACATGCATTTAGTGAAAGTAATCCTATATTGTATATCTGAAAGGTAAACTGATTCTATGAGTCACAGCGTGCTTCTGGAAGAAATGAGTCTCAACTGCGTGAAAAGGTGCCCTCTTTGAACACACTTCCTTACATACCTTCTTCTGACTTTTGTTCTTCTGTCAAAATTCTCACTCCATGTGATTAATTTATTTAATATTGATGCGTTTCAATGAAATTAAACATGCAGCTCACAGGCTCCCTCCTCAAGGTGCTAGGAGTTAATTATTGTCAAACCAGGCAGGGAGACAACCAAGACAGCACTAGTAACTGGCACCATTATTACAACAATGACAAAACTGAGCCAGCACTAATTAATGGGAACTGATGACTTATACCCTCCCGTCACTGGGCTAGGGATGAAAGTGGCCTGTAAACTCTGGTTTGCCCATTTCCCTAAATTCCATAGGGATATGAAAAGTTTTGAATTCCAGCACTTTAAATTAATTTTTGGAGCTATCCCACTCCAATTTTTGGAGCTATCCCACGAGCATAAGCCATCAATAAAAAAAATAACTGTTTCATCTGTGCTAGATGTTATTTTGTGCAAACAGAAACATGGCAAGTATTGGCATTCTTCATAGTCTCAATCACCGACATGAGATAGGCATCTTCAGAGACATCATATGAACCAACATATTTAAGACAAAAGATATGAATAGTTATTTTAGCAGCTTTATAGAACCAACAAACAAATCGAAAAACATATAAGGATAGATCAAATGAATGTGTCAGGGGCCCACCAGCTCAGCAGTTAGGAACAGGCACTGGTTTGCTTCCTGCAATATCTGCAGGCTGGTATCCCACAGGAAACAACCATGTCACAGTCATTAACACATAAATGTTACTTATAAAAAGTTTCTGTCCTAGAAAATACAGAAAAAACAAAATTCATCACCAGAAATGGGCTTTGGATATCCCAAATCTTGGCTGTAAGGAAGTATGAGAATTTTTTTCCCCAAAACGCGACCTGGCTGTTCCCTTCCTATTGCTCCCGCCTGTTAACAAGACCACCTGTGCGATCCTATGTTTTGAACCAATGTTTACATTCAGAGGTATGTTTTCAGTCTTATTGCAAACCAACAGTATTTAGGCACAATCATGGGAAAAATGATAAAACAGGGTTCAGAGAGTCATATAAAGGAGCTATACAGAAATTCAAACCCTGTTACATTAGAAAAGCTCCTCTATACAACGTGTGTAGTATCTTGACAGAGGTGCTCTTATACTTCAACAATCTAACTTTATCACTTGCAAACTGACAAGGGCAGTAAGAAGAAAATCGCCTCTATTTGGGAGAGTCACTTTGCTATAGCATGCTGGAGAGCACATCTGAACAGAAACTTAGTAAAAGAAGAAAGAACAAAGCACTTTTCCCCCCCGGTTCAAACATTTAACTGAACCAGGAATCCTGCTGGGAAGTCTCATCACAACACCTGTCTGTCTTTGAAGGAATCCCATGAACATCAATTTACCAGGTACTGAGAGCCTAAGTCATAGTGACCGATAAAGACACATACTATAGTTCTGATTGCAAAAAGCAAATCATTCACATCTGGTTGCATTTGGTTTTTGGGTAATCTCTCCCTTGCTATTAATCATAGAAATGTACTACCATACGGTGATGAATTGTGAGAAAACTCCCATTTCTAAAGGCTGAACAAGAGTTGGTTAGGGCTTCGTCTCTAAAGAATACTATCCTTGTCTCGATTTGAGATTCTGAATATTAATCAGACTGCAATAACAGTTTGCTATCGGTGGGATAATACTCAAAAGTTTTTTTAAATGCTTACGTATAGGGATAAGCAAATGATAAAACAGAGGTGTTCATAGCACCTGCATGGCTACATTTAATTCAAAGGAAGCGTCTTTCATTTCCTCCATAATTCTTGTACTCCTTTTTACACGTCATTTAATGCAAATCTGGTTTGGGTCCCACCAAGTCTTAAAGCACTCTGGGGAAAAGACAGGACAGAATTCCCACTCACTTCACTCTCTGTCCCTTCCCTTCCTTATTCCTTCTTCGAGGAGCCTGGTTTCAGTGAAAGTCCTGGCACACAGAATTGAGGGTGGAAAAGAGAATGAACTCTAACTCACAAGGTGGGCTTCAGTCATCCCAGACTTTATAATGCTTTTGAGTTCTGCTATGATAGTGGGATTAACACTCCCGCTCTAGCAAAAACTCACCATTGCATCCTCAACACCCACAATGCAGAAAGGACCTTGATGCAATACATTACTGACGTCAACAAGGCAGCGGCATTTGCCCCTGTTGCCACAATGAGTGATGTTTGGGGATTAAAGTTAGCTACAGATGCACTGATTCATCTGCCAGCAGCAACCCGATTGTGGCTCAGATCTTTTCCCTCCATGCAGCAGAGCGAGACATGATGGGGTACACCTTACCATTCGCAAGGCTGCAGCGATCTGAAAGCCTGGAGGGACGCATCCATGCCTGCAAAATCCCAGAACCTCACATCGTAGTCATATCCCCCTGTGACCAAGCGTGCACCGGATGGGTCCAGTCCCAGTGCAGAAACCTGCGGGATTAGAAAGAACCACCCTGAAAAAGCTGCCTCCAAAAACATGCCCCTTATATATCCACAAACAGATATGTTCGTTTACATCAGAGTAGTCACTGTTTTAGAAGAAAACTCAACTTAAAATTTGCCAGCATGCATAAAGTAAACCCCTTGGAATGCAACAATAGATCAAAATAACTTTCACGGGTTTAAGTAAAAGCAGTAAAGACTTATGAGCCTATTCCTTTTTTTAATTGGAAACAAATGCATGATAAAGAACTCTATGAAATGTTCCACCTTTGTGTCAAAAGAAATCTGAACAGCTGTAACAAAGCAAACTAGGCCAAGGCGTTGACTGCCTGCCGTTCAAAATGAACAATAAGCCTCAGATATAAGTTAGATTTAAGCACACAGAGAAAGAAGTGGATTTGAGCATTGCACAGGTTCAACAAACACAGTTAAGATCTTATGATCCAACATTTATAGTTAAATTCTAATTTGCTATGTCATGTCATTTGCCAAACCGCTTTATACCATATGGAATTTGCAAGGTTTAAACCCAAGAGGCACAAAACCCAAGTGTGCCAAGAGGAAAAATAATTTACTTCTCTGAACGTGATAAAGAATGAACATTGTGGTAATGGGGGAAAAGCAAACCCATTCTTTCAAGCTGTGCAAAACAAAATTCAAAGAACAAGTAAAAATAACAATGATTGAAGGCGTAGCCTGGTAGTGCGTTAATGGTTTGATCATGCTAGGAGTATTTTTTCCAAAGACGTCAGTGCATCATACAGTTCTGCCCAGAGAAAGTGGCTGAAACCCACACGGTGCTGATCAGTCCGTATAAAGTGTAGAAGCACAAAACACAGCCGACACGGACACTACAAGACATTCCTCTGTTTGGCTTTACGCTGGAAATTATTAGAGCATGGAATAAATTACCAAGCCACGGTTAAGAGGCAGGGGTCCTGGGTTCTTTCAAAACAAAGGCTGACAGTATTTTGAAAAATAAAAAGAAGTTAACAAATACGCCTGACGTCGAGTAAAGCAGAGCTTACAGAGGAAGCTGGCCGGCTATGATAGGCAGAATGGCCTGCTTTCATCATCATATTCATGTGCGCTTAAATTCCTTCCAAGTCTCAAACAGAACAAACAAGAACACCACAAACATAGCAAGCCTCCTTCGGTGTGCCCCTTTTCTATGAAAGTCCTTGAACCCTAATTACTGACGAAAGTGCTGGCAGGAATTTCCTGGAGTGCACAGGACTGGAGGAGCCTCAGATGGGGATATTGTATCCATCATTACTTGCGGGTCTGTGTGACTGGAGAAGAAATATTTTGAAGAAAACACAAAGCAGCGACCCCTTGGCAAGCTCCTGAATGCCTGGATTTTGTTTGGTTTTGCACATTGTCAGGACTGAATCTCTTTGACTCGGCTCCTGCAGCTCTCCTCTAAAGAATTCCAGTCTCATGAAAAAGTGCGACAGGCAGGACACCGACTAAACACTGTAATGTTAGGATTGTCTAAGTAATAAGAGCGCCCATTCAAAAACGATTATTTCATTTGTTAAGAACCAGTTTCATACGACGGGGAGATGGGCAGGAATGTAAAACAATAAAGGTCACACATCAGAACTTTGCTATAGCTAACGCAAATGGAATGCGCTAACTATCATCCACTCAAGGCTTTCTTAATGAATGTGTTCTTTTGTATAACGTTTCATAAAATACCAAGTAATGGAAAATTAAGTAAATCGGTGAGGCCAAAAAGCAACTTTTTAAATCCAAGTAAAATTCATTAAAATCTCTCTCATTACGCGAGAATGATGAGCTCTTTCCAATAGACATCCCAAAAGGATTTTTTCCTATTAAATTGATATTGTTAATCTTAATTTCCTTATAAGGAAATACATTTCTTTCCGGGCAATAGTAAACAACATTGTTTAATCATGCCACGTCAACTCTTACATCCAAATGACTCAGAGGCAGAAACTCCTTAAACATTTGTGGAAAATATTTAATATTACTCTGATACAGGAGTGGCATAACAGTGACCGCACTGTTGAATAAACGTGCAAAATAAATGTGAAATGTCAGTAGCAATGTCACTCCATCAAATGCTGTAGTATTGTCAGAGCATTTAAACAGATACTTTTGTATTGATCTAATTTTCTTTGATGGAATGTAGATTTTAAAACCCCAAATTCTTTAAAATTTACAAAGGAAGAAAAGTATAAGATGGATAAATTGCACTGTAATCTTCAGCATCTGTGGAGAACATGACACATTCCAGCCCATCTCTTCCCACTCTGTGCCCATAGATCCAGACGAGAATGACTCTGCCTACTGGGCCACTCCTCACTAGGCTGAATCCAAATGTGCCGAATTCAGAGTGTCAAATTATTTTGTGGCTATAGGTGTGAAGAACAGCTGACATTATTGAGACCTAGTGCTTTTCTTTTATGATGTACGTTCACTTTAAAACCAGACCTCTGGGATTAGATTGCTTGATATGGTGGAATAACTCACAAATCAAACACAACATAACAGATCTCAAACCCTGGTCTTTGGAGCCCTGATTCAATAACTCGTCCACATCACTCAGCATGTGTTTAAGATTAATTAGATTCGTAATCTACTAATTAAAACTAAACTACACAAATAACCCATGTAATTAAATGAGATTAGTTCAGGTCCTCTATTCACATAAGATATTTTCCCTAGTTTATGATATTTTATTATTAAAAACAGGAGAGGTGATTTGCTTTGATGTGCATTTGTTTTTCAGCTTTTCTTTTGGAATAGCAAAGACGAGAAGCCCATCACCGTTAGCTGAGCTGACAATAGCTTTAAGAACTTTCCACTGGATGGCCTCCGACACAAGCCATCCACTGCGTTTCAGCTTACAACTCGACTGCCACAGCCTCGCCTAATAAACTCCATTGAAATAATGAAGTTATTGCCCTGTGCTATGTTAACAGAGATCACGTTAAAAGTAAGAAAATCATTTCCATCTGTCTACTGCATTTCTTTACACAGTGCCTGTAGTTTCTGCCAGAGCCATCCTGGTGTTAAGATGTGCCAGGAGTTGGAAGCCCTGGCTCTAGCAAAGGCTTTTGTTTGTGCCTAAACATTGACAGGGCTTAAGATCAGTTACACAGGAAAGGACAGGCCAAGCAGCCCATCTAACCTATGTGGTAGTTAGTAGTTAATCCACTGATCCATTCTGTCCACATGTTTCTCCTGAGAAGCCGGGGTATCAGTTTCAACAACATGGCTGGGGTAGCCTGTTCCGTACTCCCACAACTCTTCTGGGTAAAAAAGTGCCTCCTATTCTGAATTTTAGATGCATTTTCCCATCGTCCTAATTTGTCTCCTCTGTTTCACTGGCGATTATGAAGAAATCCACTGGGCAGACATTGTCAATGCCTTTGAGGATTATGAATACTAGAATCAAATCATCTCTGTTCAAGACTAAAAAAGCTCTGTTCTTTCAGCCTATCACTATAGGATATTCCATTAACTCCCAGAAGGTTTCTGGTTGTTCTTCTCTGGTTTGACGGATTCCAGAGCAGCAATATCTATTTTATAATGTGGTGATGAAAACTGTAAACAGTATTCTAAATAAGGCATTACTAATGCACTGTACAATTTTGCCATAACATTCCTTGACTGTCTATGCTTTTTAACTATCTAACATTTTTTCCATTGCTTCTCCACAATGTCAAGATTGAAAAAGAAGCTTCAACATAAAAATCTTAGCCTTCTTCATACATAGTATCTTTTCAGTGTTTCCTATTTTGTATTTATAATTTATGTATTTTAATGTTATCTAATTTTAATGTTTTTGCTAACATATGCAAAACCTACACTTATCTACCTTAAACATCATCTGCCAGGTGTTTGCCCAGGCTAGAATGTTATCTAAATCTTTTTAAATTTCATTTGCTGCTTCTACAGTGTTTGCTAATAATCCTGATTTGGTATCTACAAACCTGACTAGTAACTAAACAAAAATCTACATCACTTATATAAACTTAGGAAGAGCAAAGAATGCCTACTATATTCAAGTGGAGAATCATTGCTTGATAAGTAACTTCATCAACTTTATCAAAAGCCTACTAAAAATGTATATGTTATATTATACACTTTGTATGTATCCATTAATGCTGTTGCTTGTTCAAATAACTTTAACACCCAAATATTTTCGAAATCCATGCTGACTATATCCTAGAACATTATTTCTACATAGGTGATCCTCTAGTTTAGTTCTAATATTTGTCTCCATTAAAATGAATCCTATCGAAACATATTATCCTATGATTACGTGGGTCAATTGTTTCTTCCTTATCATGGATGGGTGCTACATTAGCAATTCTTTTGGTCCCTCGGTACTACCCCTGTATCGAGGATCTGTTGGAAAAACTGGATCAATGACTTCTGAATAACCTCTGTTTCTTAGAGTATGACTTGTAAGACACCATTGGGACCTGGGGATTCATTAATCATGTTTTCTTTCACTTAAACAAAATTGGCTTCTCGTATGCCAACACTGTTGAATACGGGACTTTGTTGATCTGCTGGCTGGCTTTTTAGTGAACACTTGGGATCAACTTAGCAGATGAGCCATTTCTCATGATTCTATTATGATGTCATGATTTAAATTGTAAGGGTTTGAAAGTGCATCCATCTTCTAAATTGGTTCTAATCATCTTCTGATAGAAAGCACCTCCATAACCTAGGGCATGCATTTTTATTTTCTTTTTTTTTGTGGAACAATTGTGCTACCTTTTTCTCACTAAGCCATTCTCACAAAGTGATTAAACTGTCAGCAGGTATTGGAGTTCTGCATTGGATTAAATTGATTTTAAAAATGCATGTACTATCCGGAACAATGAGATCCGGACTCACAGTCCACCCCCAACGCCCACCAATGAAACTGCACTGCAAGAGGGTCCTACCGTCTTGGTCCCGTGCTGCAGTGTAATCTCGTGTGTGTCAGGGATTCGCTTCACAGGGTTCTGAAACAGAGAGAAAATACTGGAGGTTAACAGGTTGAGAGAATACACCCCAGACATGCACAATTACACAGGATTTCATTAGAAAACAATCAAGAAATATCAGAACAGGCTACCAACAGCAGGAGGCCTTTCAGCTCATCGCACAACCACATTTTCGAGAGCAACAACACAGAAATTCACAGACATCTGGACATTCAAGTGCTTTAAAGGAAGAGGGGAAATTCTTGACCCATACTAATAAAATCTTTGGTGTTCATAAACCCTATTCCTGTCAAGTTTATTTCTTCATGGGAGCTGTTTAACTAATTGCATTGAAACAGCTTCAAAGGCAGTTTAACCACAGCCAAAGTGAGGTCCTGATAATGATGAGATGGCGATTTGCAGAACTCATTGTTTAATATGATGAAAGCACAATGTACAGAACAGAATAAAAGCTAACTGCACATACTGTACATAACATAACATGCATATACATTGTAATACAATATATTTTTGCTCTCCTAATTTCCTATTACATTTTTTAAGCATAACCAATTGGTGTTGAACTGCTTTGTGAGGCCATGCCCTGCTACTAAAGAAGACCAAGCTCTCACAAATCTCCGAAGAAGTTTATTGCTCACCCAGGATGCATCCCACCCCTGCTAACTTTACTCTCGTTTCTGCTGAAATGAGAGACCATTCGGGCAGAAAGTCAAGATCCGCCCGAGGCGTGTGAGTGGTTTTCTCTGAATCCCAGGGGACGGTGTCCCATATTCGTTCGTCCTCCACCACACCTGGCCGGAAGCCTCTGCTTCCTGCGCTCAGATGATGTCATCCAGCGAGGTGGACAAGTCAGTTAACAATCAATCATCACGCCCAACGCAGGCTCCAAGCTGAAAAGCTGGGATTTTCTGGAGCCTGCACATTGTCAGCGGCAACTGGTCCTGTAGCTAAAGAGACATTTATTGTAAAGGAAACCCTGGATGTGTTTGGTCACAACCACATTTCTCAGAGTGAAAATAGTGTTATGCAGCATGGTGTGCAAAAACTTTTTTTTTTGCAAAAACACCAAGAAAGAATTTTATTAAATAATTATCAATAGTCTAAGGTGCAGTGATCAGTTTTTTTAAGAAACTAGACTACTGTCCTACAAAATACTGACTAAAACGCCAATTCTAACACATCCAATTCAACTCCCTTCACTGCAAATGGTCTGGAGATTAATGGGGCAGCTGTGGTTTTGGAGTTCTGTGAGTGGAGTTTTGAGTTTATACCGAAGTAAAACAAGTACAGTGAAGTAAACCGAACATCTCTTCTTAAAATCAGAGATAATACAAGCAGGGGATTCGGCTTTAGTACCGTTGTGGGTTTTACTCCCCACATTCCCTTCCTTGTGAGCAGTCTTTGGCACTGCATTGCGGTGACCCAACGTGTTTGAAACGTTCCAACAACAGAAACCGGTCTGTCCAGACCAGATGTTGAGTGGAGCTGCCTGCCTCTTTCTCTCGGGTCTTGGAAGTCTCCTGCGAGAAATCAACATCCCCCGTCCATGGAAGATGTGTTATTGCTGCATTCCACAGTAGGATATAACATGGGTTTCAGATTTATGACAAAACAGTTGCAGCGCCAGGGGCAGGGCCCATGTTAAGAAGAAATCTGAGTGATGGAGGCTTCATCTTCCATTATGGGAACATAAAACTACGTTACTGTATCGTCCGGACCATGGGATGGGATAAACGACAGAAAATACTAGCTACACTGTTTTTTGACCTGCAAGCCGAGTTAAAAATTATCATCAAGATAGAAGACACAGACAAAACATTCTTGCAATGAGCATTCTTAAAATTGGTTTCACCGACTGAGAACTGAACCTGGGCGATGGAGGCAAGAGTGTCGAATCCCCATCATTACTTGTTCAGTAAGACTGAAACCAACTTAACCAATGTCTATACATGATTTTCTGTATCTTCTGTAACTTCATGTAACTTTCTCATTTGTCTTGGAAGCTCTTCTCCTTAGGATCTGGGCAGCACTCAACCTTTATGATGCCCTTAATGGAGCACAGCCAAAGCCCTCCGGAGCATTTTCTCGCAGGCAAAAGCCGTGAAGAAGTATCAAAATATTTCTGTCCACCGCTGTATTTCAAAGTGGCCCACCTACATTCATTCAGAGAGAATCCTGCCCCAATACAGGGAAAAAAGCAATACCTTGAGGTTGTGTCCACGCAAAAACCACCACCAAACGCTTTACTGTATATTAAGTAACTTATATTTGCAACCATTTACAAAAATAGGTATGTAGCTAGAACAATGTGGGTGGAGTACCTTGCTCAAGTATCCAACAGCAATGTCTTAGCTTTAAGCAGACACTTTCAGCAGAAAGTACGTCCTAGACCTGCAAAAATACAGGTGGCCAGCAAGCCTCTGTTGTAGACGAAAGTGGAGGATAATCCTATTTAAACCAGCCCCAGCAATGCTTGGCCAATTAGGTACTGGTGCTTCTGAATTACCCATCACAGTAAGCTAAGCACATGGCCTAGATTCAGAACAGTAATCACTAAGGCCTATCCTATGCTTTGAATAAAATATTTACTTGTTACATGACTGAAAAAGCCTAGCATGCGCTATGTTTTAGCTTTTCCTATTCATCATTTAAGTCTCAAAATCCTTCCTCTTAAAGAACTTCCAGTTGAAGCCACTGTTTGTCTAACATGTAGGAAACGTCTTGGAGAAATTGCCAATCTGACAGCCCAGTTGTTGATAGGACAGAGGCAATAGGTATTTTATAAAGTAACTAAATAGCAAAAAATTAAAAACCACAAAAAAGAGCATTACATCCTCAGTTTTAGGAAGGAAAGACTACTTCCTATCATAGTCTTACAGCTGGTTCCAATTCTGTTATGCTTTGATTAGCAATTCTGTCAAGCAGGCAATTAATTTCACCCCAAGTGACACAATGTAGCTGTGATATCAAGAGTAACATGAACTGGTACAGTGACAAATTGTGACATGACTGTAAAGCGCTAATCAACAAATTAGAATGTAATGACTTTACACAGATGAGAGCCTTTTAGAAAAAAACAGTGAGAGTTTAATTTTTAAAAAATAAATTAGAAAAATAGAAAATTACAGCTGTAAGGAAGGTAAAATTAATTTGACAAATATCACGGCCCATGAAACTCTGATATCACGCTCTAAGAGTCATGATTAATTTGTCCCCAAAAGTTATTTCATGGCAGTAGGAATGATACAGGATCCAAAAGACACTTTATTTCTTCAAATACAGCATTCTTGATGTGACCCTGCGTAGGGTTATGGCTCTATGTCAATTCCTTACTACGGCACTAAAACACTTCGGGACTGATGTCCTCCACTGTGACAAAACTCTGCACAAAATGACCAGGTATAAGGAATTAAGGAAATAATCTTTTAAATCAGTTTTGTTATATTAATTTTTGAGCTACATTCTGGAAGGATCAAATGTCATTTGCAATCTGTATTACTTATTATAGAAATAACTTCTCACTCTCACCAGTTAAATGTACGTTTTTCTGATTATTAGACATGCATTATTTCTTGGTACCAGTCAGACATATTTTGCAATATATTTCTGAAAGAAATCATGTTTGAATGTGAATATATTCTCATAATAAGCCTATATAAAAAGTTTTTTTATTGTTTAATGTTAATACCCCATACCAACAGTCAAAACTGTAGTTTCTGGGTAGAAAGTAAACATTGTCCATTTTCAAGGCATTAAGCGTTTCCATGTATTTTTGGACTGCAGGCGCTCTAGCAGGGCTAGCACCAGCGGAGATGGTCCTTCCAGCACAGATTTTATAATGACTCGGTAGTGCCACACGCGACAATGCTCTCTGTTGTTTTACACAATGAATTCTGACCTGGTGTTTCATGTGACTTAGCATTTCGAAATGTAGGACACACACTGTTCTTCACACCTAAAATGGCAAAATGGCATTATGGCTTTAAAAATCGAAGAAGCCTGTGCAGGGCTCTTGGGGATATGCGTCTCGCTTAATACCAACATAGAAATGTATAAGTATATATAGTGTAGATATGCAAAGGAACAAGTAATAGGTTTATTCCATGCTGAAAAAAAGAAGAAAGAGAACACAATGTTTCGGCCGTGGATCCTTCTTTGCAGCCTATGCATGCTGACGCAGCTACCCACCTGAACTATAGTGTAGATATGATATACCGAAATCGTAACAGTATTGCACACAAAAAAATAATTTGTCATACACAAATATAACACTGTGCTTAAAGGCTATTAAAAAAAACTGCTTGTTTCCTTGGTTAGGTGAAGTAAACAGTTAAGTGCAGTTGAAGAGGTGCAATTAGGTTTGCTAGCTGTGTCAGAGTATGTGCTGAAAACGAACAAGTACAGGTTAATTCCAAGGTGAAAGGTAAAGAAAAAATAAGAAAAATGACATTTTGGCTGCAGTTTTCCTTACATGTAGACACGTGTTTTTTTTAACCACAAAAGCTTTACTCCTTATGAAAATATTGCCTCCCTCATCTTTTCTAAGGTGGCCAGTCACTTCAGAAACAAACCTCACTGGCACACATTCAGCCATGCTGAGAAGGAGTTGTGTGAAATTAGCCCTGTAGAGCACAGCAGAAGGTACGTGGCCGATTAAACGCTGCTTTTTCTTTTCCAACTGGAAGCAAGCAGCACATCGTAAACACTAAACAACCACTTATGTGCAGGAGAACACAAGCACACTTCACTGCCAACATTCAGGCCTGGAAAACAGTCGTTCACTTTCTCAGTGTCTTTTGCCCATTTGGCAGATCTCAGACCATCTCCTTTTGACACTTTGTGCTCCTTGCACTAGTAGAGCTTGCAAACCAAATACAAAATCCAAAGCGTGGAACTTCTCACATTGACAGCTAGTGCAGGTGGAGCCTGTGTCACCAGGGCTGGAGTCTGACTCTTTCGGCCTCGTGTTTTGGAAGGGACAGAAGCTCAACATGGCAACCACAGACACTGTTCTGTAGGAGTTGCTGTCCTTCAGATGAGTTTTTATACTAAAGTCCACTTGGTCATTAAAGCTCTTATGACAGGATCTGAAAGAGCTTTGGAAGAGAGGGGGTATAACCCCAGTGTCCTAGCTAAATTCCACTCTGACCTTGTACAATCTAGGCTACCTGCAATTCCACATCAATTCAACTGATGAAGCAACTGCTCATTTCTCTGCCAGATCTGCTAAGCAGTGGGGCTGCTGCACCAAGATCCTTTGGAATAACAAAACAGCCATATAAATACAATTAATTCAACCACATTCATTATTTGGGGCACCACTGGTACTGAGTCTTTGACATATGTGGCTGCTGGGCTGCCTGTCAAATGTCATGAGAAAATCATCCCAGCAGACCTGCAGGATCTTTCTCAGGCATCTATCCGCATGGAGTAAGGGTCAGGGCACTGGACTCACTAGATGGTTGTGGGCTCGTATTCCCACAGTGGTGCACTGCTGTTGTACCCTTGAGCAAGGAAAAAACGGGTAAATATTGAAAATCGAGTCGCTTTGGATAAAAGCATCAGCCAAATAAGAACAACCTGCTTTCAAAAACACAGAGACAATGTCTTCGATGGGTAAAAAAAAAATAGGGATCCAAGAGAAAACTAACAGGAAGCAAACGTATTTTTCATAGTATTAATTTTCCTCACCCTCAGTCCCTCAGAGCACAAAAACACCACAAACCATCGCACCACAATCTGAGCCTCAACAAGGAGTTGAGCCTTTTCATTAATTGAAAAGCTTTTTTTAACCCACCATCAAGCAACTGGATACACGATGCTCTCCCCCCTGGCCACTATTTCATCTCTGATGTCATTTATCTAGAAGAAATTAAGTCAAGGTGTTGGAAGAACTGAACTGAGCTTCATATACAAAAACTGAAGCATCCCAGCAAACCTCTGTGTAAATAAACCTCAGGTCAAATTGGAGCAAAATTACAGTTAGGCACTGCTGTGTGTATACAACACAGGAAGTGATATTTAGTGGCTCCCTTTGAAATAAAAATAACACACTTGGGACACCAGATGAATCATAAACCTTAAACGTTTTATGACCAAGATTACAAACTTGTAATTTTTTTAGCCACCGTCACAGAAGTGAAGGCAAATGATTTTTAAATCCCCACTTTTGTGTAGTACCCAAGCAACTGGATTCCTATCGGTCATATAAACATGCTGCCCCCATGTGGCCAAAGCTCAAATAGTTTTTTCCAGTTCAGTTCACACCTGTAGAAGGCATCAAAGCTGCACCTGAAATTTTGTTTCTCTTTTCCGTTTTTCAGCATGGAATTAACCTTCACCTGTTCCTTTGCAGCCAACAAACTCTGATGCAGCTCCCAGCTTGTACACCTGTTATAACTATGCCGCACTGTGAAATCACTTAAAGACTCAATAATAGATGATGCAGATTCCCTTTGAATATTCCTCAACTGAAGCTCCACAATTCTTGAGCTGCTTCTACGTCTGACTCGAACAGCAAGCACAACTCAGCACCTGCCACGCGAGGCAGCTTTCTACTCACACTTCAGACACTCTGGCCACTTCACAGCCTTTTCAGCTAGAAAAAGAAGTGTATTTGCGGATTTTATTTCTTAATTTAAGTGATTAAACTGGAAACAAATTGGGATTTAACACACACAGTACACGAGAGACTCCCAGCTATCAGCAATACTGCAGTTTCACAATGCAGAATTTTTCCATCTCGCTTTTACCATCATGCGTAAAAAAACAACAACCTTCGGACACTCATGTAAGGGGGTAAAGACACACATTTTCTCCAGCTGGGACATAAATCTAGGAAGGAAGAAAGCTGTGCCGCTGGAATGATAGCAGGAGTCCGAGAAAAGGAAGCCTTGCTCCTGGACCTCGTCCAGAGCCATCCCTCGGGCTCTCCCGTCGCGCACCGCGCCAAGCCCGCACCTGCACGCGCGGCCTGCTCTTTCTTTACAACACGCTGCTCGGCAGCAATAAAAATCCCCAGCCATATCCGCAACAAGCAGCAGGCGCTCGGCTGCGGACACCCCGACGTCCCCCCGGGGGCGGGCCTGGCTGGACACGGCTCTGCGCCTGTAATGGGTTGCACATTTTATTTTAATCGGGGCTCTCAACTGCTTGGGGGTACGGAATCAGGAAACGACGACCAAGATCTCTTCCGCCGCGCACGCAGAAACCCGACCTGTCTTTTCTTACTCCCCCCCCCACCCGCCTCCCTCACTCTCCCATCAGACATCTGGAGTCCTTCAGACTGTGGTGTCCAGGCCACCCCCCAAGAACCTAAAAGCACCTGAGATGAAGAAAATAAATCACAGGCCAGGCTATGCAGATTCATCTTCAGGGCAGTAAAAGGCATTTGCTTTAGCTTAAGAACTGCTGGTTTGAACATTTACAAAGGCAGACCTAATAGCCTTAAATGCAGCTGTGCAACTAAAGAAAAAAGTGGAATTGTGAGGCTTACTGCAACATAACCTACACACCCTATACTGAATAAGATGACTAAAAGCAGCTATTCTGATGAAGAACGAGAACATCAGCCTTTTCATTTGAGTGCACAGCAGAGTGGAGCAACAGAGAAATGGGTTCAAACCCCAGGTGGAGCTCAGCTGTTCAAGACACTTCCGTGTGTCACTGCCACTATTTTGACACATCGATAAAATGTCAGCCTGTATCAATGGGTACGAATAATTAATGACACAAAGCTCATTAATCATTCCATGCACTGTTGTTTGACGTAGTGCTGTCCAGAAAAGGCTGTGACCAACCAAAACCTGAACTAGAGGTAGAGGCTAATACTGGCTCGCAGGCACCAGGATCCAACAAAAAGCATCAGCAACACGTCTTTCCTTTTTAAGGAAAAACAATTCTAAAACTCACGTCGTCGTCGTCGTCATCCTGAGCCTCATCGTCTTCGTCATCGTCGTTTTCTGTGTATCCAGGAGGCAGAGGTGGCCCCACGAATTCTTCTTCGTTGTCGGCCCTTCCCCGAGTGGCCATGGCGGGGGGCAGAGGGGGTCCGATCTGCTCCTCCTCCGAATCCTCGTCCTCACTGCCGCTGCTGCTCTCACTGTCGCTCTCCTGCCCCCTGCTGGAGGAAAGGAGAGACCCGTGAGGCTGGCTGTCACCCTGACCTTCTGAAGCTCAAAAAGAATTAATAGTAATAATTGCTTACACTTATATAGCGCTTTTCTGGACACTCCACTCAAAGCGCTTTACAGGTAATGGGGACTCCCCTCCACCACCACCAATGTGCAGCCCCACCTGGATGATGCGACGGCAACCATAGTGAGCCAGAACGCTCCCCACACATCAGCTATCAGTGGGGAGGAGAGATGAGTAATGAAGCCAATTCAGAGCTGGGGATTATTAGGAGGCCATGATTGGTAAAGGCCAATGGGAAATTTGGCCAGGACACCGGGGTTACACCCCTACTCTTTTCGAGAAGTGCCCTGGGATTTTTAATGACCACAGAGAGTCAGGACCTCGGTTTTACATCTCATCCGAAGGACGGCGCCTGTTTACAGTATAGTGTCCCCCGTCACTATACTGGGGCATTAGGACCCACATGGACCGCAGGGTGAGCACCCCCTGCTGGCCCCACTAACACCTCTTCCAGCAGCAACCTTAGTTTTTCCCAGGAGGTCTCCCATCCAGGTACTGACCAGGCTCACACCTGCTTTTGAGTCACACAGTCATAAGTCACACAGTTTTTGATTTGTCGTTCCTCTGTCATGCTGTACTGGTCCACCCAAACAATCCTTCCTCAGCCAAGCTTTCATATGTCCTAATGCCTTTAAGAATCTAAACAGATTTATCTCAATTTTCAAGGGTATTATTAGATGTTGCCTTTTATACTGGACATTGCAGTCCTGACTTGCAAAGATTTCCATGTAATTTTCACAAAATATTATCCGCTTTCCAGTGGCCCAAGTCTTTAAATTCCAGCCATCCATTTTCTAAATAGGTGTGTAAAGTTACACATTTCTTCTGTAAAGTACAAGGTCACAGGGGAGACTTTTTTTAATCAAACTATTCTTATTGCACTTTGTAAGTCCTAAGAGAGAGACTCTCTGGACCATTTATATTTTAAGCAGATCTGGTAAGATCTTTAACATCACATTAAGATCAGTCTCCTGACTGATAATGACAACGATGTCCCTCTCCGACTTAATGCATTTCCTCTCTGCTTCTGGCTCAAAGACAGCATGCACACTGATATATGTAAACAAAGCACATTTCAACTAAAAATATTAAAATCACTTCTCTACCACAAGCAGTCCAAGAGGTATTGACAAGGTCCTGCATAACCCACAGTAAACCCATTCCTGGTTTACCTGGAGGCAGACGGTGCTGACATTCCTCTCCTAGGCTGCACAGGCGCCTTGCTGGACTGAGAGCTCCCTGCAGACATCTGCTGCATGTTCTCCATCTCTCGCTCCTCTGACGGGAAAGACAGCACATTCACCAACTCACTGCATTTCCCCAGAGAGCAGTGGGACCTAGCCTACAGAGGCCTTCTTACACCTTTTACTTCTCTTGCCAGTTATATAAGAAACGTATACATTTGAATAAACGAAAAGTAAGCACAGCCTTGATTTATCTGGAAAACTAAAAATCGAAAGCAGAGGAGACAGGCCTTCCCTGCTGCATGAGAATTTCTAAAACCATTACCTCAGCATGGTGAACAGAAGGCTCTGCACTGTATGAAATGCTGTGTGACAAATGAGACGTAAAACCAAGGTTCAGACTGCTTGGTCATTAACAATCTTTAGGTACTGTTTGTAAGAACTGGGAGATTAGCTATGGTGTTCTGTCTAAATTCCATTTTGGGCTTGCAAAGTGTGGCCTATCTAAAGAAGTGCAGTGGGGCTACTGGTGCATATTGGCTGCACCTCAATAATAATAATTAATTATTATCGTTAAAGAGTATGGCCAGTATTGCTGTTAAATTATCACTGTAGTGTTAGGTAAGAGCCCACTCACCTGCTGTTTTTTTCTGAAAACAATTAGTTTTATTGAGTAATTGAGTGCTCAGGTAGAGCAAGAAAAAAGTAGGTGTCGGGGATCCACTTCACTAAAGCACTTAGGGCTGTGCAGACTTCCCAAGTTCAATGCCAATATGAAGCAAGCAATAGATTACTGACTTGCTTGAGCTGCTTTTGCAATTTGGAATCGAAATTGTACATTTCAATCACAAAGCTTGAAAGATCAAAAGGCACTAAACTAATGGTGTTGCGTGAATTAAAAGAAAGATTCTGCACAGTATTCTGAATGAAAAATGTTCGTGACTTCTAAAATAACTACTTATTACAAAAATACAATAAAATTATAAAAAGCTTCTCCCATTAAAAAAAAAAATACCTTGATGAACCTGGTTTCCGGGTTTTATTTTCATAGACCATTCTAGAAAAATTCCTAAGACCATTTAGGTTTTCTGTAAGATTAAAATTTTGTAATCCTCTGTCCCCTATCTGAGCTACACGTGAGGATTCACAGCTTTGAGTGGCTCCATCGCATGCCTTCACCAATTAATGCCTCACACAGTGGTGCAGCATACACTGTAACATCCTCTGTCCATGACTTCAAACCACCACCTCGGGATTTCCTTACCTAAAGCTTTCTGGCTTCTTTCAATGGCAGTTCTTCTGGTTTGCTCGAATATGGCATCAAAATCAAAGGTGCGGGCTTTCTTCCCTAGAGAGAGGAATGACATTAACTTGGTGTCAAGGCATCTGCCAAAGCCTGTGCTATTACATGTTCTGTGAACGGCTTTTGTGAACTCAACCGGAATGTTTTGTGTAGTTACTAATGTACTGGACTGACACCTTTATGCAAAGCCACTCCAATTTTTACCCATCTACTGTACACTGCTGGGTATGTTACTGGATCAGTTCAGTTGAAGTTCCTTGCTCAAGGAGACAGCAGCAGTGTCTCACCTGGGATTTGAACCCACAACCTTCCAGTTGCGAGTCCAGAAGGTTGATCACTGCTCCACACTGCTACTAATTCACTGTTGGAAAATCTTGCTGCGCGTAGCAAATTACCCAAAGAAGACTGCAAAGGCAGTACAAATTCACACTACAAACCTGAACCACCCAAGTCTCAGTGTTGAAATGCAGTGTGCAACACTAAAATACGTCCCCCATAATCACTACATGTCTCTCAGCTCTGAGAAGCCCGTTCATACATTTCCTAAGGGAGACATAAAGAGAAACAGAGACTATCACAACAATTACTTTTACTATTCTGCAGATATTTTAGTTTGTCTGCTTTTATTCTGGTTAGGGTGTAAAAGACGTCGTGAACAAAAATAAGTACGTACGTGCAATTATAATATATTGCAGCTTCTTCTGCAGAAGCAATAGTAATACGGTAGTATTAGTAATAACTACATGGTTTTTCGTTTATGGTTCGTTTATGGCCCACACTTCTTGACGATTGTTTGGTAACCATAAGAAAACTGTTTATTGAGTTTAATCTCCTTAATTTAAAGGGGAGTAAATTAATCGCTCCGAAGTTCTTGTCATGCAGTTTAGAAACAGGTTGTAAAAAGCTTAATAAATAAAAAGTACTGCAAGCATATACATACCGAACCCGGAGAATCCCATAACAGAAGCAATGTCCGCATCCTTGTCGGAGGTCCCACAAGCTACAAAGAAAGCGAATTCAGCATAAGTTTATTCTTGGGGGAAAAAAAACTTTAATATCTTAAAGTTTCACAAATGCTACGAGCTGTACATGCATTAAACTCGTAAAAAACAGCAAAAGTACAGTAAAGATATTCGATACAGTTATTGAAATTACTGTAATAGCTAGGTAATATACATTGAACCCCACATGCTTTCAAAATTTTTTTGTAATACACATTGAAAATTAAATGGACAGCTATTAATCTTTGCTGATATTTTAACATTTTCAATCCTAAAACAGCCTACCGTCTTCCAAAAGCCACCCAAAATAATCACAAAAGCTCTACTCTATTTTTATGACACGTTGTGAAACAACCTAATATAAAAACATAAATCGTCTTACAATTCTTGTCTCCACCGGAGTCCATGATTTCAGGTTTCCAATATTTTGCATGACCCGGCAAAACAAAGAGCGCTCACAAGAACAGCAACTTAAAATGTGCCGTAATGCCCAATTTGGCCAGCGCCACCTGGCGGTCACTAGTGAAAACTCCCAAAATAAGTACAACTGCTCCGTGGTGTATCACAGCAATTTCAAGGTATACAATCATGATAAACTGTGGTATAATGTAGTGAATTCTTATTAATATGGTAAGATACTTCATCAATATCATGCTGAGCAGGATGGGGCTGCTTTATGAAGAATTGACAAATCAATAGCAAAGCCAGCTCAAGCATGTGGATTTTAGTGTGAACAGCACGCGTGTACGCTGCACCTCTTAGCACGGAAGATGCCAAAGCTCTTGACGTGGACCTGACTGTGGAGGCACAGGAGCACAGCTAGCAGATTAGGCGGGTTGCAGAGTGGGCAGCTGCTGTGTCAGTGGAATTAAATAAAAGCCTTTAAACGCCCAACAGAAATGGATTTCGTAAAGACCTAAAAATGTGTCTCTCCAGCTGGGAAACGTGTAGTAAACGAATTGGAAATGTACGTTAGGAAACGGCAGTACTACTGCTTTAAATATCTCTTGATATTTGCGGAGTTAACAATATGCTCCGTTTGTTCCTCTCGTACGAGTGCTTTAGTCCACCAGCCACAGGAGCGGCTCTCTCTCAGACAGCAAGTTCACCATAGATATTCAGGACACGGAAACGACAGCCGTGACCTTTCACCCCAGGGACATGAGGCAGGCGGGATACAGGCAGCACGGGAAGAAAAGCGGAGCGAGTGCGGTGTAAATTGTAGTTCTACATTAACTTCATTTTTTACGTTCTTGCATTTCTTTTGCTGTTTGTTTCGTTTTTGGTAAGTCGATCTTCACTATATTAATGATTTCATTGAAGTTCAGGTTTGTGTGTTTGACAGAAAACGCAAGCATGTTTGGTAAGTTGCGAGACTTAACGTCTATGCCAAGTGATTTTATTAATCAGCTGGCACTGAATGATATTGCTGTTGACTTCTTTGTGACGTACTTTTTTGCTGTTCCTGCTCATGTGGCAATCGCGCTGTGTTTCATGTGTGATGTGAAGCACTTTCATTCAGATCCCGTGATCTGAGCACGCACGTTGAGCCTGTGTAAGCCGTTTAGAATTTGAAGGGGGCGGGAGATGTCTTTAATCGGGCTATAGCTACTTTTCGTTACTATTTTCTCCTTACTGTTTAGTTGTTAGCGTGTCTTGAGTTTTTGTGCTGGGGAGCTGGTCAGCCATCCAGTATCTTAAGGGTGATCCTCTTCCGCACTAGACTAGTGGTTCTGAAGCTCTTAGGAACTGCGGGCATGTTTTAGAAATACTACTACTGTGGCTCAGGGACCATCCATTGTAATATGGCATGAAACCAAACACTAATGCTGGTATTGGCAGTCAAATCTGTAAGAAAGAAATTCACTGCCAGCTACTGAAGACATTTCCGCCTGCAGGGGTGAATGTGATTGAGGACCGATTCAAATTCTTGCTGAAGTGTTCCTTCACCGAATCTCGGATCCCACTTTCAGAATCCTTGCGGTAGAGAATCCCTTTAGATGAGTGAATGGTTTACCGTGTCAGCTAGTTTGAAGGTTTACGTGTGCGGGCAAAAGACAAAGAAGCTAGCTAGATAGTGGTCGTAGTTAAAGCTAATTGGGAACTGTGGTCTCAAGCTGATCTCTTCACAGCTAACTCTGCGTAATTCCAGAAGACCCTGAAACGGCACACTGCAGTGTGTAAACTCAGCTGTCAGTCTGGAGCACATCGCTGAATATAGCCAAGTTAACGTGCTATTGCAGTTGTCAACTTGCTTTTTTAAGCTTTCTTAAGCTGGTTATTGTGGTCACAAGATGTTTCTTGGAGAGTATTTAGTGATTAATTGCGTTTGTATCACACTTTTCATTCAGAATGCTTCCCAGATACGAGGGCAACACGCTTGTATCACATGATGACCAGGGGGCAGAGCGAGAAGCTCACCAGTTCAGTTCAGGGGCAGCTTTAGGGAGGCCCAGGGAGGAATTTAGGCAGAGAATGCCCCTACTGTTCCTCTACCTGCCCCTACAGAAAACACCCCTACTGTTCCAGAGAGCACCCTGGGATCTTTAAGGACCAAGCAGCCAGCTTGAACATGTCACTTGAAAGATGACACCTCCCCCGGCGCAGTGTGGCACTGGTTTCAAAATCCTGGTGCACCAGGAAGAGCACCACCTACTGGCCCAAGTTTCCCATTTGGGAGTGCCTGTTCTAGGTTAGGGGTTCCCCTCCTTTATCCTGGAGACCCCCATGTCTGCTGGTTTTTATTCCAGTCCAGCTACCAGTTACATAATCTTACCCTTAGCTGATCTCATAATAGGGTTAGTTTGTTTACAGTTCCTAAGCTGTGGGAGGCTGACTTTGAATTATCTTCATTCCTATACTTTCAGTAGTAGCTTAAGACGTCCAGCTTTTAAGTAGAAAATAAAATTGCTCCACAGGTTTCACTCAAGCGTCCTATGGGCTCAGCGGGCATCTGGGTCTGGTTTGGACTGTGGTGCTGGACTGCTCTCTCACTCGTGGTGTAAATTCCTGCCCGGCTCCGCATGGGGCTGCGCTGACCCAAATCTCTCCTCGCCTGCGGCAGGTGGCTCTTCTTCACACCATGCCGTCCAGCCTGGGTGCCAGCAGTCCTGCGGCCGCGCTGCAGGAGGCGCTGGAGAACACCGGGAGGCTCATCGACAGACACCTGCAGGACGACCGCTGCTTCCCTGACCTCTCGGAGCTCCTCAACGTCCCGGCGCACAGTGAGCATCGACTCATTCGCCGTCTGCCTTCCTGCACCATACCAGTCTTTGGTAGACCTTTGAAAACTGAGGAGAGGATATTGTAAAAAAAAGTTACAGTCCCCTGTAGTGACTCCAGAGCAGGATGATTCACATGTGCAGTTCACACATTCAGTTAAAAATAAAACTGATTACACTTGCATGTTATTACACTTTTTATGATCTACACCAGTACCTCTTTTTACAAACATAATCCATTCCCAGAAACTCTTTCGTACATCGAAATAATAATAATAATAATAATAATAATAACAACTAACATTCATACTGTTGTTTGTGTTTTTAGTAATAAAAACATGTATTATCTAGTTTAGTGTAATTACACACTTACGTTTTCTTAACACCTCTTTAAGACCCTCCAATTTCCTCCTTAACACCACGATAAAGTTTAACCCACAAATACTCTTGTGAAAAATAAGAGCGCACACAAGAGCGCACAAAGCAAGAAACGATGAACTGTATCACATATTTCTCTTGTGCCCCTGCGCAGGCTCTGTGCTCAATCTCACCCATACTAGCTAGAGGAATGTGATGCACACACTCGGTATGAAATGAGTCGTATGACGCCTTCCTCTTCACTCTCTGCATTTGGCTTCGGTTCTTCGTAGATACAAAATTGGCTTTTGTTTTTCGAAATGTGGGTAACGATTCACGTGCTTTGAAGTATCGAATTTTCATAAAAAGAACATTCGTAAAAAGTGGTATGGTTGTATTGGTAATGTAAAACACTTAGCGCACTGCAGGCTGGGATCGGGTTGAACACAAAGCCCAGAATCCCAGCAGATGTCAAACGTGTTCAGGTGGCTTGTTGATGAATGCAATGATAGCACTGTGTTTGCTCTTTCTGATCGGGAAATGCAGAGAAATAATGCAAGGCAGGAACAGAATAGGTTTTGAAAGCTTAACCATCGCGTGAGGACCGACTCTCACCCTCTTTTCCCCTTGTGCACAGACATGCCCTCCCTGTCGGGAATGTCGGACATGGACTACCCCCTGCAGGGCCCTGGGCTGCTGACCGTGCCCAGCCTGCCCGAGATCAGCCCAGTCCGCAGGGTACCCCTGCCCCCTGAGCTGGTGGAGCAGTTCAGCCGTATCCTTCTGTGCTCCAAGATCCTGCTTTCTCCATCTGGACTCCATCCTGTGGGAATGTTCCCCGATGCTAACAGCACGGGTGGCCCTAAAGCACGGGTTACGTTTTTTCTCTCGTCGCTGTCTTGTACAAATAACAGTGAACGTACTCTGTCTGATTGCAGGTAGTTTTAGATATCTGCTGGGGTAAGGAGAAGACAGAGTGCAGCGCAACTCTCAGCACAGCAACATGTCAATACAAGAATGGCACTACAACAAGCAGCCTAACACTTCTGTCTTTTTAAAGTTCCACTTGATTATTAATAAATAGCAAGGCTGTAGATGTTTCAACATTTGTCTTCGGTCTTCCAAATTGAAGCTGCCTCGCTCTCCTTTGAGCTGTGAGCTTCCAACCCCAGTAGGCACTTGGGGGCCCAAGACTGTGCCCAAGACCTTCTTGTCTTTTCTGCTAGAGAGTGAGAATTCCCCACAACTCCTCGTGTGTTTCTGCTCTAGTTGAAACAGTCCGGCACAGCAGGGACGAGTGGCTGTGGTGCGTCCATTGCCTGCTGCTGAAGTGTTCGCCAGTAATTAAGCTTTAATGCTGAAGCTCTTTTTGTTTGTGTCATCAGGTGGCAGTTGCCAGCCAGGATGGTGTCTTGATTTAAGTTGGACCTTAGCTACAGCGTCAAAACAGCAAAGAGCAAGGTTTTTTACCCTGCAGTGTAGCACTGATATTTTCTGTAGAAGTCATGTGTTTGTTCCTTTTGCGCTGGTTGGGTTCTTTACCTCTTCTGTGCACCAGACATGCAGTGCAACTGCATGATGGGAGTCTTCCCAGAGATCAGCAGGGCTTGGCTCACAATCGACAATGACATTTTCATGTGGAACTATGAGGATGGGTACGTACTGATTGCCCCCACTGGGCAGCACTCTGGTTGCTCACCCTTTCCCTTCTAAACCTTTTCAAGATTGATTTGTCCTAGAAAATGTTCATAAATGACAGGTCTTACTTAAAATGGATGTGAACCCCTCCCGTGCCAGACTGGCCATAGTTGGCCATGGCAGGTCATAGTGGGGAGTGGGTGAGTAATGAGAATAGTGATCACAATATTTCTCTTTCACTCCACGGCAGGGGGGATGTTGCCTACTTCGATGGCCTTAGCGAAACCATTCTGTCTGTGGGTCTCGTAAAGCCAAAAGAAGGTAAGAGCAAATTGTACCTGCTCACTGATGCTGAACTCGCTTTCTTTTTTAAACTGGCGCCATGGGCAGTGCGATCTGCGGCGTACCTGTGCATCTGTTGTCACAAGCCTGTCAGTGATCCCCCCCCGGGCTGCTTTCAGGAGTTGGAAAGGGGCCGGGCCTTGAAGTTGCCTCACAGCAGAGCCTGACGTGACACCCGTGTGCTTTGTCCTCTGCAGGGATCTTCCAGCCCCACATCCAGTACCTGCTGGTGCTAGCTACGCCGGTGGACGTCGTCATCCTTGGGCTGAGTTTCCCTGGCTCCCAGGCAGGTAGGGCCTCGGTCTCCTGGTCTTTACCGAACCGACCTGGACCACTGTAAGGGGATGTTTTCGATCATTCTATTTCCTGCGTGCATGGTTTTCCTTCGATGCACGTTGAAAATGTGGCGCCTTCTGTTCTTGGGTTTTAAATGCTTTTCCACATCGCTCCCACTCGCACCCTCTGGTTCGTGTTTCACTGTTCATTCTGAAGACGTCCGTCCACCGTGTTGACAGTGTTAGGTGATGGTTTGGCAATACTGAGGTTTTATTGTGTGTTAAGAGCTGCGGCATCTCAGTCACGCTTTACCTGTCTCTCCGGCCGATGTCAGGGGCTCTGAATGACAGCATGTCCAGCGGGATGCAGCTGCTGCCAGACCCGCTGTACTCCATCCCCACTGACAACACCTACCTGCTGGCCGTCACCTCCACCGACCTGGGGCGCATATTCCTGGCGGGAAAGGACGGCTGTCTGTACGAGATTGCCTATCAGGTACAGCAGAGACTCCTCCCCTGAGGCTGGTGCTGTGCAGCAGAGCAGAGCTGTCCCTCTGTGCTCTCAGCCAACCCGGCGCCCAGCTCGCCTGGGCTCGGCAGGGCCCATTGCACCAGTTGCATTAGTATTTGTTGGTTCATTTTTTCGACAATGGAGTTTTGTTCCTTGTTTTCTTTAGAGGTCTGCAGTTAGAACCGCTGCTCATTCCACAGACAAAATGGGAGAAGGGCCACCGATTTCACAGTTTTACTGAGATTTCAGTATTAATAACCTTTATATTTTCTGGAGGATTAAGGAATCAGTGGGTTTGGAAGAAGAACGTGATGCACTCCTTTTGACCTGTGTTTGTTACTTGCTGACTTGGCTCTCAGTATGGTGTTTTCATGAAGAACAATTTGATTATTGCAGATGAATGCATCCCTGCAACCACCCCTGGACACCTGCACTGTGTCCAAGTCCTGCAGCTCTGTACCTTTTGGCTTGAAATGAACCCAGCTGTGGTTAGAGTTTGTGTTGTTGAACTCTGAGAACTGGATTTTTGCAGAAAGGGTCTTTTCGTTGACTTCTTTCTCCGATCAGTATATCAGTCGATTGGAGAAAGCTCAGGGGTGTGTTACCCACACGGCCTGTTGGCAGACAGTTCTTTGGCGGGGTTGTTCACCACATGCTCCCTTCTTCGTATCCCAGGCCGAAGCGGGATGGTTCAGCCAGCGCTGCAGGAAGATCAACCATTCTAAAAGCACCCTCTCCTTCCTCATCCCCTCCGTGCTGCAGTTCACCTTCTCCGAGGACGGTGAGTCGCCCGACCAGCCGCCCCTGGGGTTCACGTCCTTAGAGCTGGGTTTCCTGTTGCTCTTGCTCTCAGCGATTCTGGGGCGCTTTTCAGCTCGTTTTCTTGCTCTCTGCCTGTTCCAGGCAAAACAGCATCAGTAAAATTCTCCATGTTGATTTGTAGGTGTATTGGTGCAGCTCAGAGATCTCAGTACCACTGAGGGTGCACTGTAGACCTCGGTAGGTGTGCCACCAGCACATTGCCCTGTATGAGGCAGATTAATTATTTCTTATTTTTTTCTAGATCCCATTGTCCAGATAGCCATCGACAACAGTCGCAACACTCTCTACACCCGCTCAGAGAAGGGAGTCATTCAGGTAGGACTTCACCCAGGGTTCTTTCGGGAGATCCAGTGATAGACGGCACAAGGAAAGCCTAGTAAAAAAATTCTGTAATTTACTTCGTTATTTCCTGCAGCCTTTTTAATCATTTGGTGTGCTGCAGAAAGTTTGGTATGTTAAAAGTGTGCCAAAAGTCTGTGTCCTGTTCAGAGGCCCATGCTAATCCCAGCCCCGTGTTGTCCTAGGTTTATGACCTGGGAGTGGACGGACAGGGGATGAGCAGAGTGGCCGGCATGTCCCAGAATTCCATCGTGTCAGCTGCGGGCAACATCGCAAGGTGTGTTTTCACTTTGACAACTGTACAGGCCCCTGCTCGCAAAGAGAGAATCACTTTTACCACGACGGCATCTGTGGGGTTTGAGGTTTACTGTGTTTGCTTAGATTTCTTTCCTTTTCCTCACTCAGGACTATTGATCGGTCGGTCTTCAGGCCCATTGTTCAGATTGCAGTGATTGAGAGGTCTGAGTCCTCGGATTGCCACCTGCTGGCCATTACACATGCAGGTACGGACAGGTGTGATAGAGAGGCACCCTCGCATGTACAGGCAGGTGTTAAATGTATAAGACCCATTTCCACAGTGCAGTATTTGAGTGGAGCAGTCTGTGTGAACTGTCCTGTTCAAAGGTACAACAGCAGTGAGATTCAAACCCACAGCAATTGAGTTGTTAGAGTCCAGAAGCCCACAGAACCTCACTACTAGTCCAGAGTGCTGCCCCTGTTATCTAACTCTTAGTAGTCAGTCAGCCAGCCTGTGTCTAAAAGTTGGCCCCTCGGGATTCTGGAGTTTCGTTCTGACTTTGTCTCTGCAGGTGTTCGCCTGTACTTCAGCACCACGCCGTTCTCCCCACCCAACGCCAGGCACACCTCTGCCCGGCCCGGCATGCTGGTTCTGGTCCACGTCCGCCTGCCTCCAGGATTCTCCGCCTCCGCCACACTTCAGAAACCTTCCAAAGTCCACAAAGCCCTGTACAGCAAAGGTGCCTTAAATCAAGACATTATTAACCACTAACATTGAGACTTTGTGCAAGAGCAGACATTAGACAGACATACAGTGTTTGAAGCATAATTGGTGTTTTAGTGCTGTTCTTCAAACACAGTTGTGTTCTTGCGATTTTGTCGCTGCTGTAGGTGTTCTGCTGATGGCCGCCTCAGAAACAGAAGATGGCGATATCCTGTGGTGCATCAACCACGACTCTTTCCCCTTCAAGAAACCCTTAATGGAAGCACAGGTACATTTCAGCAGCATCCAGCAAACTTGAGTGTGCTTCCAGGACCCCCGAGGATGAGGTTTATTGGATATTTAATACGTTAGTCCCATATTTGGCTATTTGTGCTCTCATCTAAAGCATTGTAAAAAATCGGAATCATTCAGTGAAACAAGAACGTGTGGACACAGGGTTTAAAGCAAGAACAGGAGGTACTTCACAAAACCCAAAGTGTTGGGAGAGTGTGAAACAAGCTACATGTTGATGAAGCCATTGCCCTGGCTTCTTCCAAATAATGAATGGATTAAATAGATCCTTAAATCTCTTAACTACTCCCAAACATGGTAGATGGGCCAAATGGCTTCCTGCCAATGAGATTGAAGTAGAAGATACATGTATTTTTTATCAGTATCAGTTATTGTAATTGTAAACTGTATTTATTTGCTCTTACATTACATTATATTAATCTTTATGGTGACTAGTGAGCACGAAGGGCCGCATCACATCACAATTCCTGGGACCTCAAATGTTAGTTTGCGACAACATGGGGACTTACGGTACTTTGACAAAGTTCTTGATTCGAAATTTGTGAATTTGTTCTGTGAATTAATTTATTTAATAACCGGTCTGGGAAATTGGGACTGCAGTTCCCCTTTAAATGCTGTTTTAAAGTGACATTCGGAGCTTGCGGGAAAGTGAAGTTTGGAAGGCCTCCTCAAAACTGAAATGTTTTGCATTGTGTGTCCTTGTGTATGTCTGACGCTGACATCATGGCCAGGTTTGGACAGATAAAGTCTTGCCCAGCAGTGCCTTGCAGTGTTTGCTGTCGTCCACAGATGACCTCGACTGTGGACGGACACACGTGGTCTCTGTGTGCGGTCGAAGAGTCGAGGGCAGTGAAGGTCGTGACTCCGCTTAACAGGGACCTGGTGCCACACACAGACTCTCCAGTCGTGGTTCAGCAGCACAACATCCCCCCTAAGACGTTCGTCCTTCTCTCGGCCAAGGTACCTTCACACTGCCCGATTCCTCAGCCTTAGTGCTTCAGGTGCACTAGAGGAGTAGCAGGCTTTCTGTTTATTGTTTCTGGTACCATTTGGTTTTTATTTTTCCTGGGCATCCAACACATCTGGATCTATAATGACCAGATGCAGTACCTAAGAAATATTTTTTATGTCCTTTTAGTTACTTTTTTTTTTTAATTGGAGCTTTTTGTGTGCCTTTCCAAATGATAATGCTATTTGCTTGAAGTATTCTTTCTGCAGAATTAGCGCCTGAAAACATTTTTTGCGTTAGGCCTGCCAAAGAAAAGTTTCTTGCTTTGTGGCAAAAGACAGCCGCCTGTTGTGTCCTGCCAGAGGGTTTAATAATCACAAAGTGTCATTGGAACTGATCGCGTTGTATCTAGAAATGAGCCCAGTGAGTGTGTCCTGTGCTGGAGTCCTCACGGAAGGGCCGGCCTGTCTGCGCAGAACTAGACGCTTGTGTCTTTGCTTCAGGGAAGTCACATCTTCCACAAGCTGCGCCCTGTGGATCAGCTGAGGCACCTGCTGGTGAGCTGTGCCGGGGGAGATGGGGAGGAGATCGAGAGATTCTTCAAGCTGCACAGGGTGAGCGTTGCGGAGCGCCGCTGGCTTCAGTGGTGATCAGTTTATGCCATTTTCGAATTACAGATTGCATTTCATCCTACTAGGAGCCACAGCGGTGGCACATTGCAGTTAGGGTTTCTGTTCCCAATGGTGCGGTCCCTCACGCTGGACGTGTCTTGTGTCTCTGCAGGAGGAGCAGGCCTGTGCCACCGCTCTGATCCTGGCCTGTTCCAGCGCTGCCTATGACAGAGAGGTGTCCCTGTGGGCCTCCAGGGCCTTCTTCAGGTGCGGCACCTTTCAGCCTCTTCCAGAAAAGTGGTGCATTTGTCAGTGGAAGGCTTCTCAGAGGAATTATCATGAAGCAGCAGTAAAAGTTTTAAATTTAAAATTTTAACGTATATGTGGGCACTGGTTTGTTTTGATGTTGTCCCTTACAAAATAGCATGACGGAAGCCAGGTGTTTTTGATGCTCTAATTTTTCAGTGAATGCCTGATTTCAGGATTTCCATTTTCTTGATTGGAATCTATCTTTCATTGGCGTTTGTAAACATAGAAGTGCTTTAAGTAGAAGATAAAAAGTTTTTTGATCAATTAAAGGCTGCTAATTGTAACAAATTATAATGAGGAGTGGTGGCTTCAGTTCCTGCAGGAGAGAAACTGAGGTGATGCAGTTTGCAGGATTACAGCAAGGTTTTGAAATTTTGGTGTCAGCTAGATTTGTAACAAGTCAGTTGGAGCAAGGGTTTGAAAAACAACAATTGTCATGGTACTTCTCCACACAGTTTCCAGCACACATTGTCTCTGCGAGAAGTCAATTACTCACAAACAAAAAAACCTCCATTTTTTTCTTAAGAGCAATAGCCGACTCCTTGAGATACCTATATAAGCAAAGCGGGCCAACTAAGCTACTTCGGGACTAATAAATAAGAGTTCAAATCGTAGCAGTAATCTTCTCACTTTCACTTCGTTCCATCTTGTGACGTTTCCACTGTGCTGCGGCGGCTAGTTTGTCCACAAGCTGAGCCCGCCTTTTGTCTCTCGCCTCCACCTTTCTCTTCCCTGCGTCTCCAGGGTCAGCTGTGACCTGTCACCGGGGAGCCTGGGAAACGCATTGTTTCAGGAGGCAGTGAAACGCAGCTGGATTTGGTGTAACAATCCTGCAGAACCGCATTGGAAATTCTTGGAGTTGCTGGAGCCCTGGTATATAACTCCGGCCTCTATGTGTGCTGTGTTGCAGGTATGGAGGAGAGGCACAGATGCGCTTCGCTTCTGCCCTGTCAGCTCCTGTCAGCAGCGTGGGACCCATGCTGAGTTCACCCGTGCCTGGTAAGTGACAAGAGAAACGGGATGGGGGTGCATCTCAGAAATCAGTGGAGCGTTTGTTGCAGGATCGTTACTCAACACTGCAGGTATGCCTTACTTCCAGAGTTCTTAACTTTCTTTGCTGTGGGACACTAGGAAGACCGGTTTTCAAAGCCTTTTTAGTAACCTCAGTTCAAGCCTATAGTGCACTTGAACATGATTTTCTGTAATCTCAATATTGCCGATTTGCTGTTTAAGCTTCAGTGGTTTGAGAGATTCTTGACTACTAGCACAGTGTAGGTGTGTCCTTGAGACGTCTTTGATTCTGTGTTGTGCAGCATTAAGTCATCGCAGTGGTGTTTGTTTTCATCCTTTGCTCTTGCTGTAGGTTCCCCTCTGCCCATCAGCAGTCCAGTTCCCAATCCCAGCTTCCTGGCCACCCCTGCTCCAGGTACTCTACCTTTGGCCTTCACACAGGCCCTGTCCTTTCCTTCTCCTTTTCCTTCTCAGCATCCTAACCAGAAAAGTTTCTCCATCTTTAGTTCGTTTCATTCTACAGCTCTGTAGTATGACCTGGATAGGGCTGGCTGCTTAAAACGAACAGTTCTGAAGTTCATCATGCAGCTGTGGACAGTGTGAAGCGAACCGCATGCTAATGAAGCATGTAGTTACACAAGTCTGCACGGGTCACAGTCTGGGAAGGGGTAATGATCTTTACATGCAGAAATCTCTGTGACAGGGAAGCTTCGCTTGTCGCTTTCAGAAGTACAGTAATCGGCTTGGTACGTTAGATACTCTTGAGGTATGGCAAGTCGAGCAGATGTGTTGTGTGCTGTTTCAGTCTTAGGTGGCAGCTGCAGCGTGTTTGGCATTGCACACCACTGACACTATTAAGATGTCGGGCTTTTAAAATTCATTTCTCCAAGCTTTTCTGTCTCAGAAGGATATTTTCGGTCAGAGAGCATATTTAAAACTTTGTCATAGCTGGTTTTCAGCCACATGCCATGTCTCTTGTCGCCCCCCCTCTGTATCTCAGGGTCCTACCCCCCGAGTGTGTCCACCCCCTTTGTGCAGGCGCCCTCCATGGGTCAGGCTGGAGCGCCCATCACTGCCATGGCTGGACCGGAGGTGGTGTTCTCGGGGAAGCATAACGGCATCTGCATTTACTTCAGCAGGATCCTGGGGTAAGGCTCCTGCTCCAATCCCACTGCTAACACCACTCACACACAACTCGTCCCTGCACAATTGCCTCGCATTCAGCAACTCATTGCTCGCTCCAGCTCGGCTACGCCAGTCGGTGGATAGAATTGTGCAAAGTGTTACTGTTCACGAATGAAATAACGATTTGTAATTAGTCTCTCTTAGGTAGCAAGCAAGGAACGGCAAGCCAGAATGACGAGCAGATTTTGAAGGATAGCTGTAGTGGACGTTGATTTCAGCACCATGTCCAATGACGGTGTGTTGTTGAAGTTTTGGCTGCTGATCTGTGGCTGTGCATTGAAAAGTGCTTCCTTTATTTTGATAGGAATATCTGGGATGGAAGCCTGGCAATGGAGAAGACCATCAGTACAGGAAATCAACAGGTCACCATTGTGAGTAGAACTTCAAAATAGATGGGAAGTGTTTCTGTTTAATATTTTGAGATGTTCGAGCAATATGTGTATAGAAGCTGTTGAGCTTCAGTGTGAATGTACTTCTTGATATCGAAGACCAAATGGCTTGTTCACTTTATCTCCTGAATTGTGGTGTTGGCATAACTAATGCAATAATATGCGAATAAGAAAATAAATAACAGCATAGTAGTTTAGCATGTTTTGCTGTGTCTGCAAGACTGAGCTGATGAATGGCTCAATTTCAGATGGAGAGCTCTGTGCCTTCCTCAGTCCTGGAATCAGTACTTCAGGAGCTGAGGGGGTTGAAGGATTTCCTGGATAAGAACTCACAGTTCAGCCCTGGCTCGCTGGGAGCTGTCAGGTAGGAAAAAACTCTGTGTAAAGGTTACAAAAAAGAGGAGGCCATCTGACCCATGCAGCCAATTTGGTAGATAGTAGTTTATTAAGATTAAAGACACAGTGATTTCAAGCTGGATGGATATACTTGAGACCTTAATGACCTAAGTTATAAACAGAGTTTTGGAACATAACCCTTTTGAGCCTTGAGGACCAAGTGTGTAATAAAATATTTGTTAGTTCTTACTGGCAGAGGTACTCATATTATTGGAAGAGCTTTTTTAAGATGTGGCTGATGCTGTCCAGCCCCTCTGTGTCTGATGAATGTGAAAGAAGCAGCACCTAGTCACGCCCATCTCAATAACATGTCTGTGCTGCAGTTTCAGCTCCCCCGGCAACCTGCAGCAGAGGCTGCTGGGATTCATGCGGCCGGATGGAGGCAGTTCACAGCAAGTGCAGCAGGAGCTGCAGAGGAAGTACCACAGTAAGTGCCCCTGCGTCATTCCACATTCCTGCCACACCCTGTGTTTCGACATTCGTTTCAGTGACCTGCCTGCCTTTATGGATGTTCAATCCCAAATTACTTACCAAAAAAGGCTGATTTGACTGTGTATTCCAGTAGTGAATGAAAATGTAAAACATGCACTTGGCACTTATCTTCTTCCCTTTTGGTGGGTAAGTAGTTTTAAGTTTTAGGATAATTGTATTCTCATCCTCCATATCTAGTTCTTTAACTAGCTGGTTTGCTTTTGAAACAGATATCGTGCTGAGCAAATCACTCTTGCCTTAACCAGCATCTGCAATTCATCTGTATTGACCTATAGGTGATACTACCATCTGTTTATTTTCAAAATAAAGGTCATATTTTTATGCTTATGATTTATCTCTGGCTCGGGGCTAATCTGTTCCATGGCTGCTGGTGGGTACATTCTTGTGTCTTCTCAATAAAATGGTTTTATTCTACATCTTTTAGAAATCGAATTACTGTTATGTATCTGAAAGAAGGATGTAGCAACTACATTGCATGTGGAAGTGTAGACTTGAGAAACTGATCAGAGGACCGATTATGCTTCGCTTTAAAAGGAGCGCTAGTCATATTGCAGTTTGCAAGGTACGAATATAAACCTGTTGGTGCAACGAAACAAGTCATTGTTGCTTCTTTTTGGTTTGGCCTAAAGGCTGAAAGCCTCCCTGTGAAGAGCTTTCTGTTTTTAATGTATTTCAGTTCATCAGGAGGTACTTAAGACAGTAGCTGTGGCGAGAATTAATGTCTTGCTGTACACAGTCCTCTGCAGGACGGTGCAGCATGGTCCCAAGTGCGATGCCTGGTGGTGATGATGATGATGATGTTCTGATCTTGCAGCCGAGGCCCAGGCCTACGAGAAGATCTCGCTCCAGGGGATCCAGCAGCTGGTCCACCACACCTGTCAGACCCTGGCGCTGTGGAAGCTGCTGTGTGACCACCAGTTTGGCCTCATCCTGAATGACCTGCCCAAGGTGAGCCCTGCAAACCCCACTGGCACTTAGAAAGAGCTCTCGCTGAAGGGCTCTGCTGTCTCCCCTAGCACTGCACCTTGGCAAAGCTATTTTTATTTCAAGCTCCGTGTGTTCCTGTCCCGGTACCTGTTTTTTGCAAAACACACGTTTTATGTTTCTAAGATGTATATAAGATGTTCTACATAAGGCACACTTTTAGTTTTGGGCTGTTTGCATGCAGACATGACACCTCAGACTTTGTCCTTGTGATCTAAAAAGCTAAGCTAAGAGCTTTTCTTCAAGGGCCTCAGGGAATTTCCTTTGAAATTGTGATTGGGTGGTTTCCTCCAGACACCAGCTCTTATAGATTGTGAAATGCTTTGCATCCTATAACCGATTATAAGGAATCATATTTTCTCTGGGTCCCCCCTCTTGTTTCTGAACAGGTCCTTCTGTTTAGACAGTCTGGATTTGAAATACAACAGTCAAACCTTCCCCTGCACTCTCCTCTGCCCCAGAGTGTGCTGATTCAGTACCTTTAACCTCTTAGTGGTTGGTTGTGGTCTTGGCAGAAGAAGTTTGACGTTTTTTCTTTTGCGTTTCCCTGATCCAGGAGTTTCAGGAGCAGGTGAAGGTGAGCAGCTTCAAGGACATAGTGATCCGGGGGAGGGAGCTGACGGGCGCGCTCATCACCTCCCTCATTAACTGCTACATCAAGGACAGCGCCTCTGTGGACGCTATCAGCTGCCACCTCCGTGAGACCTGCCCCCTGCTGTACAGCAGCGATGACTCGGTGTGCTCCAAGGTGAGTCCCACCCTCCCCAGCACGGAGAGGAGTAGGTGTGTTTGCCTTTGCCTTGGTCTGATGCCTTTTCTGCTGGGTTATGATTTAAAGTAGGAGGCTGATGTACAGTCCAGATTGACACCGTCTGAATTTGCTCTCTTTGGCATTTGAAAATGGGTTTTGGACAGGTTGGTCACAAGTGGCTGGAAATGCAACTTTTATAATACCTTTGAGGCTTAGGAGCTAACAGCCTGTTCATGAAATGAAATTAGAAGACAAACAAAATACTCCAAAGGTACAGAAATTTAAAGAGGGAAGTTAACCAAAATGGTAAATGAGGGCAGTGGAAATAGAAGGTCAGAGGTTGCCTCTTATTTGTTTGGATATAAGTGGCTTCTAGGGCCACCAGTGCTGAGAGAACCTGTCTTGTCCTCCAGGCTAACGAGCTGCTGCAGAGCACCAGGCAGATCCAGAACAAGGCGGAGAGGGAGAAGATGCTACGCGAGTCACTGCGCCTCTACCAGCAGATCAGCCACCAGACGGACCTGCCCCACGTGTGCGCACAGTACCGCCAAGGTGAGGGATCCTTACTGCTCTGAGAGAGGGACTGGGGCCCTGTGCCAGGCGAACATGCTTGAGCACAATACAGGTGCTTCAGATCTGCAGCATCTGGTCAGTGGCTTCCAATACTAGGTGTTTGTGCTCTCATGCACAGGTGATTTCGAGTTGAGGAGCCAATTACAGTTGTGCTATGGGTTGTGTTATTTTGTCTGACAGGGCAAAGCAAAACAAAGCGCTACTTTTTTTTAAACCAAATTGCATACATGCACATTTGATGTAGTGACAGTTTGATGATCAGTAGACCAACTTGCTTAAGAAAGAAAGGTGTTTGCATCCTCCTATAGCAAATGTTGCACACACCAATGGTTTTGTAGCTCTGTTCCAGAAGAGCAGTTGGTTGATCTGGTTTTCATTCCAGTTGAGCCTTCAGTTTCTTAAAACAGGCTCTTAGTGTAATCACTCTGGACTAATGTCACCTGACTGAAGTTGCTTGTAAAAGCTTAAGGAAAGGGGCTGGCCTGGACCATAGCTGTAGTCTTGCTATCCTCTTGGATGCTCGTGTTTCAGCTGTCCCTCAGGTGTCCTGTGTTTCACACAGACCTAGCTGTGGCTGTCACGGTCCCTGTCTTTCTCTCTGGCTCAGTGCGTTTCTACGAGGGAGTGGTGGAGTTGTGTCTGACTGCAGCTGACAAGAAGGACCCCCAGAGGCTGGGACCCCATTTCTACAAGAACGGGGAGCCTGAAGAGGATGCTGCCGGACAACAAGCCTTCCAGGAGAGGTAGGCCTCCTTCTGATTTGACGTTCGGTTTCTGATTAAACCGCTCATTCAGTACCACCCACTAGTAACAAGCCCTGGGTGCATCACATGCTATTGAATAAATTTGATGTCATTTTGTGCTGCTGGTGTGCAGATTTACATACCAGATGTAGGCTCATTATTTGTTCAGTAGTATGTGCAAGCCCCAATCCACTGCTTTATCTTTATTGTCCAAAAAATATTAAAATAGGAGGTTGCCAAATTAAGAATTCTGAAGTATGGTATCATTTTGTTAGATAAATGACTGGGTGTGCAGATCAGATATTAAGTTATGAATAATTGTACGTACTCCAGTGCAGTTACTCACACCACAGGTGTGATGATGAAAATGAAAATGAAGACGGATGAGGAAGTGTTGTGTTGACCTGCTGCTCGGGGTGTTGTGATTATGGAGCTGATGGATGACCATGTGGTCCTGTGTGCAGGTTAAACAGCTACAAGTGCATCACCGACGCAATGCAGGATTTGGTGAATCAGAGCAAGGCGGCCCCCCAGTCTCCCAGCGTGCCCAAGCAGCCCGGCCCCCCCGTGATGTCATCAGACCCCAACATGCTCAGCAACGAAGACGCAGCTGCACATGTCAGTACCGCTTTCAGAAGGGGCACTGTGGTTTCTGTCTCTGCAAATGTAATCTTACATGTTGGTCTGGTTTTTAATCCAGCAGGTGGTTCACTCCCCTACCTTTGTCTCTTGATCTCAGTTTCTGTTCTTAGAGTGCAAAGTGTTTTCAGAAAGACTTCTGTGCTGCCCCATACTGAACTTTGTAGTGTCTGTCCAAGAAAGGTCATAGATGCTTTGTTTTTTCTCAAGAAATAAGGGCAGCAGCACACAGCTGTCTTTATCTTTGACGAACTTTTGATTATGAATCATCTTTTTGTTTATTAATGTGCTCTGAATTTCTAAGTGATTAGGTCCATAGTTTAGTGTAAACGAGCCTGGAGTTTGATGTTGGAATTTAGCACTAAAATGAAACTTGACCCAGGGTGATAGAGATAGATAATACTCATTTTATTTTATAATAAGTACAGAACATGTATTTATGTCTAAAAACTTAAAAGACGTCTAAAAGACGCATGTTTGTGTCTTTTCTGTCCACAGTTTGAGCAGATGATCGGGCTGGCCCAGCGTTCTAAGGACGAGCTCTTTCACATCGCCCTTTACAACTGGCTCATCCAGGCTGACCTCACCGATAAGCTGCTGGAGGTGAGAGGGAGCTACAGCATCTCAGGAGTGCGATCAGCATGACTTAAACAGTCCCTGCAGAGAACTTGAACAGCACAGTTCTCTCTTCCACACTCAACAGATGTTTGCAAATCCAACTGGGCTGTTTAAATCATGGCCTTAGACTCCTACACAGTGGGTTTTTATTGATTTGTGGAACAAAAATAATTTTCCGGAGGCACGTAAAGAACTGTTGCATGCTGATGAGTGTCCTGGGCAGTGTTTGGCTGTTGCCAGCTTTGGTACCTAATGTAAATTCCCCATTTACATGGAAAAAGGTCTGGTTTTAAAGAATAGACTATCCTGCAAGCTTGTTGGTGAAAGATTTCTTAACAATCGAGGCGAATTAAATGCAGGAACATGGTACCATTCCTCTGTAGCATTGTAGGGAAATGCACCGAGGGTCAGAGCATTTTTGACCTGGTGACTTTTGTAGCATCATACTGAGATTTTAATAACTCTGGTTTCGGAGTTGGTGGCTAAATCGAGGAAAACCAGGGCATCAGCTTCAACAACATTGCTGGGTGGCCTGTTTTAAATGTACTTCCACGTAGTTTCCACCTATGCCCTCCAATTGGTGTTTTAGCATTCATTCTGAAGAAGTCCACAGGGTTGACTGAATCAAGGCCCAAAAAAATGTTGAATGCTCATATTCAAATTGCGCAAGTCTTTTAAAGGAAGATCGACACTTCTGGCTCTCCAGCTTGTTGTGAGTTTCCTCTCCCTCCTCGAAGCACTTCAGCTGCTCACTCGCACGGCGTCCTCTTCCTCACAGGTGAACTCCCCGTACCTGGAGGAGCACTTGATGCGCATGATGAAGCAGGACCAGAACAAGGTGCGCTACATGGACCTGCTGTGGCGCTACTACGAGAAGAGCAGGAACTTCAGCAAGGCCGCACACGTGCTGGCACGGCTGGCAGACATGCACAGGTGAGCAGCAGGGTCACTGCTGGAGAGGTGTGTGTGTGTGCACAGTAATCAACAGGCAGACATGCACAGGAGAGCAGGCAGGTCACTGCTGGAGAAGTGTGTGTGTGTGCACAGTAATCAACAGGCAGACATGCACAGGAGAGCAGCAGGGTCACTGCTGGAGAGGTGTGTGTGTGTGTGCACAGTAATCAACAGGCAGACATGCACAGGTGAGCAGGCAGGTCACTGCTGGAAAGGTGTGTGTGTGCACAGTAATCGACAGGCAGACATGCACAAGTGAGCAGCAGGGTCACTGCTGGAGAGGTGTGTGTGTGCACAGTAATCAACAGGCAGACATGCACAGGTGAGCAGCAGGGTCACTGCTGGAGAGGTGTGTGTGTGTGCACAGTAATCAACAGGCAGACATGCACAGGTGAGCAGCAGGGTCGCTGCTGGAGAGGTGTGTGTGTGTGTGTGCACAGTAATCGACAGGCGGTCATGCACAGGAGAGCAGGCAGGATCACTGCCTGGGTAGTGTTTGTGTGCACAGTAATTGGCCGTCTTTCTAAGTGTGTCCCAATCTGCATCTACCTTCTAGCAGCCCACTGCAATGTTACAACAGCAGAGCAAGTGTCCATCACAGTGATTTTAGCCAATCCTTTGTCTGCTGCACACAGTTTTTCTCTGTACAGACTTGCATGGGCTCTACAGACTGGATAATGTGACTTTGCTGCGTAACAGGAAGCAGACACCTCAGTTATCCTGCTGTGGCTGAGAGAATGCCTCTTAGGTATAAGTGATTCTTTTCTTAATGACGGCTTAGAGAAATGGATAGCAGCTGACAGTAACCTGCTGTTAACTGCTGTCCATTGCGGCCAATGTTCGGAAATAATTTATTTTAAAGGGCCAGTTTAGAAAGAGGAGGTCAGTGGCAGCTGGGGAAGTTGCCCTGTGTTTGCAGCGTCAGTTCGGGCTATGAAGCAGACGGATGAGTTCCTGCCTGACAGGTCTCCTGTCCCCCCGTCCTCTGTCTCCGCAGCACCGAGATCTCCCTGAGGCAGCGGCTGGAGTACATCTCCCGGGCCATCCTGAGCGCCAAGAGCTCCTCCTGCGCCTCCTCGCAGGCCAGCGACGGCGAGTTCCTGCACGAGCTGGAGGAGAAGATGGAGGTAGGGATATAATACCAGGGAGGAGTTGTCCGGGTCTCGGGATCGTGGTGTCTCTGCCAAGGAAAGCTGGCGTGTTTCACGCAGGGGAGTGTCAGACCTGGAGGGGAGATGGCTTAAACCTTACTTTTCAAGAGCAAGTCCTCATAATCTTTTTGTTTTCAAAACAGACCTTGAAGATTTTGCGGATTTGCGGATTGATAAATAAATAAACTGATAAACACGTTTTATACACTCTTCTTCTTCTTCTTTTTCACAGCCTTAGTCCCAGACTGTCCTGGGGTCAGCTGCTTTGGTTGCTCTTCTCCATTTGTCTCTGTCGAGCACATCTTCCTCACTCACTTCACATACCTCCATATCTTTTCTCACACAATCTATCCATCTCTTTCTAGGCCTGCCTCTTCCTCTGTTACCTTCCACCTCAAATTCCATTACCCTCTTTGTTACTTCCTCAACGTCCCTCCTCATGATATGTCCATACCACCGTAACCTCGCCTCTCGCATCTTCTCAACCACATCCACCACCCTACATCGTCTACGGATTTCTTCATTTCTGATCTTATCCTTCATTGAAATCTGCAGAATCCATCTCAACATCCTCATTTCAGTTCTTCTCATCAAGTTCTCTTCCCTCTTTCCAACTGCCAAGCATTCAGCTCCATATAGTAGTACAGGTCTAATCACAGTCTTGTACATTTTGCACTTTAACTTTCTGGGAATTTTCCTGTCACAGATTATTCCAGTTATCTCTCTCCACTTGTTCCATCCAGCTTTCACTCTTTGTTTTACTGCCTCCAGTGTTTCTCCTCCCTTTACCAGTTTTGATCCAAGGTATTTAAAGTCATCAACTTGTTTCAGTTTTCCTCCATTTGTCTCCTCAACATTGGTCATAGTATCTCCTCTTCTCTCCATTACCATTATTTCAGATTTTTCTGCATTCATTTTCAGTCCACCCTTTTCCAGACTCCTCTGCCATTTGAACACTTTCTCCTGTAGTTCTACCTCTGAGTCTGCCATCAGTGCCACATCATCAGCAAAGATGAGTTCCCAAGGCACTTCTGTTCTTACCTCCTCTGTCAGTGTGTCAATAATGTTTATGAAAAGGAAAGGACTTAGTGCTGATCCTTGGTGTACTCCAACTGTGATTTCAAACTCTTTTGTCTCTCCCTGTTGTGTTATTCATCTTTCATGATAACTGTTGTGTTATCATCTTTTCGTTTTATACACGTGGAAGGATAAAAGACATTGGCCTACCTCAATACTTACCTCGTAAAATATTCAAAAGTACAAACTAACTTTTTAATTCTAGGCTAATTATAGACATTTTTTAACGCAACCTCTTTACAAAATTGGTAGACATGACATACTGCTTGCAATCATGTCTTAATCCAGTGGTTTAAAGTTTGAATTAAAAAAGCTGATTAGTCCACATTAGCATTAAAGTAGCATTATTAAAGAGAAAATAATAAAAAATATATTTTTGTACAGTTAAGTATCATTTTCCAGTAGGGCTATGAAATGAAGGGATAGATGTGTCTTTTCTTTCTCAGTTTAATGCAGTCGCATGATCTCTGCTCGTTTCTCAGGTGGTTCGTATTCAAGTGCAGATTCAAGAAACGCTTAGCAGACAGTATTCCCATCATCCGTCAGTGCAAGGGGCGATCTCCCAGCTGGATTCAGAACTCATGGACATCACCAAGGTATACTGGCTCTTCAGAAGACGGGAAATGTCCATGTCATTATGCGCAGTGAGGAAGTCCCCAGTGACCAGGGCCTGGAAATGTCGTTTTTGTAATTACAGTAGCATGTTGAGACAATGTTGAGGATATCAACCCAGATATCTAGCATTGGAATTTGGTCATCGGTGATTCTTTATTATAGAAATACCTAATTTTCCTTAAAAATTATTATGGAAAACCAAATTTGCATGGGAATTATTTGGTCGTCACTTTTGGTCGCATTCGTACACTACGGACCTGGCATAGAAACGTCAATTCTAAATGATATTTAGTGAACATCTTCAAGGGTAAAATAATAAGCTAAGTATGCACCTTTTTTTTACATAAAATGTTTATTTTTTGCCTTGTTTTAAAAAAAAAAAACAGTGGGTAAAATTGTAACCTTTGAAATTAGTCATCCCTGTGCAGATGTTCCAGTTAGCGTTTAGGTCACCGCCTCCTGTCCAAACAAAGATCAGAAATGTGGTTTTATCTGTGTTTTACTCCCTTTTACTCTGTTGTAGCTGTATGGGGAGTTTGCGGATCATTTTCGCCTGTCGGAATGCAAGCTGGCCATCATTCACTGTGCTGGCCATTCAGAGCCCATGCTGGTGCACACCCTCTGGCAGGAAATCGTGGAGAAAGGTAACGGGCGAGACCTACTACCAAGTCCGGGATTTTTGTCCACGATGACTTAGGTGCTCAACTGATTTATGCTTTCTGCACATTCTTACCTTGTACGCAAGCCATCCGTGTTGCTAGGTCTGGTTAACATGGATTTGCTCAACCACAGCAAACTCTACTGTTCTCTAAATTTGTATCAAGTTTCCTGTGAAAAAGCTGGTGTGATATGAAACTTGATAAAAATTTAGAGTCAGTTTCTAGGACCCTTCGATTTTTTTTGTTGTCCGTGCCTTTTTTTTTCCAGATCGCCACTAAAACACTCGATTAATGATTTGAACTCTCTGAACTGTGCTTTGCAGAGCTGAGTGACAGCGTGGCGATGAGCCCTGCAGACCGGATGAGAGCCCTGAGCCTCAAATTGGTGTCTCTTGGGAAGATCTACGCAGGAACCCCACGCTATTTCCCCCTGGGTAGGTCCGGCACACTGGGGTCAACGGCTGGGAGCCATGATGTTGTTAAAGAGGAACTGCAGTCCCAATTTCTCAGACCAGTTCATAAATCTCGGTGATAAGATCAATTCTTTGACGTAAAGAAAAAGTTACACATTTAAAATGAAGCACACAATCGTGTCATTCAAAAATGAAGGTGCATTTCGTGAGCTGAATAGTTTGGTATCTTTGGAGTGGATAGTGCATCCAGCATACGCAAAAAAGATAGAAGTAAATTGATCATTATAAGCAGGGTACAATTATTTATTTTTTCCTGGAATGTTATTTGGAATAATGTTGCCGGGGAGAAGGCCTCGCACAGAGTTGCGTGTCTCTGAGTGAGGGGGAGTAGTCATGCTTGATTAGGCAGCTGCTGGTAATTAATCTCCCCTTCCTGTTTCTGTGCCGAGTCCCAGAGCTGAGAGCCCCCATTAGCTTTTCAGGGGCCCTTCTCTCTGCAGAAAGACTCTGGTGGCGTGTGGGATCCCACTGGGGAGCACCCTTCTTGTCCTATTGAGGATCCACAGACGCTAATGGCTTGTTGACTGCCTTCCTTTAAAGACTCCCCAAGAGAGGTAATTAAGACAGCAGCAGCACTTCTGTGTCCTGGATATTCAGATGCTTTCTGGGCAGCTGCAGTGTTTTGGAGAGACAAAGCAGAGCAATCTAGTAATCTAGTAATCTCTCTTGGTCTTCCATGGAAAGCTTCACTTTACAACCTTTGAGAATACGGACTACTAGTGTACCGTTTTCATTTTCGTCTTTATATCTGTGGCCAGAATGTATTAAGCTGACATTCAGATTCATCGATTTCTGCTGATTATGTTTAACCATTACACATCATCAAATGGTGGTTAAACCCATTTGAAATAAATTACCCATCACGAAAACACAGGCTTCTGTAATTAGTTGCAGTAGATTGGGCCGCACTTGGTTTTGTGCTGACTGTTGCAGTGTGGTGTCTTTAGTGCTCTTGCTAATTTTCAGAATTCACCCCGTACAGCACAAGTAAGGTGGGGCAGCACTTTGTAGAGGGGGTAACTGTCAGTTATGGTTCTCTGTGCAGATGTTGCTTTGCCTGCGCTTTATCCCTTGAGGGAGGTACTTTACTCCACTGAGCTGTATAAGTAAGGACCAGCATTGCTGAAGGGTGTAACCACTTTCATGGACTGGAGAGAGTCATGTGCTCTCTCATTCACTTAATGCTACAGAAACCAGGATGAGCTCTGGCCCAGTGAGCTTGTTGTGGACTTGACCTTTTTTTAACTCCATTGGTTGGAAGTCTGAAGGAATGAGATATGGTAATCTGGCACTTATCTGTGCATCAGAATTCAGTTCAATTCAATTTTTTTTATATAGCGCCTTTCACAACAAGGTTGCCCCAAGGCACTTAACAAGGCAAGTGAGGTTGCATCAGACGTGTGCATATCATTTCAACAAGAGTATGAGACTGGGGTTTTCTGTTCCTGCTTAAGATTTTATGGTCTCTGGTCCCTGACCTTTTAAAAGAACTGTGGCTCATTGTGTCATATTAACCCACATTGGCTTATGAGTCTTTTGCCCACCATTGAGATATATGTTTAGAGATGTCATATGTCACAAGTCCTTGCTATCCCCTGCACTCTGTTACAATAAAGTTACAAGTGCCAGTAACTCATACGGTATTTTGATGTGATATCTTGTGACACCTGGAGCATCTTAAATATTGCGCTAAGTATTTTCTAGTGTTGCCCACCCTTACCCGAAGCCATGGTGACGTTAGAAATTGCAGCAGCAGTTATTGTCACTGATGCCTTCTTCCACTCTGAGCTGTGTCCTCTTCTTGTTTTGTGATTATGGTCGCTTCTTACAATTGAGAAAAAGACCTCGGCTTGGTGTTGGCTGTCCTCGGCTGTCCCTTTCTGTGAGCATTCCAAGAAGCCCTTTCCCGAACAGAGTTTCGTCCTCCTCCGCTCTCGGCCCCCCTGCTCAGCGGTTCTTGTCCTCTGCTTTCCGACCCGCTCCAGAATTCCTGGTGAAGTTCCTGGAGCAGGAGGTGTGCCGGCTGAGCTGGGACGTGGGCTTCGTGACCTACACCATGCAGGAGATCGGAGTGCAGCTGCCGCGGCTGCTGGAGGTGTATGACCAGCTGTTCCGAGCTCGGGTAAGGAGAAGCTCGTGACGAGGAGCGCTCTCATTCCGGAGAGACTCTCTAGGACCCGGAAAAGGTAGCAGCTACCTTTAAGCCAACTATTACCACTTTACTTCTCGAACACATTGACTGCTTTCGTGTGTTGCCTCTTGTGAATGCTGGGCAGAAGAGGTGCTTTTCATTTGTATTGATTTGTTTAGAGGGTGTGCTGGGAGCTTGGCTTAAGAGCAGATTAAGAAAAATACAATCATTTAGATTTGAGAAACTCAATGAGTTCATAGGTGACTTGAAAAAATAAAAAGGAAATTGCAACATAACTAATGATATTTCATGGTTTTAGAAATAAATGACTTAAGATATTGAAAATAAGGATTACAGCAAAAAAAAAGATTGCTACATGTTTAAAATAGCATTTATCTATAATAAATAAAGGTTTCTCAGGTGGACCTCCAGCCAGTGTGTGCACCAGAATGCGCTTCATTCTCTCCATTAGTGCCTACGGGCAAGCGAGGACTGAAAGGCAGGACTGAGGTTCTCGTTCTGGCGGTAATGGTTGCGATGTTTTCAGGACCCCTGCTGGCAGCGACTGAAAAGGCCCCTTCACCTGGTGGAGTGCATTCACGTCCTGCTGTCGGGGTACGTGGAGGACCCGAGCAGAGTACCCTCCTACGACAGGTACGCCCAACCCTCTTCGGCTTGTTGAACGTCCTTTTAGGGTGTAATAATAGAGGTTACGGCGCTTCTAAAATAAGAACTACATAGTCAGCTATTAAGACTGAAGTCCTGTTCAGGCTCACTGTCTCACAGGCCAGGAGGCTATCCTGGTTTCTGTGTCACGGGGCAGATGAGAGTACAGAACTGTGCTTGGATGGGATACTTGAGGTTTGCAGGTTTATCCTGAAGCAGCACTGGCATTTGTTCAATCAGAGCGAAGCACCATACTCCAAGGAAGCAAAACTCTGGGTCCAGGTGTTAATGTTGATAAACTGTTAATCCACTGTTCATAGCGCCTTCACACAGTATATGCACACCAGCTAGCCTTGAGCGGGCAAAATAGACAATCTGAGAAACCTTTCTCTATGTATTTCAGTGTGAGAATCAACACTGAGAAAAAATTGTGAGCACTCCTTATACAGGTCTCTTTGGGGTTATGTTGCCCTGTAGGTGGCAAATCTGTGCTTGGTAAATACTTGGGTTTATAGGAAGTAAGGGGTTAGCTTCTTAAAGTCCGTGTTTCACTCATCGACAGTTAACCTGAAGATTTCTCAAATTATTTATACAATACTGTGAATTGTAATTCAATATATGAATTACAATAAAAATATAATTGGTAGTGTGGCATTATGTGGGGTTTGCCCAGTGTGGAAGCAGAGCCCTGGTAGAAGGGCGACGCCTCCCCTATATAGTCCCAGCTGTCCCGGCTTCTGACGAGCCACAGCTGGGCAGGTCCTATAAAGGCACACTGGACATCCCGAAGGGACGAGCAGGGACAACCCCGGAAGGGGAATTTTACACCTACGGTCCCAGAGGGGATTGCACCTGCGTAAGGCGGTCTTTTTGCCAGTTTTTCCGCATCGCATATCTTCACCTGGGCAGACGCACCTTTTATTGTGTTTTTTTGTGCCTTACGTGCCCTGCTCTACCAGACTGGACCCCATCAAATAGGGTAAGCCCAGTCTGGTCACTGCTGTGCTAGTGGTTCCTTTTTTTTCCCAGGCTGGACCCCGTTAAACAGGGCATGCCCAGCCCAGGGTTCACGTGGCACAGCAGTACACTTTCTACTTGCCCTTTTGTTCATTTTTCACCTCTAATTGTATTAATTTTGGTCCCTGCTAACCTCACACCGGTGTTTCCGTCCCTCGGTTAGGGGCGTCGACATTTACCGGTGCTCGCCACAGAGCCTCCCACTCCACACTGTCACAGTAGAATAATGAAGAGTAATAAAGTATAATTAGTAGAAAAATGGAATGTTCTTTACCTTGCATCCTACGATTAATAAAAATGGCAAAAGACTTGAACGGACTTCAGAGAGCACTGAAATCTCGTGTGCGCATGAAAACATGACAAATACACAGCTGGGCGGAGAGAGGCTGGTGCATGAGAGAGTCAAGACGAAAAAACACAGAGTCATGGGTTGGTGGAGAAGCCGGGCACTATATCGATATGGAAACTGTGTATGAGTGATGCTGTTGGTGAGGGAAACCTGGATTTATCCCAGCGTGCTTTATACTGTATCCATTTCATCCACCACTGCAGTGCAACCCCTGCCTCAAGCAGAGAAAGGAGAAATTGATTCACCAGTTGAATAAAGGGGGAACTTTAGGGAGCTAACCATAGTTGAGAGAGTTTAACATCTCATTGGAAAGACGGGGCCTCTGACTGCACAGTGTCTTTGGTTACCATGACTGTCCCACCTGTTCCATCATCGTCTCTTACAAAAGTATGCTGCTTTCTGTGGAGGTCACTCATCCCAGCAGTGAGCAGCACAGGAGGCTAACAGTTTCGTTGTTCAAATCCAACCCCCTCTCCAGCCATACACAACTCTGGTGTGTACACCACAAAATGTGAGAATGCAATAGTGCTTTAAATAATCAAAATCTGCCTCGCCATCACACTATAATGCTTTTACCGGGATTTTTATTAATGTTTCTCTTTCTCTCTCTCTCTCTCCCCACGTAGGCGGAGGTTTACAACCTTTTGTCTGGACTGCATTTGTGGGTATCTGGTGGAGCTGCAGTCTTTAAGTCCCAATTCTGCCTTGCAGCAACTTATTGGAAACTTTAAGTCCCTACAAGCAAAAGTGGAGAAGGTGCTCTGAGGTGAAAGTGCCCTGATTTGCCTCTGCCACAATAGGACTGCACTTGTAGTGGTACTGACATCTCCACCAGGGGGCAGCATTCTGCCGCACACCCCCAGGACTCACCAGCCAGGACGGCGCCCTGGCTGACCCAAACCCATTCACTCAAAGAAAGCCACGAAGCAGCATAACATGGAATTCTGGTCTTTAAATGGTCAATACAGTGCTTGGGGTTTCCTTTCCCAGTTTTTTTTTATTTATAACTTTAGTTTAAGTTCTTAAGCAAGACAAATTGAAGCATAGTGACATAGGAGTTTCTCCGAAGGTGGATAAGTCAAACAACTAAAAAAACAGATTCTGTTTCATCCCTCAGTTTAAAAGCCTCCCCCTATGGTGCACAGATTCCATATGTGTTCTACTTTCATTTCTTGTTCTGTGGGACGTTTATTAAGTAGATTGAAGTGTTAGGGTAGAATAAAACTACACCCTGGGCCTCCTTACATGGTGTCCTGCCAAAATTGGCCACAGCCCGGAAGCACACAAGACTCGCCAAGGACATCAGACCTGTCCTGCACTGCATGTGATTCCAGGAGGCAGCTTGAAATCTACCTGGCGTTGGCCAACAGCCAGCTTGCAGTGGGTCTGTGTACAAAGTCAAGAAAGCACCGCTGCCACAGTGTTGCGATATGTCAAATTATGCTGCCAAAGTATTCCACTGTTGTTTCAAATCACCGTAACCAGCTTTGTTCTGGAATTACAAGATCATGCAATGGATGCCCTTTCCATCACGGTTTATTTATCCAGATTCTGTCACGGTAAACTAAGCCATATCTAAGAACTGCTTGTGAGCGTTGACAGATTCAATTTTATTTCTCCTGCTGTGGTAAAAAAGAGTTTTTTCTTTCCTCTTTGAATGAGGAGGGTGTTAAGCCGGCAATTGTGCAGCCAGCAAAGGACATGTGGAGTTCCAAACTGGCTACTTCTTGAGCTGCTACAGGGACACTGTCGACATGCCTCTGACAGTTCACAGTAGGCATGTTCTGGCTTCCTTGCCCAAATTACACCTGAGCTACCCGACATGGAAAGTGTAGGATTTTACAGTTACCCCACTCTTGAGGGGTATTGAAAGCTGTATTAAAAAACGGTCTTGTGCACATTGCTAATAACTGTTCGATGGCGATATTGCCTTATGAAGTGGGCAGTGTGATCGGTCAGGTTAAAGGGTGAACTCTTCATCCTAGATTTTCATGTGTGCAGGCGTTAATCACCAGGATACAGACGATACGTAAACATGATCTGGGAGAACATCAGCTATCAGAATATTTTCCTGTTTTTTTATGTTTTTTGAAAAGACGGTAGAAAAGTGGCCTTTCTCTTGGATAATTCTGGATCCCTTGTAAACGAATGTTTTAACGAGGAATAAACTACACCGCTGCTTCAAAAACTAGATGCTCTTGTTAATGAGTCCTTTTGATAAGAACAGGCATTACTTAATGAAAAAAACTCGTTTTCTCCTGGTAGGAAAGAGCAATGAAAACATTTGTTTCTGTCGAGGTTTAGTTCAGTGCCACAAATACAGATATTTCCTGGACATCTAAACTAATTGAAACATTGCCTAAAAACAGTCCTATGAAACTAAGAATATTAATGTGTTTGGCATTCACAATACACTGGTAAAATTCTGAACCACAGAACTGAGTCATGGTCGGTTGTAAAGAAAGTACAACTATAAAGAAATTATTTTCCAGTTGTTTGTTTTTTTCTGTTGAATAGTTATAATAGACCACAATCCAGTTCTGAGCAAATATATATGTTCATGGTAAGGGCTTTTGATGAATTTGATCAATATGTTGTTGTAAAAATGGAAACAGTTTTATAATATTAACCATTTTTTTTACTGAAACAATTTCATCAACACTGTTTTTGAATTTGCCTGACATCTGTAGAAAATAAAATTTAAAAAATCTGAGAATTATTTGGGTTTATTTGTCTCAATGCATTGTGGCAAAGAAAAGCTGTGCCACCTTTGTCTCTCACCGTCGCCCGCTGTACCCCTTTATTTCTTTGCAACCTTTACTTCATGTAGGTGTCTAAGGTTTAATGGGCCTCATTTTTTACTTGTTTTCATATCATTTTAGAAGAGCCAGTTATAATTCGGTTTGTCCGCTGTACCAAGCTGAGAAAGAGAGGGGTTCTCCATTCCTGCGGAGGGCCATTTTCACTGCAGTCCCCAATTTTAAAAAAATGTTTGTGTAAAATATAGGACAATGTATGCAGAGACCACGATACTCCCTAACGAGTTAATCAGACATTGAGTCCAAGATGTTTAAAAAAATCCTCCACAGACCCTTATTGGTTCATCAGAGACTGCTTGATCCTATGTGGTAAGAAAGTGCAAGTGGTGGTACAAATGCTGTCAGACTACATTATAGCTCATTAAAATCCATGTACATGTGAATTAAAAATGTTTGTTAAAGCACCACAAACTCATAATTGTGTTTTATTTATTTTGCAGAGGTCATGTTTGTATAGTCAAGCTTGTTCATGTCTGAAAAAAGTTAGCTAAATTGTTCTCGGACATGAATGTACATAAATAACCATTAGGTCTCTGAGGTTATTAACATGATCTTCCTGAAGTGCTAATGCTATTTTTCATCTTTTTAATGCTAAAGGGGGTACTGCTGCTTTTATTTTTCTGTGACATTTTTGGAAGCTCCCACCTTACAGCTTACTGGAATAGGCTTCAGGCCACTAAGACCGTCAAGTGGATAAGCAGTTATTGTGTTGTGATGATGATGTGATTTTTGGAACCATTTTGCAACTGGCAAGGGACTACATGATGGATCTTAGTAGGCAAGTTAGCACCTGCTGAGATAATTTGTTAATAACTGCTGGTTGCGTTAAAGAGCTCTCATTGTCAAACTGTCCACCTGCTGTCGGCACCAATTATCTAATACAGATGATTAAGGTAATTAGGAACAAGGAAGCTCCTGTGCCTGCTGTGTGAGGCTCTGGATGACTGCGACTCTCCTGGGATGATGCAGTTACTGAGATGGACAGTTGAATTTTGATTGATTGACCTTGAAAATTGTAAATTAAGTAAAGGGAAGATGTGATAGGTAAGGGTGAAATTTGGTGCGTTCTTGTTTGTCAAAACATGGACTTTACAAACAAAGATTTTGCTTGTTCTATAGTGTCCTGGAGCTAATTATTCTAAAACACCTATTGATCAAAATAGATTGTGATGTTTGACTTCTTTTCAAGTTGTTAGCCAGCTGGATCTTGGATTTTAAAGTTAGCCACTACTGGAAACCCATTCTTCATTGATTGTAGTTTAACAAAGTAATTTGGGCCTACTACCACAGGATCAATGTGTCATTAGATGATTATATCGCACATTATAATTCACAATTCTAAGTTGTGTATGGAAACTGTCCAATTCCATGGAAAATAACAAAATTCTATGAATTATTCTTTGAGACTGAACACAACAGGTCCCAATACGTAGCAAAGATAGTAAAAGAAAACACAGTAACAGGGCCTAGAATTTCTGGGTGAAAAGTCCAAAAATGAAAGCAACTCAACACTAACAAATAATGGAACAAGTAATAGGTTTATTCCATGCTGAAAAAAAGAAGAAAGAGAACACAACGTTTCGGCCATGGAGCCTTCTTCAAGTCCACGGCCGAAACGTTGTGTTCTCTTTCTTCTTTTTTTCAGCATGGAATAAACCTATTACTTGTTCCTAAACTTATTAGTTGTTCCTTTGCAGCCTATGCATGCTGACGCAGCTACCCACCTGAACTATTACAAAATCATGCTCACTGCTTTTATGTTGCACTTAATTAGAAACACTGCCTTTTTTACTGAAGGAGCTCTTGGCTAAAAATTAGTTTCCTGTATATTATTAACCTAAAATGAGCCTGATGCAGTTTATACAGGATACAGTAGATACAGTATCTGAACACCGTGAAGGATATGCATAATACAGAGCAGCGGTGAGGGCTCTAGAATCCTACCAAGCATGTTGCAAGGCTAAATCCTGTGAGGTTTTGGCCAAGATTTAAACAAGCAGCATAAAAATACCCAGCTGCAGTAATGTAAATCGGTTTTGTTAAAACTGCCAGACCAATAAAGTCATAACATAATATCCAAAGAGTAAATAACAAACAGCAAAAAACTAGTGTTCCATATTGGCAGTGACTTTCTGTACTGGAAAGAAAACCAAAAGGCCCTAAGACCTTTCAGTATACAGAAAGATCGTAAAAATGCAATAAATGAATATTGGAACCAATGGTATTTTTCCTTTTTTTTTATACCTCTCCTTATCCGTAAAATGGACTGTTACCTGCTTACCTAGGTCCTTAATATCAGCACTGTCTCAAGTCAGGCAGTTATTTTATAGGTCAGCTCTACTTCAGAACTCAATTTTGGCAGAGACAAATCCCCCAGATGCTCTTTATTGGTGTTTATGAATAGTTTATTTGCTTGTATTTCTTCTGTACCATTAGGATGCAGTAGAACAGTGGGGATACTGTTCCAAGCCCGTGATTTAAACAAAATGCAGACATGAGGATTGAGGACAAGTTTGCCGAGAAACCAGGAACACCACCTGAAAAAGAGTCTGGCTTTTCCAAGATGCTTTAGAATCCAAACACATTTTTCCCTGAATCAGGAACCACTAGTGTTACCATTACTGTTTTGTCACTGACTGGACAACTGGATAACTATACTTGAACCCTTCTCAGGCTATGAACAATATAAAGAAAAATAACAGGTGTGTTGCATAATCATCTGTAGCAGCTTGCTACAAATGTTAAAATTTCATTCAGCTAAAAGAAAATATATTTTTTTTTACACAAGGTTTCTTTAAGAGGAAGTACATGCTGTATCAAATCATGAAAAAGTTAAACAGAATCAGACAAGCATTATTTCATAGAACAGGTTTCTAAGCAGCATCATTTCTAAAAACACAATCTGACCTTGACTACCTGTTTTTAAATTTTGTGTTGCTTAGATATTTAGATTTCATGAATGCGTCTTGCTTTATCTCTTGCATTCTTTAGTAGTAAAAAGAATTTAGTAGTAAAAATGAATAATTGCAATACATTAGATTTTCTCTAGTAGTCAGATACTCTATATTCTGAGAAAAATATGTTCCTCATGAATAATGTAGCGTCAGATGCAGACAGGATGTACAGTCCCTAAGAACATGAGTTGTATTACTTCATGGCATTCATAGTAATTATATTATTTTATAATGGCGAAATTTCATTTTTTGTGCTAGTGCTAGCGTTAAGTAGAATTATTTTTGATAGGTCTTGTGCCTAAAGTCATCTGTCTGAATTTCTTATCTCCATTTTTGATGCGAATCAATTTGACCTAATGCGTGTAACAAACAAGGAGTTTAAAGCGCACACAAATCCAAAACCCTGAGCTGTGATTTCCTGGAGTGCGAGTCCCTGTGTCGCGGGCTGTCACTTCCAGCAGCGGCAGGAGAGCTTCTTAACCCCGTGCAGGAAGATGAATGGGATGATGCAGGTGTACGAGGCTGCGATGTAGCTGGCGATCTCCACAATGGCGGATGACTCGTTCACGTTGCTCGCGATCCGCAGCAGCAGGTGGGTCACCCAGCACACGAGGAACACGCTGGCCACCGCCACCACGCTCATGGCCGCCCTGACCTGCGCCCCCGGGTGCTGGCGCGGTGCGTTCCCGGACCGCGGAGGAGCTGCTGCTGCACGGGCGAGAGCGTCCAGCCGCCCCTTCCCGGCAGGGTCGGTGAGAGCCTGACTGCTCGGGGTCTGATTGCCGGCGGGCGTAGAGACAGACGAGAATCTCCGAGGCGAATCCTGCTGGGCGCGCTCCGCAGCGGGCTGGAGTCGGGCCTCCTTTTTCAGAGCCTCTATGCGTTTCCTCTGGGTCAGCAACGTGATCACTATCTGCAGGTTGGTGAAGACCATGAAAGCCACTGGCACTGCATTGGCGAGGGTCAAGTAGGTGGCCTCATACGTCTGCTTGGAGGCGTGGGTGGGGAAGTGGGCTTGGCAGTCCTGGCTGGCGCTTCTGTTGCTGCCCACGGTCACGAAGGAAAGGAGGGGGACGCTGAAGACCAGAGCTGCGCCCCAGCTGGCCGCCAGCAGGCCGCAGGACAGGCGAAGGCTGTCCAGCTTCACGGGGGCGTTGCCCCGCTTCAGCGAGCCCACCAGCTTCTGGTACCAGAAAACACTGATGATCAGCGTGGTCAGCACACTGCTGGTCTCCGACAGGTCCGAGCAGAACAGGAAGATCCCACAGTAGGCCTCTCCCAGGAACCAGCGCCCGGCGATATCGGCCAGGGTGTCGGGCAGGTCCACCAGACAGTTGGTGATCAAGTTGGAGGCGGCCAGGTTGATGAAAAGGACTTCAGACGTCTTGAGGTGACTCCTCTTGCTCGGCAGGGAGTGCAACACCAGCATGCTGTTTCCCATTATCCCCAAGAAGCACATTGACGCCCGGACAGTCGATTCTATTACACCTACGGTATCCATGCCACCAGCGTACACAGGAACATACACATGTACTGGAGAAACACGCACTTTCCGAACACAGATCGGATTTCTTCCCCTTCAGCTGCCTCTGTTAGGAAAGGCAGAAAGAACAGCTCTGATAAAGTCTAGGGGCTGCACCTGTGTCCAATGAAAAATCCCCAGGAGACTGGAGGCCAGAGTCTCCCCTCCCATCAGCTGAACGTCTTTCATTGTCAGTGATGGGCGGTTGTAGGAGAATGGACGTGCCACCCATACTATGCATGAGAGATGCACAAGATGCAAATGTTCAATAAAATTTGGATTTATATGTTTTTTAGATTTCTCCTGCCTTCAGTGATCCATCACAATGCATTGTGTGCAATGAAATCGTTCACTCATTTTGTATTTTATTGTATCTGGCTAGAGATGGTGGTGCTGTGAACCCCCTAACTGAATGCTTGCAGCAGACTAGTGAGAAATGAGGCATCTTTCTAAAACGTGTGCTGTAAATTGTCACAACACATCAGATTGCTGGTGTACACATATTTCGGAAGCCAACTAATAGGCACTTGCTAACTAACGTGTTTGTGTTTCAGATGTCGCTGCAGCCACTCTCGAAATCCTAACTTCTGAGTGCAGAAGTTAATTTCCTAACAATTCATAGCAGCCTAGCACAGTTCATCAAGTTTCAAGCACACCGTTTAATTCTTGCGTAATAATAACAGAAACAACAACATTAATAACGCAAGCTTTTCAACACTCTGATGAAGCCAACATATAGTACACCTCGGCATGACAAAAATTAACTTATTTTTGTCCCTGCAAAGTGTTAATGCATCATTATTTAGATAGGTTTACTCTTAAATAATTTCTCATTTTGCTTTGGCTATCGGACGGCTATCAAACCTGATAGGTTTGGAGGTAAAATCATTTTTGCTTCAAACATCGTTTTCTTTTACATAATAATTTTTGTGTTTTCGGTTTGTTTTTTTGCATGGTCTTTCCCCTTGCACAAAAAAACCCTGAAATCCTGGCAGTGCGACAGTAATCCGGACACAGATTTCCCGGGGAATGTATTGAATTGAGCACTGTACCGCTCCTTGGTTGTGCCAATAACAGGCAGTTCCCCCAGCCCCCGGCGGAGGCCGCTGTGGAGCGACTCCAGCTCCCGGGAACTGAGCTGCTTCTCCCGGCTTTTGCAGCAGCGGCGGCCGCTGGAGAGGCGGTTGGCAACCGAACCACGGCTGCGTTACGCACTGAGCGAAGACCTGGGAAGTTGTTCTGGATTCCGGAAGCGGAGGGAGATTTAAATGCGGGGATGCTAACAAGTTTTTTTTAAAAAGACGTTTATCCATTGAACAGATGAATCGCGGTAAGAAATGTCCAAATGTCTAAGGGAAGGCTGTTGTTGCAGTTAGTGGCGCTGTAACTGTATTCAATCGGCTGGGAAGGAAAACAAGCTGTCTCCCAGGAACCGGCCTGTCTCTTTTTCTACATTAGCGTTTGCGCTTATAATTTCGTTTTGATGAACCGTTTCCTTAATTCTACGTTTCGCGAAAAATAGAACAAGACCATAACCGTACAGTAACAAGCAGTGCTAAATTTTAGTTACAAGAGATTTTAAGTCTTTTATTTGCCGGGTCGACATAATGTATTATTTGATGGGGAAAGAGGCACACTTCACTGACAAATGCAGGTTGTATTTCAAGGAATGCACTGCGACCGTGTCTCCTATTGAAATTTAAATTGATTTATTTAATCACCTCTGATGAAACTGCGGTTTTGAGTTTTTTTTACCTGCGGACATTTAAAGGAGTACATTTAAAATGTTAATTCGCGTTACTTTTAGACGTGCAAGTATCCTAAATCCGTGACAGCAGCGAGGAGGAAATACTGTATGTCTTCTAAATTCGCAGACCTGTGCCTTCACATCAAAACTCTACTTGGTTTTAATTTGACGAGTTATAAAAGTTGCGTGCAGAAGGGGTTAAATCACAATAGGATGTTCTTTTACTGTTATTGATCATGGCGAATAAACTGCGATGGGCATTTTTTAACGCCGTTTTCAGGTTAAGCAAGTGGCCCGTTATCATCTGGTGCTGGAGACCAGGAATTAAATGATTTCAAGTTAGTTCAGTTGTTTTTCCAATCCATTCCAGCTACTTTTTTACTTTCTCGGAATTGCCGTTACAAAACGTAATTGGACTCCAGTTCTGCTGGAGAATCGCGGGGTATAATGTTTTGATTTCAGCCTAAACTCTCTAATTTACCGAATTTGGGGTTTATGAGCTCGTCTAAAACACGGAGAAAATGAAGCACTTCAGCTGCATGTAAAATCAACGCAGTTTAATTGCTCTAATGGAGTTGTTGGATTTGCTGACTTACAAGTTTGATTTTAATATTTCGAAAGTGGTGGTTGCCTTATTTATATAAATTAAATATTATTTTCTGTTTAAGATAGCGGGGTGCTTATTTCTTGAAAAGGAATACCTGTAAGGTGATTGCAATTACGTGAGTGTGTCAGACGTTCTGTTTCCAAATCTCTAACCCCTGTGTAGAAACAGGTCATTTTAATAATAACTTTATTTTATATAGCAATTACAACCACTTCAGTGTCAGGTTTAGTATGGATGTAAATCTGAGTATCATCAGCATAGAAATGATCATTTAGACCATGTGATCTTAATAGCTGACCAAGTGGTAATACGTTAATGCTGAATAGAGTCCCAATTTCTGAACTGAAACCTCAGAGAGAAAAATCATGAGGTAAGACTTGAACCATATGATAATGTAAGATATTATGGTTAACGGTTTCAAAAGCAGCACTGAGGTCAGGGAGAATAAGGATAGAAAGAGAACTGGAATTAGCAGCCATAAGAAGATCATTAGTGACTCTAACCAAGGCAGTTTCTGTGCTGTGTAGTTGTCTGAAACCAGATTGGGGAGATTCGAAGAGGTCATTTCTAATGAGATGGTTTAACTGTTTTTTACGAGAAAGCGTAGACTGGATAGAGGGCCAAAATTGTTTAGGTTGACCAGAGCCATGTTTGGTATTTTAGGCACGGAGTAACAACATCTGTTTTGAAGGCTGTTGGTACCACACCAGTGCTCAAGGACTCATTTATAATGTTGAGGACAACAGAGCAGAGAGTAAAGAGACAGGATTGAAATAAGACAGTGGGAATGGGATGTAACAGGCAAGTGGTGGATTTCATACACGATACCAGTTGACTAAGGCATGCAGCGTCAGGCAGAGTGAGTTAGAGAGAAGGGAACCAGCAAAACTAGGCTTGCAGGGAGGAGGTGCGGAGGTAATATGCATTACAGAGAGAATGTGATGCCAGATGTTGTTGAACTCGGAGCTAGAGAACTCTAAGAATGTGTTTCAGAGTTGGGATGAGGTAGGTAATGTGGTGGGGTGGTTTGGGTCAAGCTGTCTGTTGATGGTGGAGAACAGGTGTGTAGGATTGTTGTGATTGCTCTCAATCATGTGGCAGAAGTCACTGGAAAACACACAGGAGTGTGACTCTTCCTCTTGCGTCTTCCCTTCATTGCACTTCCTGTTCCATTCGTTCAATTGGATGAACGGTTCTCCTGTCTTTTTCAGGCACAGTGGTGTGGATTACAAGCCCACTCCTCTAGACCTTTGCTGTGGGGTCAGTATGGAGGTGAAACTGGAGGTGGTGCAGTCCTCCAGCATCAAGAGGAGAAAACCATGGCCTGCGTTCTGCTGGCTGGGGCAGGTGAGGAGTCTCCGCTGTGCATTCCCCCCAACTGCAAGGTCACAAAAAACACCAAGCAGAGGCTGGAGCAGGTGCAAGTGACCCCCCGCCCCTAAATATTGGCCTTGTGTGTCACGAAGGGCCTGATGTAGCCGCCTGTGCCAAATAAAAGATCAAATTTACGGTGCAAGTTCAGAAGGACTGTGGGAAGATCAGATCCTGGGAGTTGTCATTTTACTAAAAAAAGGCTTTCTGCTGTCTGTCATAATGTAATCCTGTAGCTCTCTTTTATTGATTACAATCTCTATTCTCTAAATTGCCTACAAGAAAACAGTAGAAAGGCTTACAATTATTACAACAGGCTTTATTCCGCTGGTTAGTTTAATCAACATGTAAAAGGAAGCATATTAAACTGTTATTTTGGTTATAAGGTTGTGTTTTTCAATAAATCAGAGTAGAATGGAAGTGGAGATGGAGAGTTCAGCTAGGTTGTTATTGCATGACAGGGTTTAAGAAACTAGAATGGTCAGAGATCCATAATGAGTTGTCCTGGACACTCAAATTGTAACTCTAAGATGGTGTGCATGTGAGTTCAAGTTGCTATGTAACTTCTGAAGGAGAAGGAGTCTGTCTTCCTGCTGGATGACAAGCGGATCAGCGAGATCAACCTGGTGTCTGGAAGAACAAAGAAGAAAATCCCCAAGCTTCAGCCTCTGCTGAGAAACGTGATCACCATGTCAGGGTCCGGTAACGGTGAGTTTCCACTGAGCAGTATCAGCTGCATGACCATCAAGCTTGTCCAGCAGTCCATTGGGTGGATAGGCAGGAGTTTTATATGTGAGACCTTAACAAACAGACTGTGGCATAATTCCATTTTGAACACCCCTGTGTTCTTTAAAAGTATCTTAAAAGATTGACAAGACTTTAACCTTTGATCTTCAGATACACCAGGGTAAATGTATTTGGCTTTGTAGATATGAAGATATGTGGACTGTGAAGATATTCATACAAATATGTGGAAGTGAAGTAAAAGGTTTTTGGACCACCAGCTCGTGTCTGACTTTCTCGCACTCATGGCTAAATTGTAAATTGTTATCCACAGCCTTTTGAAACATGTTTCATCGTAGAGTGACTTCTATATGTAGACGTGGATTACCTTCCCTTCTTAGCTAACCACAAGATGTATTATTTATTTCCTGATAACCTTGTCTTGACATTTGCCAACTGTAAATTATAATCTAACTCCTGATTATACTTGAGCCTGTTCAGCTGGTCTGTTGCTTCCAGGTGCATGGCTGGCAGGCCTTCTCATCTCTGGAGAGCTCTTCCTGTGGAACAGGGACCGGGACTGCCTAAAGATGGTGGCCTCAGCTCCTGAAGTCACTCAGGTGGTCACGGATTCTCAAGGTAGGAGTATACCATGCTGTGGATTCAACGGCTTCCACAGCACGTTCTCTGCCATGTTTTGCTCCCTCAGCAGTGCTTATCCTGGCCAGTGTTAGGAATGGCAAATCTACAGAGGAGGTCATGTATTTACATGTTAAACTTCTAAAAATGAAAACCAAATATATAATTAATGGGAAGCTTATATCATCTACATTTTTGTTTTCAGTTTTGCCGTCTTTCATAAGTCAACATGCGTGTGACCAGGCGTTCTGTGATGCCATCTGTAGTCACACTACCAATTCACGATTCTGTTTCTCACCTGTGCTAATGTGTCAGTGAGCGTATCTGTAGCTCGTTCTCCTCAGCGAGCTCAGTGAGGCTGTCCTGGGCTGACATGTCTTAGTGAGCGTCTCTGTGGCTCGTTTCTCCTCAGAGAGCTCAGTGAGGCTGTCCTGGGCTGACATGTCTTAGTGAGCGTCTCCGTGGCTCGTTTCTCCTCAGAGAGCTCAGTGAGGCTGTCCTGGGCTGACATGTCTTAGTGAGCGTCTCCGTGGCTCGTTTCTCCTCAGAGAGCTCAGTGAGGCTGTTCTTGGTCGTATCTGGGGACGGAAAGCGGGTCCTTCTTGCTACGGTGACGGGACTCGTGTTTCTTTGGGAGAGTACCACGAGCAGGGACATGACTACAGTGAAGGATCCCTCAGTGAAGGGGAGGTGGTCGCAGATCCTGCCAGGAGAGGGCACGGTCCTCCCGACACACACTGACAAAGAAATGGCGCTGCACGGCCGCTTCATTCAGGAAGAGGTAATTGATCATAAAAACCTGCTCGCAACTGTGCGAGACCGAGATCTTGAGAGCAAAACCTAGGCATGTGGAGATCATGAGACTGGGCTGCAGAAATGAACGGCACCTTTGAAATTTGGTCATTGATCATTGAAAAGAGAATCAGTGATCTGTTCAAATTTATACATCTTTGTGTATGCAATGGATATTTACAATTCATATCTACTGTACTGTACTATACTGTATAAATGTGTTGTAACAGGTGGCGTTACAACATTTCTGCTTTGCAGTGCTGGGGCCCTGAATTCAGTTCCAGTCCTGGGGTGCTATCTGCGCATGTTGCTGTGGGTGCTCTGGTTTACTCCAACAGTTAAAAGAAGTGCTATTAGGTTTATTGGCTTCTGGGGAATCTGGCCCTAGTGTGAGTGTGTGCATGTCTCTGTTTGTCCTGTGATGGACTGGCATTCTGTCCAGGGTGTATCCCACCTTGCGCTCATTTCCTCCTGGGATGGGCCCTGGCTCCCCCACCACCCTGAATTGGAAGAAGCGGTCAGAAGACAGATCTGTTGTAACTTATAGGAGGGTGTTCCCTCTCATTGAGATCGGTGAACTTACCTGGAACTGAATAATAAAACTAATTAAAGATGTGTCATATTGCAGGCCACTGGGGACTGTTGCTTGTGCTCGTTTGTGTTCACCTCTGAAGAAAAGCTGGCTGTTACCATTCTGAAGATACAGTGGGGTGACAGTGCAGAGAGACGTCACAGGTTTGGCTCCGAATTCTCTCGATTGTTTTTGTCAATTCGAGCCCCAGAAAAGTGTATTAAAATTGAATACAACTGTATTTTCTCATTAAAATTCAGTTTCTATTTTATGTACCTCTGCATTAAGAAAAGACGCCGTGATCACTGATGCTTTGTGAACGAAGGGCACAAAAATGCCCGCAGGTGTATAAATAGATGCTGTGTTCCTTCTTTGGAGGAGGTACATTGGCAGAGTGAGTGCAGTGAAAAGAACTATATGTGCAAGATAATTGCAATATATTTTTTGCATAAAACTCCCAGCTGGGAAAGAGAAGAGTCTTTGTACATTGGGGATTATACTCTTCAGGGAGAAGAAAGGCATGGTCATTGCTTTGTGTCATTCTCAGCTTGGTGCCCTACAGCGTGCAGTGGGTCACTCAGATGTTCCCCATGGGCAGGATGACTCCCCCCTGTCACCCTTTCAAATCCAGGGGAGCCCTGGTCTCTGCTTTCTCTGGAGACGGACTGGTGCTCGCTGTTGCTGTGAACCAGAAGGATCCCAAGGTATAGTAAAATGCCCAATCTCCAAGTTTGTGATTTTTCCCTGTGCGAGTAATTTGTGTTAGATTAAAAGTGTTAAGTTTTTCTCGTGGTCTTTTTAGTACCATTGTTTACCTGTTCTTGAATTCCTTCTGCAGGCAACCCAGGTCTTCTTTGTCAGCACCTTGAACTTTGTCACCATCTCCAGCAGCCTCCATGGCTGTGGCAGCAAGGACCTCCGAATCCCTTGCAAATATGCCAGGTGTGTACCTGGAAACTAGGGGTCTTGCCAGGACACAGTGCTTGTAACGCTCCGAAAATTATTGATAGAGCTGTTGGAATATCCTTGGCCCACGGGGTGTTCTCAGGGAGTCCTGGAGGCTGGGGTTTGTCAGTGTCTTGAAGGGCAGTCAGTGGAAGCTGTGCAGCAGTCAGTGCTGACGCGAGCCATGGGCTTTGTGCTCGGCAGGTCATACTGGGTGGGCAGTATGAGCTGGACCCCTGACGGCCTGTACCTGGCCTGTGTGCTGAAGCGCGGAGCCCTGCTGTTCGTGACACGCCTGGGAGCCCTGCTCACCCTCTCCACCACAGGCTGCTCCATGGAGTTTGGCCCTGCGGAGTTCATTCCCCTCCACCCCCTGGTCACCTTCAGGTGAGTCGCCATGTGGGAGGGCTAAGCGCTATAGGCGACAGTGTCACCATTGCACCCTGGTTGGTTGCAAGGTCACACTTGACTAATTAGTTAAATTAGAAAAGAACTGTTTCTGTAGTGAATTAATTTTATTTCTATATTTAATCGCAAAGGATGTTGTCCACTGACGCAGATTTATTAGCTCGGAGACTAGACAGTTCTAGAAGAAAGCTGGTCTTACACTTTGTCCAAGAACATGACATACCGTAACTTTACACCGTACCGTTCTTTTCCACTAGTAGGTGTGATGCAACTACATGACTACAGTATGCTTGGCTTTGGTGATTCTTTTTATGTTGATTTTCCATTTCCTTGCGCTCTCCGCTTTGATTTGTTTGAAGTGTGTTACAGTCCGTGTCGGCCACACTTAAGAAAGTAGAGTGACATTAAGAATTCTTGCCAGAGGCAGGAATGCTCGATCACAGGATTGGTCATTACAAAGCACTGTAGCAGAGCCCTCTCTGCCTGTGCTGCCAGCCCCACAGGCACTATGACTGTCATACATCCACTGTCTGTCAGCTCTTAACACCACTGTTGGTCTTTCTTCTATCTTTCTCTTTCTCCTGTGTAGTCTTCTGCTCTTTCACGTCCTGAGCTCTCTTCTGCCGACATGGCCTTTGTGTCCTGTTGGCCACGTAAGTACGAGAGTGCTGGACTAATCTGCGAGGCGATGTTACACGGCTTAAAGCCAGTGTTGAGGTGCCATGTCACATTTTGCATCGACAGCTGCATGTCGCACTTAATTTTTTTTCCTGCACGTTCGGTTTGGACTGTTAACCTAGTTCACATACTTTCCAAGTGCTGTTACTCAGCAGCGACGGAGTGTTTTGGCCTGGCACTCATGGAGGTACACAAGGATGTCTGACTAGTTTGAATTTGGATTTTAAGGAATTTAAAGATGGCCGAACCTAACGGTGGAACAGGCGTCTCATCCTGTTAGCTGCTGCGAATGAAAATAAGTAAGGAACGGAATAAGCCTGCTGCTGGGGCTCTGGGCTTTTTAAGGGCTCAGTGTGACTGCTGTTCCAGTGTTTCACATTTCTACATGCCCGTAGACCTGTTAAATAAAGCATACTTCTCTTCCCTGGTGCCCGTGTTCACATTATCTTGTGCCTGACATTAAAATAACGTAAAAGAAAGGTGGACAATATGCAGTTCTGTTCTGCAACTTCCCTTTTTATTTTAAGTTAATTAGTCATCTCCCTCCCCTGAAATCAGGTCATTTGACCTGCCAATGAACTTTAAAACAAAGCTAATAAAAAAACTATATGAATGGGCTTTGATCATCGTATTTGCTGGGATCATAAAACCTGTCAAAAACTGAGGTAGCAAAACCGGCCTCATGACTAGAGGTGGTCTTTTGGAAATGCATTGGCTGGTCTGCAGAAGGCTGGTGGTTGAGGATAAATCGAGTGTTTGTCCTGTGGATTATCTGCACTCTGTCTCACACTGTCAGGCATCATAACACAGTTTTCACTCGATCGCTTTGTCGATCAGGTAGAATGAAGCATTTCCTGTGCAATATTCCTGCTTCGGAACTGGTTCTGGGATCCCCACAGTCATCCAGCTGACTCCCGGTGGTGCTGTGTGTCCCTCCAGGCCCCCCATGCCCCAGCCGAGCAGTCAGGATGCCCAGCAGTCGGCGAGCTCCTGTGCCTCCGCGCAGGACCTCCTGAGGCAGCGCTTCTCCGTGACCGCGCACCCTCGTCTGTCCTACCTCATTGTCTCCGACGGCTACATGGCCAGCGTCCTGCGCGTGGCCAGCCCCGCCTCCGCCACCTCCCTCATGGCCTGCCTGCTAGCGGACACAGCCAGCCGACTGGAGCAGCTGAGGAGCGGCTTGGCCGGGACCACCCAGGTAAAAGGAGATCCAGCCGGAAACGGAAACTGTTGAGCCTAGCCCTGCCGGGGGGAGGTCCTGAGTTTCGGGCTTTGTTAGGACCCAAACTTCACCCAGAGTTAGCAGCAAGCTGCTCAGTGGGGTTGCGCCTAGTGTTGCGTCACACGTACGATGCCAAGTTTTCCCAGCCAGCTAAATGTTTATTCACTCACTAAATAAAACTTACAAATAACATCATTCTTATTACTTCTACTTGACTTTCAATTATAATTACCAAAATATGTTCATATTGTACATGTATATGCTCCCCTACAATAAATTTGAGATTTCTCTCCACCAATTAACTGTTGAACAGCAGCTTGGAATGTTTTGTCCAGCTGGGCTTGAGGGTCATGGAGCCTGCAGCAGTCTGGCTTGTGTGTAGGCACCTACTGTATACAATTGGTCAGTGTGAAAAAAAGGGTGTCTTAAAAATACTGGCTCTGAAAGAGAAAACTATTTGGCTGAAATCAGTTTTATTACCAAGATTAGGTTTTCTGAATCCTGGTTGTGGAATCTGTTCCCGAGTTCTTAAAAACACTGATTTTGTCTACGATGTCAAACTGAGGTCACCTGAGGTCGCCTCGCTCTGACTTCTGACGGGAATGGTGTCTCTTTTGTGTCGTCAGCCCCACGAGAGGTTGAAGCTGGAGTCTATGTCTTCCTTGAAGATGCTCAGCCTGCAGGACTTGCGGCCCAGGGAATCTACCTTGACAACTGTACCCCACTTCCTGCTGGGGGCGGACGTGGCGACGGAGCTGCACGAGAAGACGGCTGACGTTCAGGTCAGTGGCAAAGACTGTCTTACACCATGCTGAAATGCCTTGTCAGGTTGCTCCTCATGATATCACCCAGTTAATGCGTTTTCCATTTGTTTCGAGGTTATATTATTGTGCTGTTATATGGCCTCTTTGGATCGGGATGTCAACTAAATGCCTTTTCGGTGTGTGTTTAGAATGTAACTGATCAATTTTTGGAATCAGGTCAGGATCAGATCAGGATTCAAAAAACCCCCTTTAATCTCCAAATATTTGGATTGTAAATCTGTTTTTATCTGATTAAAATGACAAAGTACTTGTAAGAATCAACAAATGACTCATTGGCAGCTGAGCCCCGGGTCTGAATATCGGGGTTCGGTGGCATGTGCCTGCTCCGAGAGCTCTTGGCTGCTCACGGCTGCGCCTCTGTTCCTGCCCTGCAGAGTGAAGACGATTCTGACGATGGCACCGTCTTCTCCAGCCGGTTTGTGGAGGACGGAGGCCGGCTGGAGTTCGCCTCCATGTTTGACACCGTCCATGCCAGGCCTGAGCCCGCGCCCGCGCCTGCCCTGCCCGGTGCCGCCGGTGCCGCCACCGTGCACCTCGAGCCGATCCAGAGGAACCTCCTGACCGTCTGGACGCTGGGGGTCTCTCTGGGCAGGGTGGCAGAGAAGGAGCGGCTCCTGAAGTGCGCTGTGCGCTGCTTCGTCCGCTTCGCTAGCCACCTGCAGCTCGGCGGCTGCCCGCTCCCAGCTGCCCCAGCCGACGCCATGGACAGGGAGCTGTGGAAGGCCCTTCGGAGGGAGCCCTGGGTCTTCCGGGTCCTGCGGCTCCTCCGGGCCTTCCTCGCCCTCCTGCCCTGGGACGCCCCTCACGCCCGCTGCCTGGGCCTGGCCGTAGAGCTGACCAAGCAGACAGCGCGGCTCCTGCTCGCTCCCCAGCGGGTCTCTGCTCAGTCCCTCTCAGGGGCCCTGCTGGTCCTCAGGCTGGCCTCCCGCAGCCTGAACGCCACATACCAGCCCCAGCGCGGGGCCCCAGTGCACTCCGATTCCTTCTGCACCCCTCTCCTGCAGGAGCAGGAGCACAGCCACGAGTGGACATCCGGGGCCGTCCGTGTCCGAAAGCTGCCCTCTGACAGGCAGGTTTTCTTTACGCCATTTATAAGATAAGATAAGACCAATTTATTGGCCATATACAATTTCTTGTATTAGGAATTTGTCTTTTCGCATGCCCCAACTTGCTCTCCATGAGACACAGACAGGGAGAGAAGCTTGGGGTCAGAGCCCCTGGAGCAGTTGGGGTTTAAGATCCTTGCTCAGGGGCCCAACGGAGTAGGATTCCTCTGCTGGCTAAGGGATTTGAATCGGTAGCCTTCCAGCCACAGGTGCAGATCCTTAGCCACAGAGCCACCACACCACCCATTTCATAATGTGTGTGGGCTGCCTGCAGTCCAGTGAGCCAGAAAGCAAACAAGTGGTGCTTTAAGCATGCCTACTTCACTGCACTTGAGGGGAAATGCGCAAGATGATGATTCTTCCGTCATTCTGGTCACCACGTTCAAGCCATGTGTGTGTCAAACTAGGAGAGGTCAGTCACGTGGTCCCTAAGGGTGTGGAGTGTAAATGAACACCTTGCAACAAATGCATCGGTTACTGGGTTTGCTGTGTCTTGGGTTTTGCGAGTTTTGGCTGCTCAGAAATGTCAGTCTTTTGCTGATGATGCAAGTGTGGATTTCCACTTTGGTTTTAGGGACGTGAAAATGGATGCAGGCTGTTTGTATAGCAAAAGAGCAGGGACCATTTCAGCAACTGCTTTTAGATAAGGTGGAAACTGCCAGAGATGTTTATAATTCTGCAGTGATATGTCTCATTATTATGGGGAAGATTTTAGGCTTAGTGTGTGAGGGGAGAAAGACAGTGAAATCTGGGATTTTCAGGGAAGGTTTGCTTTCATACTCCCTCCCTTACTGCTTGGTGGCACTGTTGTCATCTCATGGGCATGAGTGTGGGGCTGCGGTCAGGGTTCTGGCTCATAACTGGAAGGTTGTGGGTTATTTCATCCCAGGTGAGGTTCTTGTCTACTTAGTGAGCTTAGTATTGCACTATGCAGTGGCTAAAAAATGAGAAGCTGAGGTAGTCAGGCACTCCAATCCATTCCCTTTTCAAGCTTTTACCACAGCCTTCTTCATGAGAAGTTTGACAGCTCTTTTGTAATGAAAACAACAACAATAAACATCCATTTTTAAATCTCTAAACCCATGGGAAATCAGCTGTCATCAGCAGCAGTTCTTCTATCTGATTAACTATGTCAAAACCATGCACTGTACTATATCATTTATATATAGAGTGTATTTTCTCCAAGCATGTTCTGTTTGTTCAGATGTTACCATCATCAGTGTCCTGCCTCAGCCTCACAGGAGTAGGACTTTAACTTTTATATTAGATTTTATATATATATAAAAAGTACCGTTTGGTGTTTTGAAAGTTCAGTTTACCAGATGGACAGTTCATTCCGAATCAAATGAACTGGAAAATGGGCACATTTTGAAATGGGCAGTTTTGTTCAACCAGGCAACCATCTCAGAAAGGTCATTTCCTCCTCGCAAAAGTATTAAGAAGGGTCTGATCAGTGTCTGTCGTGTGCCTTCTCTCGGTCCGCTCCAGGCTGGCGGGGCTGTGGAAGGCGCTGTACCGGCAGGCGCTCGTGTACCGCGCAGACCTGCGCGCCCAGGCCAGGCGCGGGGACCACCCTTCGCTGCTGCATGAGGCGGGCGAGGTGTCCTGGGTCATCGCTCAGATTCAGCAAGTGCTGCAGTCAGCTGGGCAAAGGCTGGCAGCCAGCAGGAGGCTACGCTCCGTGGCAGGTGTGATCCACAGCCTGATTCTTTAATTAAAAAACAGTGTTCCCTGAAGTTTGGAAGTCGCGTATCTCTTGGCGATATCCTGCTGACTGCTTACTGACACCACCCTATGCACACATGCCCTGAAGTCTGGGCTGCCTCTTTTCACGTCTGAAACACCAGGCGGTCTCACACTGCTCCCACAGAAAAGTGCAGGCTCACACCGAGATCACCGAAGCAGCTACAGGCACTGCTGTTTCACTTGCACTCATCCTGGTGGGGGTCGATCAAGTATATATCACGGCAAGGGAAGCAGGGCACATGGTTAGCTGCTAATCATGCCACTGGATCTGGCTCCCTCCTCTCCACAGTGGAGGAGTCCCAGCCAGGCTCCCCAGTCTGTGGCACAGTTCATAGTGTCCTACTTCAACAAGCCTGGATCTAATCCAGCACAAATCGTTAGCCTAGATCTGAACCAGCAACCTCTGAACTACAGGCTCCAGCCGAGTTCTGAGCAGATCCCTTTTCTGGTTTGGAAACGTGGGAGTTCCTGAATTGATTTTTCAGAGGAGAAAGATTTGTAAGAGAGAATGCATACATTTTAATCATTTAGTTGCTATTTTTAACATTGCAGACAGTTGTCATAACAGTTGAATGGGAGAAATATCTTAGATTTTTGTTGTGCTTTCTGTAGATGTTCACTGGTATGTACTTGTGTCCCTAGGAGAACAGCACTTCCTGTTGGGTTCCTACCCGGAGAGCCTGCGGCTATGGAAGGCAGCGTTGTGGGCAGAGCATGGCAAAGGTATGGGCGCCACACTTTGAGGCACGTGGTATTGGGGCTTAAAGGTCAGGTGGCTAGGCTTATGGGTGGTTATACTGTAGGTGGTTTGTTTAGGTTAATAATTAGTTTGTGAATTGCTTTCTAGTTTGTGTACATAATCTAGTATGCACCTGCAGCTCTCTGCTTTTGAGTCAATGTTTTGCGAAATAATTTTGCTCTAGGGGGGTAATTTTGATCATGAAAGAGCCCCCAAGAGTGTAGTTTGCCTTGCAGGTGCATTGTGTATTGCTGCATCCTTTCCTCTCTCTTTTTATTCCTTTATCCTACTCCCCAGCATCCTTGATAATTGTCTTTCTGCAGACAGTAGCAGAACCTGCTTCCTGGAGACCCGCTGTTACCTGGCCATCCTCTACTGCCACCTGTTCCAGTACAATCTGAGTGCCGCCCAGGGGCTGTGTGACCACTTAGCAAGACAGGTGCTCCGACAAGCCCAGCTGTACCCTGAGGACAGGACAGACGTCACCGGTGAGGAACCAGAACTGTCTTTTTCTCTGCATTGGGACAGACACTTCATCTGGTGTCATTGTTCTCCTGCAGCTCTGAATACAGACTGGTCCAGTCTCAGAAGCAGTCAAAACTACATGTCTTAAATTATTTTAAATAATGATCATGAAGGCAGTGTTTAGATTTGCTGAACGCACTGTTTTGACTTAATTCTAATCAAAATAAGCACAAAGGTATGTCGAATTTGAGAGAATTGTATAGTTGTCCATAGCAGGAGAGGAATACTTTGATTGAATTTAGGCCCAGGTTACCTGTAATGGGCACAATGAAACAGTTGCTTTCTAATTAAAGATGAAGCAAATATTTTCATTGTGTGAGCAGGAGTGGTTTGATCACATTGCATACAGTATATGACAAAGGGCTCATGTTTGTGTGTGGATGACAAAGACATCCCACACACTTCCCACACTTTATCTGTTGTGAATGCTGGAGAGAGAGCTTAGTGTGGGCATGTCTTACCCCCCTGGCGTGGTGGGCTCACTAAATGACTCGGTACATTCTCAAACAGGTTCTTCCTCTTTCACGTTCATGTGAGATATTTAATGAGCAAACTGGATCATGCTTGCACTAACAGAGGGGTTCCGTGTTATATACAGATCATTTTCAGTTTTGCTGGGAAAGAGGGGTTATAAACAGGTGATGCAAGATCTAGAACCAAGCAAAGAACCTAACCATTAAGTAATGATATTGGTGTTTGTTGAGGGTGGCCATGAGCTCTTTAACTGGGACTAGATCCTATGCCATCTGTCACGTCATTATACCCACTCATCTGTCTGCTTTACTCACAATGCAGCATGCTTTCTGCTGTCTACTGTATATAGTACTGTATGTGTGACCCAGTATCCCCAGTAGAATGGTCGGTTTTAATGATGGTACGTTATCACTGCTGCCCGTAGCTGTGCCAGTCAGTAGCTGGCCTCAGCTCACTCTCTCCTTCCTCTCCACAGTGGAGGAGTGCCGTTTCTCCCCAGCCGGGCTACCCAGAGAGGTGCACACAGAGGCCGCCCTGGCCGTGGTGCAGTCTATGGCGCGGTTCATGGCGGCCTACTTCACCAACGAGCCTCTCGGTGTCCTGCCCCCTCACCACGTAGATGTGCTGCCCCCCGTGCACATCAGGCCAGGTAAGAGTCGCACCCGCCGCGGATGACAGCTTGTTTATCTTCATCCCGCAACCAAGCCATCATCAAGACCAGCGCCCAGGACAGCCGCGTCCACGTCCACGTAAATGATGAGAATCGAGGACCACAAGGTCTCGGAGTAGTTCTTTTGACATCAGGTTGGCAGACACAGACTTAATGAGCAAGTTAGCATGCACGTATTTCACCTCCTCTGCTTCCACATCGTGCATGAAATGGGATTGGGAGGGGCAGTAGTTTTGTGTCTTTACTTGCAGAGGCTCTGAATGTTCCGCGAAGGCGTTGTCCCATGATTTGCTAAACCTTTCATAAAATTGATTTACATGCGGACCTTCAGAGCCCAAATTGGAAGCCCTGGCCATGAATCTGCTGTGCTGTGATGAATTCATGAGCTTTGTCTAATTACTTGTGCCGTAGGCGTGCAGAACGAATTACAGGCAGTCTCTGAGACCTGCTTGGCTCAGGGATGTACAGTAAGTCTTGTCGTGGTGGCATCAGCAGTAGGGATGACAGAAGGATGGAAGACAGTAAAGGCTGATGAAGAGTTTAACTACCTGAGTAGGAAGATAGATCTGTGACGTACAGTAACAAGGACTGTCTTTTCTAGTGAGCTGATGAAAACCTCTTGTTGATCTTCTAATAATTGACTGATTAAATCAAGTGGGTACAGTAGCTGCATCAGCGTGCGTAGGCTGCAAAGGAACAAGTAAAGGTTTATTCCATGCTGAAAAGCGAAGAAAAAGAAGCACAAAGTTTCAACATGGAATATACCTTTACTTGTTCCTAATCATTGACTTAATTAATTTTTTTATTGATTTTGAGTGAATAAGAAAAAAAAACACACACCCACACACTGTGCTTTTATTTTAATAGTGAAGTAAGATTTGCAAAGCACCATTTGTAGGCGTTTTAATTTCTTTAAACTAACTTTCTTCGGCCTGCTCATTACAAGTTTGATCTTCAGTCTAAAAGGATTTAATCTCCAGGTCTTCATACCCCCCTGGCCTGGGAACTGCTGCTTTTCTATGCTCGTTTTAGCTCACAGCTGTGTTCTATAAGGATACATTAGGTATCCCCCTGTGCCAGTTCCAATAACTAAGTACAAATCAAGTTTAGAGATTGTCATTTGGAAAGTGATACTCTAATTGACTCTGATTAGCTATCCCATGACTGCAGTGTGCAGGGATTGTTTGTAGCTGTGCATGGGTAATGGCTGTAGACAGTGCACCCATGCTGTGGCTCTTTGTGTGTAGCTCAACGTCAGTTTTGTGATGGGTATAACCCAGCACATGCATTTTTATCTGTGAGTTATGGGAAAAGATGCCAGACCCTTTACGTACTAAACCCAAAAGCAGGGTTGTGGTAACCTGTGGTGGGGCCCCGTGAGTCAGCTCTGCACGTTTGTCCGTTCTCAGCTGGGCTGCCTCGCCCGATCCCCCTGCGGCACGGCCGCGTGGCCGAGGCGGCCCGGGCACAGCAGCTGTCGGGAGTGTGGACGGTGGGGTACGCCCTGGACCTGCTGCTCATCGGGGGGCTGCTGCCCGAGGCCGTCTGGCTAGCCCACCGGCTGGGGGACTGGAAGATGGCGGTTTCCTTGGGCCTGGCCTACATGCTTTACTGTCAGAACAACCTCAACTTGGCAGAGTGAGTTTTTAACCCGCGCAGATAAAGTAATACTCTCACACTAACTAACATCTGAAGGTTGGTCATTCCATTCTTAGTCAACTCATTACCAAAATGATTTGTGGATGTTGCTTAATGTTCATAAAAGACATTTATGGAAATATTCCTAAGCGTTGGTCAAACTTTTCCTACTGGAATTTGGTCACACAACATACTGGTACATTAGAATGCCGAAGCAAAGTTCTTCTAGACTCGAAAAGTTGGATACGGCTCACTCTTGTAATGCAAGGACCATTTTCCTATTAGCTGGAGTTACCAGTCTTCTGATTGCTGTGGTCTTTGTTCCAATGATCTTCTGGTCATCCTGATCGGGTTGCTATGAAGTGCAGTGTCTTCACAGGCTGAAGTGGAGAGAGCTTCACCTTCCCTTGGAGCTCCAGCCAAAACAGCTCTTTCAGGAGAAGTTGCAGTCGCTGCTGGGGAGTCAGGCCAACCCAGGGGAGTCCAATCTCAGCAGCAGTGCCAAGAAATACAGGCATTTCACAGGTACTTTCACACGTACTCTCTCTGTCCCCCAATCAACTGGACACTACATCTGTCACATTGCAAATGTGGCTCAGAATTCCTCACAACTCAGATCTCCTTAAATTGCTGGGTCTTGTTGCTTAGGTGTACAATATTAATGCCTGTGCCTTTTAATTCTGAGACATCCTTTCAGTGAAAGATAAATTGTACAGTGTTGTGACTAAAAGTGCCATTGCCCCACCCCACCCGTTGATGCTGACTCTGCAACGGCTCTTGTACAAGACGCAGAACAGCAATCAGCCCAACTGATCAGCCGTTGGCGAGTTAAAATTTCAGGGGTATCAAAGGAAAATAGTTTTGCTTAAAGTTTTTAAAATTAATAAAGACTGTCAGATTTATATCCTGGGAACAGTATATCCTGTAGAAGACAGGATGCCCACATTGTTTTGTGATGAAGGAAAGCATTTTTCTTTACCACTAGAATTGTAGGTAGCAGGTCTGTTCCTCCTGCTACTCAGTGATGTTTCTGGGAAGATGACTCTGGATTGCACTTACATGAATTGCTTGTTCTCCAAGCTCGAAAGTAGCTGCAGCTACAATGGAACTCTGAGCTGGGGTCCCAGGTAAAGGATAACCAATGCACTCTGTCCAGACTTATCCAGCTGTCACTGGGGAAACCCTTCCACAAATCGAACAGCAATTCTTCTGCAGTAGGACTGACCATTGTATCGTTCTTTCAGTGAGGAGTGAAAGACTTGAACGTGTCTCCACGTGCTCCAAGATCCATAGAGCATTAAAAAGATTAATTAAGCAGCTTTGTAAAGTTTTAAAATCACTAAGATTTGAGCAGATCCCAGGACTGAATGATTCCTGAGTTTAAAGAAAGAGAAAATGTCTCAGAATCAGGTACTTCTCACTTCACAGCAACATGAATGTGCTGAGCAAATGAGGTAAAAGAAAGAATTTAACAGCAGCACCATGAAAACCCCAGCTGAGAGGAGCTTGTTCCCTTTGGTTTCTGTATTGGATGCTCACGTTGGAAGTCTTGATTTCTTCCTTTCTGCCTCAGACTCCATCGAAGAGGAGGATGCAGACCTCCTGTTCGTCTCTGTGCAGGAGATCCTGAAGGCGGCTGTCATGGCTGAAGTGGACATCCTCTCTCAGACCTTCAGTGTCCTCATGGAGACGTCCAAGGGCCTGGCTGCCCAGCTTAGTGCTCTTGTGCCCCCAGGGCTCTACCTACCTGCCCCACCACTGTACTGCCCACAACCCGCTTCTGACCCGAAGGTACAGCCTGTGCCTCGCACACCTTCCCAATGTTTCATTCTTGAAATCGATTAGTCTTGAAATCAAAGATTAGCCAAACATCAGAATGGGTCTGGTTTATAGTACATTTAAAGAGCTATTGTATTAATCACCTTGAAAAATAAAAGATAGCATCTGTCTAGTTAGGTCACCTTGCTGCCCTTCCCTGTTGTGTTCGTGTTGGATTCTTGCGTGATGGTCAGCGTCAGTCCCTGCACGGTGCACAAGTCTGGGCCTGCAGGTGTGGACGTGCTTCTGACTGCTCTGTTGTTTAGCAGCTTTGTTATCCCTGCCTCAGGGATGAGCTGTTTGAGCACAGCAGGGCTCTGCACACATATTGCCCTGCAGTAGACTGTAAACCAGTTCTTAAATGGCTTTAAACCAGTCATTTCCTGTGACGGCTGTTTGCAGAATGAGTGCTCCCTTTGCTGTGGCGCCTTCGTGAGTCTGGTCTTGCAAGCTGAATCCATCGAGAGACGTCCGAAATGGTTTAATCAAAATGGTCATTAACTGTGTCTCCACTTCCTTTTATGCATTATTAGTCCAATTGTTCAGGTACTTTTTTAAATACTCCAGAAATTCTGTTTCAGTAATTGAAACATTTAAGACGCGTTGTGTTGATGCCCGCTTGTATCGTCACATCTGTGGGAAAGGTGCTGGGGTGACGCTCTTGCCTGCTGTTTGAGCTCCCCCCCTCTCTCCGTCTTTCTCAGGACGCCTCAGGCGATGCGGGACTGATGTCGGAGCTGGTTTCCCGTCACCGTGTGTCCGGCGTGCTTCAGAGGGTCCTGTTGCTTCTGCGGGCGGCCCGCTGCACCCTCCCGGCCGCCCAGTGGTACGTCCAGAACCTCAGGCGGTGCCGCCGGGTCATTGACAAGGTACGCCTCTCGAGATGGGGGGCCTCGTTGCTGGGGGGGTACGTGTGGCACTTTCTCTGCCAGACTGCGTTCCTGCACCACAGACTACGCCTTCAGTCACACTAAGAGCTCCAGAACCACAGACTTTTGTCAGTGCTGATAAACGGACTACGTCATTATTTATGAGTTATAATTATTCACCTCAAGAAGCTTTATTGGCATGACCGATTAATTACAGTGTTGCTGAAGCATATACAGTTAACACAGCATCTACAGACATTACAATACAGACATTTATATACAACATGTAGAATATTATCGAGAGATAGGCTCACTCTTCCTCAGGCTGTGACAGGAGATCACATACTGTCCTGCCAGTTCAACTGAGTTCCCTCCCCCCTCTCCAAGCAACATTGGGAGCTGGCAGGTTTGGCAGTTCTGGGATTAAATTTGTTAATTTGGGGAAGAATGTCTCATCCCAGAACATTTGTCAGGGGGCAGTAGAAAGTGCATCTGTGTCTCTCTGTTTCTCCTTGCTGCCAGTGGGAGCATAGTCTGGGTAGCCATGTCTTCCTGTGTCACCCACTTTCAAAGGCCAGAGTGTGATCATTGAGCCTCTGTCAGGGCCTGTTTCTTTTGGCTGTTTCTTACCCTGGTCGCATATTCAGCTAGCGTGTAGTGCCTGTTCAGGGTTCTCTAGCATTCCAGTTTATGATGTTTTTGTGTGTGTGTGTCCCAGTGTGTGGGATATTTCTGTTTGCTCTGTGCTGTGATGTGGCTGATTCTGATTTGGAGTGTTCTAGCAGTGCTGTCCTGAGGCTGTTAGCCCTCCCCCCCCCCAGCTCCTAGAGACACCTACGGAGGGCTGGCAAGGGCTGGCACTGATCCCTCCTCTAGGTCGTTTGTTTGAAACGTGCACAACCTCCTGCCAGTTAGCTATGAGATGCTTAAAGTCTTATTGCCGCTTTGTGGGGGAAAACGATATAGTACCTGCCCATTTCCAGTTGATTTCAAACCTTTGCGGATCTGTGGTACTCATAGTGCCTGTCTGTATAAGTGCCCTGTCTGTTTCTGACTTTGCAGATTCGTTTGAAGGCCTCTCAGGCTCCAGCAGGCATGTTCCCAGAGGGGCTGCTGAAATACGCCAACCGAAGGAACTTCTTCAGACCCGGGCCCGCAGGAGACAGCCAGGCTGATCCAGTCGCCATACAGGCAATAAGTATGTGTCCCAGACACACAGCTGGACTTAACCAAATCCACTGAAACTTCACAGTGTATTAAATGGAACAGAACTATTTCAAATACATTTTTAGCACTTTGTCAAGAGTCTTAACATTTCAGATTTAAGGGCTATTTCAGATTTAAGACAAATATGAGCTGTAGCAACAGAAGCTTTGTCTGTGGTAAAAACATTTTGCTTGGAAGATGAAGTATAAATATATTGCATGCTTTCTGATGACTGTAATAGCTATGCGTCACATGAACAATACTGTCATTTGTAAAAGTCAGTGATAAATGGAGTTTCTCAGAGTCTTTCAGGGAGCTGTGTGGCCTGTGCTGGATGTGTCATGTCCGAGAGCAGCTGTCGGCCAGCTGCAGGAGGTACCAGAGGGCACGGAGCTGTGTCCAAAACCTGGAGGTAGGGCTACTGCGGAAGACCTGGGAGACTATTCGGCGGGTCAGGGTGGGGAGGACCATGATGTTCATCAAGGAAGAATGAGCAAAGAACAGAAGAATTTGTTTTCTAATAAGTCAAAATGAATTATTATTCTTCTATGTTTTAAATGTATTTTTATTAGAAATTAGTAATTCATTTTGCACGCTCACTCGCTCGTTCTTTCTCTTGTATGTGTGTAAAAGTGCCTACCTAGCTAACTTCTTCGCAATGGATGAAATAAAAGGAAAACTCAAAAAAGGGAGAACTACTCAAAATGCCAACTGAGTTGGGGACGGCTTCCTTATGAAAAACATTATGACCTTGTGATAACAACGGATAAAAAGGTAGCTGCCAGACACATTGATTTTTTTTGTCACTACAGGTGTCTCCCAGAGCCCTGGAGTGCATCCGAGCCTTCTGGTTGTTGTTCCAGCAGAGCTCTGAACTGACTCAATTGGAGTCGTTATTTTCTTAATAAGTACAAACTCATGTTGTCTCTAGCTGATTGTTTAAATGTTCCCATGAAAGCTACAGGCCTGTGGCTCCATGGCAGCAGTCCACTTTTTTTCCAAAGTTTTTCCAGTCAGTTTTAATACCATCTCATCAGTTTGTTTGTATCGAGAAACAGAGCAGTTTCCTGTGACGACAGGGTCTTGACTTCGTGGACCAGCCCAGAAGACAACTGTTAGTTTGCTCTTCCTCCTGAGGTGTGCCAGGCCCGTTTATCTAGGGGCTGGACCGCACAGAGCGGTGCCACCGGGCCGGTCGGGTCTGAGGGGCGGCCGTGATGACGGTGTGTGCTTGCAGGCCGGCGCAGGGGGGCTGCAGTACGACTCGGCCGTGGTGGAGCACTGCCTGGAGGCCCTGGAGTGGGCCTGCCGCCTGCTGCCCTTCGCCCGCTTCATGAACGCCGAGGAAATCGTGCAAGACCTGGTCCTCAGTCTCATTGGAGAGCTGCCCCCTACGAATAAGGTAACTGACTGGTGAGCCCGCCTGAAGACCATAAACGCAGTTAACGAAGGAGAGAAAAACTGCCGCCTTGGGTTTTTTGTACGTCTTAAATACACACTATAGCGAGTGCTGGTAAGAATCATGTCCTCGATAGATGAAAGTCGAAGGAGCTGATTTCCTGGACTCTGTAATCTGTGGCCCTGAGAAACTGTTCTGGTTGTGGTAGATAGACTGTATGGGACGGCTGGGGGAGAATGTTATTACTGATTGTTCTTGAAAAATCAAACCCAATAAAGAGTGATTCGCACACAAAGTGTGGGTTCATCTGCCACAAGGCATTGCAGCACAGTCTATAGCTGGGCATTCCAGAGGTTTTTTTTTATTGAAAAAAAACAGGAGGGGAGTGAGCTTTTCACTGTGAGCTCGCGTGAGTGAGTGTGGAGCTCGTGGAGATGAGTAGGAAAGTGATCCTTGCCACTCTCACTTTCCCATGGCTTTCTAGTGAGTGACAGCACTAGGCATTACTGTATGTCCTCTCGTTTCCATGGCAGCTGCATTTGTGTGGTCTTCTTCCCAGGTGGCTGAATTTATAGCTAGAGCCTTTCCTGATGAGGAGGACTCGGTCCGGGTTCCTCTCCGAGAGAAGTACAGCTCCCTCCTGAAGCGGCTGCGATGCTCCACTGTCACTGGTACCCCATTTTTATCTCAGTTGCACATACTGCGTACTGCTTAGCTAACCAGACCCCTGATAAAATACTCTAAATCTGTTCTCCTCTTTTAATGCCTCACTAAGTTTAGATGCTAGTGGGTTTAACTGTTTTTTGACGGGACAAAGTGTCCTGCAGTTCCATTCAAAACACATTAAAGATCAAATGGTGAACTAGCAAAAGGAAATGTACTTTTCATTTAATATTTAAACGCCAGTTCCAATGTGCTTTATATGTACTGTTATGGTTTCGCAAATCCGGGGTTCCCTGATGCAGTTTTTGAAAGCGTGCCTGATACAAGAAATCTGAGTAAGTGAACTGCTGCGCACTGATACTAATGCTCAGCTTGCTTTGTGTTATGCCTGCAGCATGAGCGAATGAGTACCCATGGGAAATCCCAGAATGCAACGCACTGAGATAAACTTGAGGTGACTTGAGGTGTTCTACACATTGATTAGTTTGTATCAAAGCTGAAATGGATCAAACCACAGTCATATGTGGGCTCACTTGTTTCCGTGCTAGATGTTAAAGGGTCACCAAAGGTAGGATTTGTAAATTACTCCATCTGGACCTCTTGGCTCTGCTGTTGTGTGTCTCAGGCCCTGAGGCTGGAGAGAAGATGATGACAGTGGTCATACAGGACTTCCTGAGACTGAGGAGGAGACAACTGAAGCGGGTGGTGAGGAATATAGGCCCAGTGGAGCTCCACCTGTGGGAGAGAGCTGAGGAGGGGGCAGCCGAGGACGACACTCCCCTCTATGACCGGCTCTCCCTGGGCACCAGCCTGAGCCGTAGCACCCTGACGGACTGCGGCCGGCCCCTGGTCTCCAGCGATGTGGACACAATGGACACCATCTCCGATCCCCTTTCTCCACAACAGAGCCACGATTCTGGGAAAGACAATCAGAGGTGAAGACGACACCTTTCCTGTATTACCTGGCATCTCACGACTTACAAGATTGACACTTCTTAGGTTATCTGCAAGAACGGCTAAATACATATTTAAGGAAATGCTAAAATAAAGATTTGTGGGAGCCAGCTGAAAGTAACAGCTGTATGTAGCTTCTCCCTTTGATTGGCTCTCGTGTGTAGTCTTTGATCATCCAGAGCCTGTGAAAATTAGTTGTGAATAAACCTTTAACTGTCTTTTGTTCGCAGAAAATCTCAAAGCGCAAAGCAGAAGCCCGATACTTTGAAAGGATCAGACAAGCAACATGAAGAGGTGCAGAGCAAAGGAGAGCCTCAGGAAAGTCCTGCCTTGCCTGTCGTGGGAAGTTGGGAATTTGAGTGCGAGGACGAGGAATATGTCCAATTCCTGGAGCTCTTCCTGAGCTACGTGCTGGAGAAGGACCAGGCGGACAGCAGAGACCCCAGCGTTCCCTTCCTCAGCTGCTTTTCCTCACTACTCAGGGAGAAGGAGCTCACCTCTCTGGTCTTTGACGTTCACACCACGCTCAAACGCCGCCAGAGTCGGAGGAACGGAGTAGGCAGCGTCTTCAGGCCTGGCAGCTGCTACCAGTGGCTCCCTGAGCCTCTCCACTCTGGGGGACCCCCGGCCTCGGTGCACAGTGAGGCCTGGAGCATGGAGTCGGGGCCCTGTGCCTTGAGGAGCAGCCTTGGCAGTGCTCTCCATTTCCCTGGCGCCCGAAAACCAAAACAGAAAGGTCTTTTTGGCCTCAAGCAACAAGCTCTCCTGGAGGCAAGAAGCAGCGCCAGGTCGGGTTCAGAAGTGAATCGGACCCCGTCAGAACCCCGCTGCTCCCCCATGGCCGGAATTGCTAAGCCCGAAGGCTGGCTTTTCAAGGCTGTTTCTCCTCAGGATCCTCCCACGGAGGCCCCCGACCCGGAACTGGAACCCCGGTTCCGGGTCCTCGGCAGGCCGTTGGAGTGGATGATCCGCTGGTCGGACCGGCGGCTGCTGTGCGTGCCCACCAAGGCCCCGCGGCCTCCCGAGCGCGGAGCGGCGATCCGAGTGAAGACCTCGGCCCCAGCGGTCCTCGCCGCCCTGCGCCTGCTGGAGCGGAGATACACTGCAGGCCTACTCCTGGAAAAGCCCTCACCCTCCCGGGTAAACATGAGGCGGGGGTGTCCTCAGCAGGACAAGCTTTGTGTTGTCCAGTCTTGTGTTCTTGCAACCGTCTTCCCGAACCTCAGTCTCGCAGGCTTCGCTGTTAGCTTACGAGCTCAGGCTGAATGACCTCCAGAAGTCATGACTCTCGAGGACTGGAGATTGGGAGCACTGGTGTAATCCCTCTGTCCTTGTGCGGTCGCTGTTTTTAATTTGGGCTCGTGTGTGCAAGCCTGATTTCAGCGATAAGAAGCAGATACTTTTTAGAAAAGACTACCAGTAGTAAAGTCCAATTGTTCAATATCAGGTCACTTACATCTTGAACAGAAATAGGGTGGACATCCTCACACAGCGCTTTGTGCTCTTAAGTCATGTGATGGGCTGAAACGTGTATGCTTGTAACGCCTTTGTTGGCACTGCACAGGTTACTTTATTGTTATTATGTTGCTGTATTTACTGTAGATTCAACTCGGGGACATCATTTTCAAGCAGAGGTTTTTTCCAGTATGAAACCTGTTGATATTTAAATATCTTACCGCTATGAGTTTTAGCTGAAGCCATGGGTGACATTCAGACATAACCTTGAACTTTAAATCGGGAGCATAGTGCTGTGTGTGGGTTTGTTTCCAGCTGTGTGGTTATTAGGAACAACTTTTGGGGCAGATTACTAGGTTGTAAGCCCTAGTGTCAAAGTGTTAAAGAGCATCCCCTTACAGGATGGCCGCTCAGCCATGCTGGACTGCCTGCGTGCAGGTTGATTTAACCGTCGTATTTCCTTTCTTGTTCATCTGCTGCGATTGCAAAATACCTGGTCCACATTTTTTACTATTATCTGTGTTTTGTAGAGGGAATATAAAGCAACAACACATTTTCTTACTTTAAAAGTTGTGTATTGAGATAAAAAGGAAGGGATTGGGACGGGTGTCTTTTATGGCATGTCACTCTGTGATCGTGAGCACTGTCATTTTTTGTAGATTGATGGTAGGAGGCGAAAAAGCATTGAGAGACCATGCCCCCCACCCCATGTTCCAGAGCAGAGGTACACAGTGGCGCCAGTTGTTCTGGCGGAGATGAACTGGAAGGCCGAGAGGGAGAGCAGTGTGGACACAGGCTACCCTGGCTCTGCTGGGACCCCCATCACCATACTGGACCAGGAGCCTCAACACAGTGAAGTGTCTGAGTGAGTAAAGCTCAGCGGTAACCTGGCACTGTTCCCCTGTACTTCCTGTAAAACTGAGATTTGTGGGGAAAATAGTAAATCAACCATTAACTTTATCTCACCTGATGTGTCATCAGTACAGAGGCTTCATATTTCAAAAGACGTAGATTGAGAAACCTGCGTTCGTAGTAGAGATTTGCAGCTTGAGCGTTTCTAGGGTGAGCTCCAGTAAATGGAATTCTCGGACGGATTCTAGAACTCTCCTCTCTGTTACTCCTCATCGCAGAGCGTCAGGCCTGGGGGACACTGTTGGAGAGATGGAGAGAGACGAGGAGCCGCCTCGCGAGGATGAGCTGGAGGAGATGCTGTCTGATTTGGAGAGTGCAGTGGATGGAAACCTGCCTGAAGGAGAACAGGATTTGCCCTCTGAACGGGAAGGTAGGAGGTTGGGGTCTCAAGGCAGTTTAACTCAAGGACAGGTCTGTAACACTGCATTTATTCAATGTACAGTGTGCCACAGTAGGAAGGGCTGAGCTTAGCTCTTGCTTAAAACCTTTTTTGTTTACCTGTTGAAAGAATCTTTTCCCTAGTTCTTAGCTCTTTTACAAAAGTGGGAGCTTTAAAGTTGTAAATTGCACAGGCGACTGCTTAAATTGCTGGAACTAATTTAACGTGGCCTAAATGAATCATTTGACAGAAGACATAACTTGGAGCTCAGCTGGAAATAATTAGACAGAAACAGTGTGCTCCTTTTGAAATGGCTTTAGGAAAGGTGGGTGAGAGGTTCTGGTTTGCATGCCCAGTTCGGACAGAACAGCGCTGTGTTCTGGTGTGCAGGAGGCAGCAGTCCTGAGGATGGGTGGGAGCCCCCTGACCCAGCTCTGACCACCCCAAGCATCTCTGTCCACATCAAGACCATTCCCCGGCCAGGCTCTGCACTCCAGGACAGGGTGAGTGTGATCAATATACACTCCTGCTTGGCTCTTTTAAGGCCAGAGAATCTGTTGTTGTTCGCTTGTCTGGATAGCATAACTGCTCTAGATGAGGGACAGCCCCATCCTAAACATGCCTCCCAGATCTGAGACTGCAGATATGGCAGTAAGCGCCTGTTACCACAGCAATGTGCAAGGGCCTTGACTGCATCTGCTGTTCTATAAACATTTTCTGGACTCTTATTTAGTGACCAAAAAACATAACTTGACCTTACACTTCATATCTGCTACTGGAATATACAAACTAAGATTGTATCCACTGATACATTCAGCCCAAGCTGGCTGGTGTTTGCTTGTACTGTAGCTCTTTCATCTGGGTGAATGAGTTGATAATTGCCTTGATGGCCTAAGAAAGTCATTACAGTCCCATCCTGGGTGAAGAGTGGGCAATGAGCTACACTTCACTTCTCTGTGCAGCTGTGATTGTAGGGAGGATGCTCAAAATATCAAGAAATATCTGTAACTATCAAACATATCTATCTTAATGATGGCATGAATGCCTGAAGAAGCCTTACTGTAATTACTTGTATAGTGGTGAATGTAAAATTGATTTAAATTAAGACAAAATAGTCCTTTATTAAAGTAAGAAAATGCAGAAAGAGACCAATTCTTTTGCAATATTTTTTTTTAAAAGGAGGATTTAGAGCTACATCATTAGAATTGTTCAGAGATGTCAGACAGGTTAGCTCAGAGAGGCTCAGTGTGGATGGCTATGTACTGGAGTTGTAATGGCTACATGCAGTGTAAAGGGTCCACATTTTCTTTTCCAGACTCTGAAACTCTCAGACTTGGGGAGTCCAAGATCTTATCCTGCAGAAGGAGAACAGGACAAGAGAGTGGTGTCCTGGTGAGTGTGCTGAGAAAAAGCCAACACAAAACAAATGTTGCTAGGAAGCCTGAGGTGCAGGCGCTGATTGTTTCTCTCAAACAATGACTCGCTGATTGGTTGCCTTGGGGAAATTGTAAACACAGTATAAAGTTGCTAGTGTAGTGGCTTTCTGTACAGGACCCTTTACACCGAAAGGGCTCAGTTTCCTGTTTGGTAGTTAATTAGAACTTCTTTTGACGATTCTACTTCCTGTTCTTGGGTAATGCGACTCATCTCATCTGTCTACTAACGATGCGTTCCTAGGACCGAAGAGGCAGACACCCAGGAATTACCCAGCATGCCAAGTGACGTACCTACAGACTTGCTGGCAGAACTGGCAGCATCAAAGTAAGTGCGGTGATGCTGAGCTTTCCTCAAAGAGATGTTTGTATGGGTAGTGCTTGAGGCACTATAGATTCACAGGGCACTTTTGTGCAGATAAGCCAGGACCCACAGCTAAAATAGGCCAACAACCTAAGACGTTCAGAAATGTGCTTGTCCCCGGAGGCTTATTAATGGTAGTTCTGATCCATTCTTTTGCTTTTCCACTGTTGGTTAGAAGGTATTTGCAGTCTTTTTAGATGGCACAGTACAGTATATTTGGAACCTTTAGTCATTGAAGGCGCCATATGTACAGTTCTTGGACATGAACAAGAATTAAGCCCTCACAGCGTTTCTCACTTCTAAACACAAATACTTCTCTTACCAGCCTGGACGGGATAATCTGTATGTGCACCAGATTCTTACCTCCTTTGTCCAGTGGCCTGAAGCTCCTTGCTTCCATATCTTTCTGTGTCAAGTGATGAAGTTCGGTGCAGGCACTCATAAGGCATATTGGGCTTTCACTTGGACATTGTGTATCATTTTTACCCCGTACGCATTGTTTAAATATGTCAGATTTCTATTCTGCGTTCAAAGTTTTTGCCAGTTTTCCTCTTTCAGTTTCTAAGTGACATGGCTCCTGTTTCTCTCAGATGAAGATTTTCTTCTGTTTGGACTCACCTCTTTGAATACCGTCTGGAAAATTCAATAAAAAAGAATAGATGGCAGTCCTGTCAGAACTTTTTCTGTGTTTTTCTCAGTGCCACCAGCGAAGAAGGACCACCCACAGTCTCTACTGTCCAAGCGAATGTTCCGTCGGTTCCATCATTGGGCCTACAGCCTGGGCCTCCAGTAAACTGTATCCCTCCTAACTCAGACCAGCTCTTGGGGAGCAACCCAGGCACTCAGCCCCTCCCTCAGTCTGATGCCATCAGGCAGCTGCTCCAGGACGAGATGTTCCGGCTTGTGCAGGTGAGTAAAAACACAAAGGGAAATTAACTCGGCAAGAACGAAGTGCCCACGTTATCTTTAAAGAACCTGGACTTGTCTGTCATGTGTTCACAAATCCCTTTTCTCTTGTGTACTTACTTTGTCCCCGTTTCGAATGGTTTTGGAAATTTTTCAAATATCTTTGTGCAACATGTCTTGTGAGGTGCAGAGGACGGGCTATTATGCATCACCTCTTGCCGCTTATAGTCCATAGCCGAGTGAGGCTGGAAGGGAAGTCTAGTCGGGGGGGGCAAAGGGGGCGGCCGCCCAAGGCTCCCCAACCCCTCCAATCCTCAATCCCGCTTCACACAAACATAAAAATATAAATCCATGTTTAAATATTTTAATGAAGCAACATAAAACTTGAGATGAAATCTAACATTAGTGGGAAAACAGATGCTTTATTCAGATCTGGAGGCGTGTCCCGCACTCACTACGCCATTGGCCATCAGTTGCCAGCTAAAAGTTATTGCGGTATAACTAGCTTGGAAAAAGAGTTAGCTGTTGGAAAAATAGTGAGCACAAGCAGAGATAGGGACAAATTTCGAAATTACTAAAGTGGGTGTGAGACAAGAAGAAAGACGCAGAAGAGGGAGGATGCAAATGTGGCACTTAAAGGGTCTTTGGAATGATTCGTTGTGAAAACCAGGAGAGAAGAAGAAATTAACACTGGTGTTGATCTCGACGACGACAGGGATGCTGGCATTATGACACCTGAAGGTACCGATAGCATTAGCAACAACGGCGTTTAGTAGTTGTGTTCAGTCCTGTATGTCTGTTTGCGCAGGCCAGTTAGGGAGCTATTTCATCACATCAGCGCTACTCCCTGCCGGTACCACTACACACAAGAACCCTCCCACCTCTTGAGACGGCCCTGGGTCTAGTACAGTATATGTCCTTAGATTTTTTTGGAGCATCCTTCACTCTTCTTCTTATAAATTGTTCAAAGGTTTGATCAAATCGTGGGGCAGAGAAGCCCAAGGAAAATGGGACGTATGACCCTGAACTAATGTGAATCCATGTCCCATGCCCTCTGCACATACATAAGCCCGAACTACGAATTCACAGCTTTGGGGCCTAATTATAAAAGCTCCGCCTCGTTTGAGAACTAACAGTTCCAGTCACAAAGGAACAGTGCATTGCTGTGTATGTGGTGCTCCGAGTCGTATACACTCTTGTTTTACTTTGTCTTTGATCCACAGTTGCAGCAGATCAATTTCATGAGTCTCATGCAAGTGGTGGGCGCCTCCTTCACGAACCTCCCACATCTGCAGCTTCACCTGCAGCCAAACGCACCTGCAGCTCAGACTAGCCGAGGGCCTGGAGCTCAACCAGCCGGGCTCGGCTCAGATGAACCGGGCCCAGAGACTGCGGGTCAGTCTGCAGGTGACAGGCCCAGCGGCCAGCAGCCGGCTCCCACGGAGAGACGAGCCCAGAACATCGAGACTGATCAGAGTAACAAAGAAAACGTTGCACAGGTAAAGAGCTTGTGAGGCATGCTGGTGGGGGATTCAGGAAAACACAATTGTTTTCTGAAACTAGTTGCTTCTGTTTGTCAGGACCTATGCGTTGGGACAAGTGTTAAATTAAGGCGCAAACTCGGAGTGTTAATTATTGAGACATGCAGCTAATTCACCTCTGACCTTTGCCCCTGATCAAAGATGAGCTTTTGATGGATACGACTTGGAAACAATGAATACAAGAAATGGCAAAGCTGGTCGTCCTTGGTGGCTGAACTGGTACAGGCAGGAGAACCCTTTGATCCAGACATTGCAAGTTTTATCCCTGGCTGTATCACCAGCCAGCTGAGACCGTTACTCACTGACTGGAAGTGCACAATCGGCACAGTTGCTGTATGTGGGGCTGGGATTAGATGAGTGGACCTCAGTGACATCGGGCAGGTTTGCTGTGATGTCATGCCTGCGTGAGAGACATGCTGTGTGGTAGCATTAGTGGAACATGTCTTATTCTTTCCCAGCAGGTGCAGACGGCAGAGCTGAGTCCTCAAATCTGTTGTCCTCTCTGTGCAATGTCGCACGTCACAGCTAGCAACATGATGCAGACTCTTAACCCTGACCTCAGAGCTAAGCCCACCTTATGCGTTGCATGACTTCTCTTTTACGGCGGCTGTTTTTCATTTCAGAATCCCACTGAGCTCAGTCTTCACTTGGACGCGCGAGGATGCCAGGGGGGGAGTCAGGGTCTGATCCCCGCCTCTCGTGGCCTGCTGAAGACCGCCAACAATAGCAGCCATGGCCTTCCGCTGCTACTGCCCCTATCGGGTTCGCGTGAGACCCCAACGCTGATTCCCCTGGAGAAGACCTCTGCCCCTTCTGCCTCTTCCTCAGGGCTCAAGCTCCTCAGGCTACAGCCTCAGCAGCTGCTCCAGCCTGGAGATACTCCTGTTGTAGACCTCTTTGCTCCACTCCTTCGGTGCTCAACACAGACCCAACCTCCTCCTCCTCCTCCTCGAGAGGCCTGGGCCCTGCGTTCCGAGGAGCACCAAAAGCGGAGGGGCGTGTCTGCACCCCCAGCTCACTTAAACATCAACCAGTACGACCCCAAGGCCCTGAGGACAGCTGAGGAGCCGAAGGTTAGGTGGGCCGAACGAGTGACTGCAGGCCCTCCTAAACACCTGAACCTGGAGCAGTACGCTGGAATCCCAGACACCAACCCTCTGCCCCAAGCGCGGCCTACCCCAACCCATCCCCACAGCCTCGACAGCCAAGCAGGGAGACTGGCGGGGGGTCCCCCCGTCTCTGTGCCTCCACAGCCCCACGCCCCCCACCAGGCGCGTGGTCTTCCTCTCCTGCGTTTCCACCCTGCTGTCCACCAGCTCCCGTCCAGCTGCATGCTCCCCCAGATCCTGCCCCCTTCACAGACCGCCCCTCTGCGACCCTTGACCCCTAGCTCTGGACCCTCAGAGCACTGTCCCAGCATCCCTTTGCTGCAGGTGCAACCCGCGCCACTGAGCAAGGTACAGTTTTTTTTTCTTAATACTGAAAAAAATATATGATGGGAACTGTCCAGGGTCAGAGCTTTTCTTGTGTTTTTGAATCTAAATCACTTCAGAAGAGCTCTGGTTCATCCGGCCACACAGTCCAGTGGGTTTTCTAGCTCGTAATCTGTCTTCTGTCAGAAGCTTAACAACCCAAGACCCCGTGGCCCTAGAGTTGACCACATCAAGCAAGAGTTTGAAATACCCAGTGCCTTCACCTCAGCACATTTTTACAGGCATTAATAAACCACCTGGGGACACAAAACGTTATATTACTCCTACAACCTCTGATCTTCACTGTTGTCCATTGATATTATTGGAAGCAATAGTGGAAAAGAAGCCAGAAGTAATTCTTTGCGAAACTTGTTCATGAGAGGTTAATAGCTTTTGTATAAAACGGTGATATTACCTAATATGTTCTACACCTAAAATCTAAGGCATACAGCAGTGTCATTTTTTGTCAAGCAATCCATGGGACTGTTACAGCACCTCAGGGCCTAGAAATGTATAATCTGTAATATTGTAGTTTTTAAATATTTGGTGAGCACTATTCTCGCGCAATGAGCATAGTTTTACCTAAGAGGGCTTCTCCTGCTGTCCACCTTCATGTTTTCCCTTCATTGTGTGCAGCCCTGATGTGAGTGTGTGAAGCTCTCACTGTTGACAGCACAAGTGATTGAGAGGAGAACCCCAGTGATCCAAAACTGAGGTCTTCAGAGTATCGTCTCTGTGGGAGGGGCAGCGATCCAATTGAGGTCGTCTCAGTGGCCTTGCTGTACAGGTGCTTTTACACGAGCTCAAAAGGGCCTTGCACGTTTGTAGCCTATCTGAAACCTTTGCTGAGGAGAGGAAGCAAAAAAAGAGATAAAGCAAAGGTTTCTGAGCAGCTCCAGCACACTGTATAAGACTGTATGGTGGTCTTACAGCTTGTAGCTTGAAGTGATTGAAGTGATTGTCACTTTTCATGGGTTACCTGACAACAAGTGACATTGTGGAGTGGCACATTAATGCTTTATTAGGTTTCACTTCATTTTTCCACAAAAGCTCTTTAATGCGTCTTCATAAAAGTCTACATTTTCCTGTTTACATATTATTTTAAATATTGCGTGTCTGTATGTTTAGCTGCAGTATGACTTCAGCAGTGTTGTGGGTGTGCACAGTCGCGTTGGATGTCTAAGCTGGTAAAAATATAAGTTGACAAAGCTGACGCAAACATGTGAAATGCAATATCGGACAACATATTGAAGGACGAAGCACTTGGAATGAGACTGGGGTGCAGTAGTGAATTTAATTTAAAGAGAGCCAGTTTCGCTTTCGCCTTCAAAGACTCACTGATGTTTGCAGGAAGTGTCTGCGCTTCTTCCTGTAGCCAGCTGAGTTTCACTGAAGCACGAGGCCCCTCTGCGGGGCGGCAGCAGCAGTCGAGCCAGTGAAGCAGGTGACCAGAACCAGCTGAGAGCATCATGGCGTCCGCTGCTCATTTTCCCCACGCTTCTCCTGTCCCCCTCCCAGGTGTTCCCACAGACCCTGCCCTTCCAGCCTCCACGGCTCATCCCGCTGCAGCAGCTGGCTTCCCTTGGGCCGAGCCGGCGGCCGGGTGCCCCCGGGAGAGCCCAGCACGGGCAGCTGCAGCTCCTGCAGGCTGGCGAAGAGCCGCTCCGCAGAGACTGGGGCCGGGAGTCACTTAAAAGGTGGGAGCCCTTCCTGACCTTCTCAAAGTCCCAGTCCGCCATTACTGTAAGGCTGTCCAGTGCCAATGAGGGTGACATACCAGGGTTCCTGCTGTTCAACATATATGTGTGTATATGCTTGTGCGGACATACAGTATGTCTATAAATATACATATATACATAAGTAATAGGAGAGTTACAGAATTTTAGTAGGTTGCAGATTGCAATGTACTGTACAGCACAGTGGTTTACATGGTAATCCAAAGCTCTGGCATAATAAACAATCATAGAAGATTGAGTATTCCCACAGGAAAATGAGAACAGTAGTGCATTTGTGTCTAATGTTTATTTTTGCTGGAACGTTTCAGCTGAGATGCAGTATGTTTTCAGGGTATTCCAGACACTCTGAAAGCTGGAAAAATGGAAGTTTTGTTGAGGCAAATGATGAAAGATGTTCTGGTCTTGTACAGGCGGCAGCCTCCGGTGTCCCTGCTGCCATGGTTTTAAGTCGTTCTCGCTGTACGTCAGCTACTGAAACACAAACAGTGGAACCCAAGAAAGAACAAAGTCAGCCAATAGCTTCAGAACAGCCGTTGAGTCCATTAACGCTTTGAGCTGTTTGGCTGCAGTACAGTGACATTTCACGACCTTTTCAGATGACAGGCCCCTTTCCCATTGGCGCATAGATGCGTTTCAGTAGTGCTCGGGTCCCGTTCCTCCTCCTTCACAATGGTTTCTTTCTCCACTGTTTGCCAAAGTGCTGTGGTGTTCATCTACAATCAGCCTGTGTGTTTCTTACCTTTCGATGTGATGACAGTTGCTTTCGCTCGCAGGCAAAAGTGAATCTTATCTGTATTTAAAAAAAGCTTTGGTGCGATACGCAAAATTGCTGTCTTTGCTGCCGAACTATAACTCTCCTCCGTACCATTTCTTGCAAAGCTTTTTAAAACGAGAGTTCCATCATTAATTATCTTTAATCCTGAGGTAACTGAGGTAAGCAAGTCTGGGACTCCTGCTCATCAGGCGCTGTGAAACTACCAGGCAAATCGGTGTGAGAAAGGCCGCTGGGGAGCTTGTTCTTTATTGGGGGATACAGAAGAATTGCATGAAGGAAAGAAGGGAGCGTGGGAAGAAGCAGTGTGCAGCAGCTTCTAAAAGAAGGAGAGGAGAAGCGGTCACGTTCTTTTTGTGTACTCCGGCAAGGCGTGTGGATCAATACCCCTGTCCTCCAAGGTGTGCATTGATTTTTTTATTTCTGTTTTCCTGAAACAGACAGAAGAGGCGTCAGGAGAGGGCACAGGAGGGCCGCAGTGCTGGTGTCACGTTCCGGCCAGAGGACTCCATTATCCCCCCCGAGGAGGTACAGGCGCAGGAAAGTGCCGCAGCCCCTCTGTCAGCTCAGTCTGTTGTGCCCTGGGGGAAAGAGGAGGAGAGTAGGAACTCATAATGGCAAGATGGTGGCGAAGCATTGACCAGTAGAAACTATTAGTTACTCGGTGCCTTTAGTGAAGGTAGCAAAGCAAGACAAAAACTCAGCATCGTTATCCCCGTATTGGAGACAGCAGACATGATTTAAAGGAATAAAAAATTGTCAGAAGCGGACGAAAGGTCCAAATGTTTTCAGCTGTGAAATTGAAGGGTGCTTGGCTTCCTTGGCAGATGGTTCGAGTTTTTAAGCGTGATTTGTGCTGTGGGAAGCAGCTTCAAAGCAAAGCAATAGCACTAGTGATTAACATGTTCATGGGTGCAGGTTAACGAAGGTCACTCTTCACAACAGAAGGGCTGTTGGACCAAACCTGTTGCAAAATTATTTTTTTAGTGGTTTGCTTCTTATCTGAGTGTTGAACTCCAAACTCGTGTATAGAAAATTCCGATTGAATGCAGAAATACACCCAAATTGGTAGGTCTTCTGGATAGTCACACTCTTGCTTCTGTGGTCTTTGCTGGTGGGTGGTGTCCCTGCATCAGTCACAGTGTGCTCACAGTGCTGTCAACCGGAACCCACATGCGGTACTTTTGGTAATATAAGATGTGACCTGCAGAGGCTCGGAAAAAGTCATCTTCCTTGGCGAATTACTCGACAGCTTCATTGTGTTATGGTCTTGTGAAAAGCAGATCTTAAATTTATTTTGAAAAAACACTGCTTAATTTCTTAACAGATTTCAATGAAGCCTTTTCCTACTCTGTCCCAACATTTAACACTGTTTTTTTCAGAAGCAAATCCATTAAACTAACATTGCGACCAGAAGAAGCTTTTTGTTTTTCCCTGAAACTGGCCATGGTTTTAGCGTGCTGCTGTATTTGTATTCCGAGAGAATAATTGACCATTGTTTTCTGTTCCTTTTAGCCAAAAGAAGCTGAGCCACAGCAGTCTGAGTTAGGAGAGGGTTTTGTCATTCCTCCTGGTGAGTTAAAGAGAAATTCAGTGGCCATCAAATTAGTCGATAAAATTGTGAATGGAAGAAATCAAAAGATGAAAGACTGAAAATCTTTTCTAACTTATTTCAGCTTTTAACAGGGTAATTTGGAATTAGAAACTAACTCTAGTCTAGGTTTTTGCTTTCTGATCACATCTCAGTGACCTGGTGGAATTTAAGCTGCTGAGCCCATGCATAATTTACAATGCTTATTGCATGGGCATTTGACACAGTACAAGTTCTGCCTGTGGAGTGGAATGGCAGCTCAGCAAGAGCTGTTTAAACAGGTGTACAGTAGCAACAGGTGAAGACAAATTGATCAGAGGCCCTTTGGCTAAATTCCAAACACAGCACAGCTTAAAGCAGAGTGTTCAAGGGGAGAACAGTCCCTAAAGAACCACACAATTAAGAGTTCAGGAAGCCTTGGATTTTTGGACCAAGGAGGAATATAAACTGGAAGACAGAGTGGTTTGCAAGGACCAAGATTAATATCTAATGCTTTAGATTTTCTGCCCTTAAATTGTATTTACCCTCCTGATTTACTTTATTTAGGGCTTTTTGTAAGTATGTTTATCAGAATTTTGGTATTGTTTTTCTCCCTTAATTGCTTGCCACCCACAGAGAGAGAATAAACTCCACTGTCCACTGAGCTGCAAGCTTGGGGAGAAGGCAGATTCAGCGCAGTGCTTACAGCAGCTCTTCCTTCTGCTTTCCCCAGGCTCATTCGACTCCCTGCTTGCAGGAGTAGAGCCGACCACAGGGCCTCTGTCCACAGCAGCTGAGCTTCATTGCTTTGCAGCCACAAAGAAGAGACCGCCACAGATACAGGACGCCAGTACCAACACTGAGCCAGGTACAGCGGTGCCCCCTCTGGGTGCACTTAACCCTCCTGTTGCACTTCTGGTTTAGGACAGCATTACTCTTACCTTGACTCTCAGGACCCTCAGGACAAAGCTTGTGTCCTTTTCAAAACTAAAACTCAATAATGCTTGAAGCTGTTTTTACTTTTTTTTCCATTGCATCTTAGTCTCTGTTGAAAATGTGGAACGAATCATTGGCCAAATAAGTTTTCATTAAATTTGCACAGGCAGTATCTGTGTTTGTGGGACCTGTTTCTCTGTGAAGAATCATACTCTTTTCTACTGACTCGAGATTTGCTGTCTCTGTCTTTCTGTGCCTGTAGTTTGTCCTCGTTTGCTTGCTGATAAAGGAACTTCTGCACATTTCCTGGTACCACAGTCCGACACTGCAGTCAGTAAGTGTGGTCCAATGCCCTTGTTTTTTTCCAGCCCGGTCAATCTTTGTCAGGGAAGAACCCATGACAAACATTGTAAAGGCATATTTTTCAATCTGAAAATATTTTTAAATTTGTCAAATTTCATTGGCTTAGGTTAGAGCTCATGGAAGGCAGGAGAAGAGCTAAACTTGAGCTTCAGGGCAGGTGACCAGCCCATCTTTGTTGCTCTGCTAATGGATCGTATATTCAGCTCAGCATTGCACCCAGTTCCTTTTAACGATTAGAATATGATGGCAGTCTGTTAGCTAAATCTGGAGCAAAATGGTTTCAGGCCAAGCAGCGTGCCTAATGGCTCATTTCCACTGTGAAGAATGGCTGCTCTTGACCGTCTGGGTGCAGGCTGTGTGCTGTGTGAATAAAACGCCTGGCTTTTTGACTTTTTGTATGAACTGAATCTGTGCCTAAAAGCAACAATGTTTTCAAACAGCTTGTGGACCCCCAGCAGAAGTCCCTGCAGTTCTTCCTCCTGAAGTTTTCCTGAACCTCAGATTCCTGGAAGAGCCCACTGAGCCCAGCGCAGCCCCAGCTGCCCATGAACCCCCGGGAGAAGGGGTAGGTTTTCTCTCGTGTACTTCAGGCTGGCCTGCTGCGCCGACAGGCGACCTGGGGGACGAGGACGAGCTGCCCTGGATTCCTCTGACGCATTCGTTCCTCTTTCTCAGGACCTCTCCGGCCGCCGGTTCATTAACGTCATTGACATCGAGGACGAGCAGCTCCTGAGTGCCCTGCCGTTATCTGAGGAGGCTTCGGGCTTGGCCCCAGGATGCAGGACGTCGCCCCCCTCGAATGCCCAGCTCCACTACATGGCCGCTTCCGTGACCAACGCTATTCCCCCGGACGCCTTCCTGCAGGAGACCGAGGACGACAGACCAGGAGGTCTTGCACAAGGTAGTTTCCAGAAGGATACATGGGGGTGCAGAGTCAGGTCCTGACAGCTCCTGGTAAAGGATCTCAACAGCTGTGCTGCTGTAACAAAACCTCCAAAATCTGTTCCCAGACCCTTCCTAGATGCTACATCCTTGTTGTAGCAATCATATCTAACTTGGCTGTGCAGAGAGTGGCTTTCTGCTAGATTTTTATTTTTTTTTGCCTCTAAAAGTATTTATTTATATTCTTTCTTGTGTCTCTTGGTTTTCCACCTCTACAACATGGTTTTCACCCTTTCAGCAGTCACAGTCCAGATAACCAAAAACAAGAGCTGCTAAGAACAACTGACTACATCTACAAAATACTGTGGGCCACATTCCTGCTCTTATAACATGAAATGCATTATTTTACCGACACAAAAGAATTGAGAACTACTAAGGCTGTACTGAATGCTGATGTTTAGATAATTAGTGAAGAATATTTTAAACGAGACCATTATATTTTAGCTTGTAGAGAGGAAGGCCTTAATATTGCACAATTTGATGCTGGTGTGTAATGTAACTGGATTTTAATTTTGAACATAAAGCAGGCTGACCAAACACACTCAGCACCTAGCTGTGCAGGTTCAAAGCACTGTCCTCTTTGATGTCAAACACAAAGTTTCAAGCACAGGACTTTGAAGAGGACTGCCCAGAAACATCTGCATTCAGCCCACACTGCACATCTGTCCCAGTACACTCACTGTCAGATTGAGCTGGTCTTTGTGCGGGGGTCTAGTGCCCCCCCCGTTGTCTTCCCTGTGGGCAGCAGCCGGGCGGACGGCAGAAGCAGCAGCAGATCCCCTGGGAGCTGACGTGACCCACAGGCTGCTTGTGCGCAGCGAGGCCTCCGGTGCGAGACACCCCGTCACTAAGAGCCAGTTCGCGGCCAAGCTCTCCGAGATGGACGTTCAGCTGGAGGCTTTGCAGGACGTTGCTGACCACATGGAGTGGGAGTTTGCCAGCACCAGAATGGTGAGGAGGCCCATGGGCTTACATCAGCTTAGGGAAGTGCTGCTCATTTTGCAGGATTGAAAAAAGTGTGAAAATATGTACACAGTTACTCCAGTTCATGTGTTTCTTGTGTTAACTTCAGCTCTTGGACACAAAACTAAGGAAATTCTCTCTTCAATCTGTTGTTTTTTTTTAAATAATGATGCATATTTTACATTCTACAAAACAGACCTCACGAAGAGTAAAACCTAAAAATGAATGGGCTGATTTTTGCCATTAATAATTATGTAGCGTCACGATAATTGCAGTTTGTGAACTTGAATGTGGTGTTAAGGAACGGTGAGCGATACACGCAAGCCACTTGCGTGGAGTGAAATCTCGACAAGGATCAGTCTTCTTCAAAACGACTTTTTCACTCTGTTTGCCACCTGCTCCTCTCTGTTTCTATCCTTCTACAGCGTCATAGTCACTGACCCCACCATAAACACGCCAAAGACTCCACACTTTCACTCCTGCCAAGTGCGTGTCAGCTGGAAAAAAAGAGGATGATTTTGTTTGAATAAGAGGGCTTTTATGTCGAAGGCGTTCTACTGCTCTGTGGGGGTAATCGGTGTGCGTGTTCTCTCTGTAGCTGGTGAACACCATTGAGAACCTGAGTGGCACTGTGGACGTGGGGCTGGAGTGGGAGCCTAGCAGAGCCAGAGGAGTGCAGGTCACGGAGGCAGGTAGGATTCACACACGTGCTGGGGAGAGGATAGGGTTTCTGTGTGGCAGGTAGTGATTGAGAGAGTGGGAGCTGGCAGCCGGCTGTGTTATGATGAACACAGTGCTGCAGGAGGCAAGCTGCTGATCAATAGTGTCCCAGTTTTCTTTGTCGCACCAGGGCTTCCTAGCCTGGCTATTTCATTGCAAAGCAGTGCTGGGTTCCACTTGTCTTTCAACAGTGCTGATTGCACCAGACTTCTTTAAATAACGGCTTTAGATCCCCACAGAGGGCTTTTCTATAATGGGGACATTTGGGATGGACTGTGCCTTATCTGGAATGATAAGATGATGACTTTTCACTTTCCTTATGCATCATTTTTACTTTGCAACACAGTCCCCTGCAGCAGAAATATCCTCCTCCCTTTGGTGCGGAAGACTATGTAGGCCCTAACAGATGAATAGTGTTTCCTAAGTCCATTTGAACCTATCTTATTCACACCCCTCTCAAAAACTGATGCCTTCCTCACAGTACTGTAAGTTGAAAGACGTCGGCTCAGCGTTTATAAGTTTTAACACCCAGCCAGAGGTGGTGAATAGGGCTCCTGGAGAAATACCATCTCATCTACAAACATCTCGTAAAAAAATGTGGATTCTGAAATAATAAAAGGACACCCTCTTTTTTGCCTGGTTTGATTTTTCCTGCATACCCCTCTTTGAGTGTTGTCATGAAAACTTTAATCAAGCCACATTCTTACTGACAACGAGAGGTGAATGACACTTTTCAGTAGAGATTTTTATGAGTTACTGGTATTATTTAGTTGGCATTTGCTATAACACAAAAATAAAAAAGAACAGTTATTGCTCCTCTAAACTTTTTACAAAGTTGCTAGAAAGTGACACCATTAGAGTGAGTGCCCTTTTCACAGAAGTTGACAGGGGATAACTCTGCAATAACTTTCTGCTGGAGGTAATGCTGACAAAAGGTCTTTCATCTCCTTTCATCAGTTGGCGTTACACACGAAAGCTGTTTGGTAGCCTTCCGATTTCTCCCCCGGGCTGTTTTTCACTTTGTACCACATTAAAAGGGATTTTTCTCCGGAATCTCAGCTGGCTCCAAAGGAATTGAGAGAGAGGCCTTCACCCATAGTAATGATGTCCTGAATGTCATTACTCGTGTCCCTTAGTCTCCAGGCAGGATACCTGATGTCACTGCACTGAACCATGTGGTCTGCACATAAAGACAGCATTCTCTTCTTTACAGTTCACAAAAAAATAAAAGCCACAATTCAGGTCAGGGGATGTCAACTCTAATTCCTCGTATTTGTCCAAATAGCTTTTTCGGACACTTATAACATCTAAGAAGTTTTTTTTTAAATCCCTCTCCTGCTTCCTTCCTCCCTGGATGCCAGTGCGGATTCTGACCGGGTTAGAGGCTGTGAAGGAGGAAGATGATGAGGAAGATGTCGACCTTGAAGATCCTCCTGCTGCTTTTACTCCTCCTGGCCTGCGGGGGCGCTGTCCCTTCTCTCCTGCCTCTGCTTCCGCCCGCACATCCTCTCCACTACAGGCTGCTTCTGCTGGTACACGCTCTGTTTTCTCTTAAGCCCTTCGCCCTTGCACTGTACACGATGTGCGCTTTCACATGCTTCAGGAGTGAACTAAAGCGTGGGATTTTGTGATTATGCAGTGAAACATTTCCTAAGTGTATAGTGTTTTTGATCCCAAATAATCTTAAAATGCCTCGCATTTACCTGTGAACCCATCTTGTCCCCCAATGAAGCTCAGCTCCTGCCTATGTGACACATGGCAGCCATTCTGCACCAGCAGCCCCACTGCTCTGCAGATCACAGTGGAGGACTGAGACACTGCTTCACCGTTTAAGGGGAAAATTTAGGGAGACTAGACTGTATAAAGTAAGAGTGGAGTTGATCTGGGACACCTGGGTTACACCTCTTCTTTTACAAACAGTGCCAATGGACCTTGAAGTGTTTTGGACCTCAGTTTAATGTCTCATCCAAAGGAAGGCACTTCCTACAGCCAAGTGTCCCTGGTCACTATAATGCTGTGTTGGTTTGGAAATTCTGATTCAGTGTAGTGCCCACCAGCACCACTTACAACAGCATCCTGGAATCTCCCATTCCAGTACTGACTGGGCCCATCTCGTCTTAGCTTCTCAAATCTGCTAAGATCAGATTCCACAGTGATGATGATGCTGCTGTCGTGCTTAGTTTGCCCTGTGTTTCATTGTTAGTTATTGGAGTCATTTAGAGGAGCAGTGCACTAATGCAGAATGTTTCCGACTATGTTGACATTGTTCTTTTATTTGTTTTTATATGTTGTTTCTCAATCATTTGCCATAAAACCTGTTTCAAACTAACAGCCTCATAACAGACAGTAATCCTTCTTTCATTTGAGCTATTTTCATTGTTCTGTTACGATCATAGGTTTGTTCATGCATATCTAAAGTACCCTTTTGAAGAAGCCTTTTGCAGGCCTTAATTAGCCAGTGCATCATTTGTTTTTGTTTACAATCTCTGATTTAGTTTTACCTCCCAGTTTGGAATAGCTGATTATCATTCAACACAACTCACCCCTGTACCCCCAGACCACCAGACCAGGTGCATCCCCTGAAACGTGCTCTAACTGCTAACACCTCAATCTCACAGGTGCCTGACCAACATCAGGGGTTCCTAATGTACACTAAGGGCACTCTGGACATGATCTCCTGGGATCTTTTTGGTGAACCAGTTTTTATTTTAAAAATATTTAAATATACAATGAAATAAGAACAAGGCAATAGCACAACAAAATCCCATGCTGACCGTAGGCAAGAATTAGGATCTGTTTGTCTTTGGATGTTGTGTTTTAGGATGCACCACGCTTGAAAGCCACTTTGGCAGCTCAGATGAAAGCTGTCCTCACTTGCTGTGATGCTGTTAGCCTGTCTGTGTCTGTCATAGACTGGTTTCTGTATGTCCCCATTTCCGTAAGAGTCTTTAAATTAGTCATCATCTGCATGATTTCCTTTTCCGCTGCTATTTCTTTCCCTGTTTAACGGTTAATGTTCTTGGACAGTGAAACCAGAGGAGTTTGGTCCTTTCCCAGCGTGTCATGTTCTGCTGGGTGGTGCCCTGCCTGCTAATTAGATGCTTGTATCCCTGGAAGATCTTGTGTCAAGCTTCTGGGTGAACAAGCGTCACGGGCATGTTGGAGCTGAATTGTCCACTGCGGGTTTCTCTCCGAATTGTTTTCTCCGCGGACTCGGGAGACGCGGAGCAATAAACACCGCCTTTTTGTTTTTCAGACCTTGGTGTTATGCCAGAAGAGGCTGACAAGTAAGTCATTATTTTCTTACTTTCTTTCTGGTAGTTTAGAAAGAGAGATGAGTGTTTTTTATACCTGTTTTCCCTTCCTATAAGAATTCCAAAATTGTTTTCATTTTTTGTTGTTGTATTAATACAAACGTCTCAAAGAATTCTTATCCTTGTTTTAAAACTGTAACAAAGGTTACAAACGAGAGGAGAACATTTGGCCTGTCTAGCCTGTCTGTTTTGTAGTTAATAGCTAATTGATCCCAGCATCTCCTCGAGACATTCTGGAAGAATCTAGGGGGATCAGCTACAGCAACATGGATGGGTAGCTTGTTCCACACTTCCAAAGCCTTTTGGGTATAGATGTGCCTCCTTGCTCTCAGTTTTAAATGCATTTTTCAGGCACCAATGTGCGATTTTTGTACTTTAGCTTATCCAGGTTGTTTCTGTATATATATATATTTGCATTATAAATGCACTCCCATCTTTACTGCCTCTTCTGTCAGGTATGATAAAATAAGATAACAAGGAGCGTGCAAACAGGAACTGTGAATAGGAGGTGCATTTTACACTAAATATGTGCCACAGCTTGTTCCCCACGTTGTCGAAGCTGATACCCTGGTCTCTTTTAAGAAATAGCTGGTTGAGCTCCTTGGATCAATTAACTATTCACTACGAAATGGTCTAGAGCTTAAGATTGGTCACCTCATTGTTGAAGTGGAAGTTGATGCGTTCTGAGTATATTGAGGAGATGAATGAAAACTGTACTCTACCTTTTCCAGTCGAGACTAAAGAGACCTTCTCAGTAGTCCTCTTTTCCTGTGGTGTGTGCTGTCAGGTGGGCGGAGGACACCCTGGGCCTCAGTGGGCTGAGTGACATCGCCGATATCCTGGGGGAGCTGGTGAGGGGCGGAGGGGTCTCGGCCAGTGCTTTGGGTCTGTCAGAAACACAGGCAATAAGACTCTCGCGGTGAGTAACTAGGAGGGGATGTGACTCTTAACACATTAACACACATTAATTCCTTTCCTTCCTTGCAGTGGGTGAGTTCACAGGCTATGAGCATTTTAGAAGAAGACTGTGCCAAGAATCAAGCATAAAGACCCCAACATCTGCTTCACCCACTCATTCCTACATTTAAATCAGGAACACGGGGACATTTTATGACTAGAGTAAGCATTTTGCCATTTTCCAAGAAGCTTTTTGTAAATTAACTTTAAAAAGATCCCCCTGTATAACATCTTCCTCCTCGCAGTCTTATTTCATGCATGAGTAATTCTCTATTGTTCCTTATTGAGAGGTAGATCCTACTCCATGATGTAGCTGGTGTGTAGTCAGCTAGATCTTCTGAGTGCTCGCAGTTACTTCTAAAGCACAGAGAGAGAGACATGCAAGAGGGTTTTGCCCAGAGGCTGTAACCATGTTTGATTGCCTCGCAAGGCCGATGCTGGATATTCCATCCCGCTGGGTGGTGAGACAGGCAGAGCAGCTAATGATGCTACCTGCTGTCCTGGAAAAGCTGATCACAGTGTATCATCGCTTGTGAGCTGCACAGCAGAATGTGTAATACAGGCCCTCCTTCTCCACTGTGACCAAACTGCCCACCCCTGTAATACACTGGACAGACCCAGCCATTAATACATCTAATCAGGAACCTGAATTTTCCATCCAAAGGAAATGTGTAAATTTTAGTGTGCTTATCCACTTGCATTGTAACAAACCGAAGGAACTAGTCAGTCTAGTAAGTTGTGCATTGAGTGGTAGTATCAGTATCACTTCATCTACAGCGGGTGTTTAGAATTATTGTGATCATTTTGGTTACAGTGTATTTGTTACCTGTAAGATCTCTTGGAGCTGTATTTACTGTTGATTATAGTTTTTAAAACTGCCGCCTTTCTTTCCCCGATACAAAAGGACATGTGGGCTCAGTCTTACGCCCCTACTGAGATGCCACTGTTAAGAGCGGTTTCACAGATGACGTCTGCAGAGATTACTGCTGATGCTCATGTCTGTGCCTGTGACTGCTGATGCAGGGCGGGAGCCCAGCAGCGCGGGCAGCCGGGCCGGAAGGTCAGGAGGTCGGAGAGGGAGAGGAGGGAGGTCCGGGAGTGGATGAGGAGGAAGCAGCGGGAGAGGCTGTCCGAGTTCCACAGGCAGCGGGAGGAGAGGAGGCAGAGGGAGCACAGGCCCTTCGCCGCAGACAGTGTGGCGGTAAGCCCCAGCATGCTCCGTCTCGACACGGAGCCGAGCTCCTAGAGGTTGGACCGTACTCCATGCTCTGCCGCATTGGGCCCAGATCCGAGTCAGCCTGACCCATTTTCACATGGGGGGGCTTTTGGACTGAGCTTTTGTCTAAATGTTTCTGTGAGTGGGCCCCTGTATGATAATTGAAATTGAGGTTGAATATTCTCTCTGTGAAGCTGGGCAGTTACCTTGCACATTATCCATTAATATGAGTAAATTCTTAATCTCATTAATATGAGCACATACTTAAGCTCAATAAGACTATAATCCTGAAGAAAACTCGGCTAATAACAGTATTAAAATATAAATATGTAATAATCCTATTTGTAACTAATTTTTACATATAAAGCCAGCTTTTATATTATCCTGTTGCTCAAGGGAGCTTGATGTATTTTTCTTAACATTATTTTCAGAAACATTCCTATCTATAGAGATTCAAAGCACTAAACAACTGGGCTGTAATGCCAAAGTTCATGATCTTTTAAAGCAAAAAAGCAAAATTAATATTGTGTAGATTTCTGAAGTAAATTTCTCCTGCTTTACTGCAAACATAGTTGCTGGTATAAATAAAGGTATAATTTTTTCTGTCCTTGTGTTTTATTTAAAAATGTTCAAACATAATGTGGACAGAAGGGCTGATCATTACTGCACAGTGTTTTCAAAGGCAGCTGTTTCTCACGGTTCACTGATAAGGGCCTTTCACAGAGCCGGTCATTTCTGATCTGGTCCTTCAGAGGTGCTGACAGCAGCTTTTGATTTTTTTTACAGAGGAGCCCCACTTCTAAAGACATCTCCATCAGCCAGAAAATTAAAGAAGAAAAGGACAAGTAAGCTGACTTGATTAGATGTCATCCTGCATTGTTATTCTGAAACGTACACCTTATTAGGATCACGGACAATTCAGATTTGATTTGCTGGGTGTGGTCTTTTCGGCAAGATAAACCTCATTAATTTTGTGAATATTTTATCGCTGTGATTTATTTCTAGAGCCAGGGTTAATAGTTCATTTGGAGTCTCCTGGTAATTAATGTGAATCACTGCACTACCACAAATGTGTCCCAAATTTTGTACATTCCATTTGCATCTAAAGTCAAAAAAGATTTTGGATTAAGACTTTTGCACTTCTTATCATTTCTGAACATCTGCATTGCTCCGCTTGAATAGTTTTCAGGACGTCATAGCAGAGCTGTCTGTTGGTGACGATTCTATAAATTATTTCTTAACTTGTGGTAGTATTAGAATTCATACAGTAATTTTGAAAAACACTAGGTGTAGTATGCGCTATTGTGTTATCCATCTCCATATATAAAGAAGCACTTTTCAGTGGCTTAAGTAATTGTCTTTAGAGAGACAAAAAGGGGATGTTTCCTGTAATTTTGGCTATACAGAGGAAGTATTTTTTTATTAATTTTTTACATCAGGATGATCATAATTTTGTTCTAGCTGATCTCTTAATGCCTAAATGAACTCCAGTTAAGAAGCTAGTTATCTCCTTAATTAAAGTATACGGTCCAAAGTTCCGTATACTTTAATCTTGCAAGTATTCAGAAGCACTTATCTGTGCCTTAAGTTATTGTCTTTAGCAAGCCAAAAAGGGCTTGCTTGCTTGTAATTTTGGCTATAAAGTGGAAATATTTTGATGTTAATTTTGGACGTCAGGATGATCATATTTTTTTTGTTTTAGCTGATCTTTTAATTGTTTTAACTGAGTCCAAAGCCAGTTATCTCCTTAATTGGTCCAAAGCTGGCCATCTCCCAAGCCGTCAGCAGGCGGCCGTGTCAGGACAGCCTGGTGCCGGTCTGCAGCTGTGCTGATACTCCTGATGCTGGTCTCTGCTTGCTCAGGGCGGCGCTGCTGGAGCACCATAGCCGGAGGACCAGGGAAGCCCTGCGGCTGATGGACGAGATGCTGACGGACACGGTGCCGTTGCCCACCGCCCATCCACCCTCCCTGGCACACACCCCCGGGAGGAGCAGCCGCAGGTCAGGACGCAGAGAGAACACGGGCAAAGTGGCAAAATTAAAATTAAGGGTTTATTGGAAAACCTCCTGCTGGCACGTTTTAAAACTGCTCTTCACAAGCCTGAAGTAAATGTCAGGAATTGTGTTGGAAGTGGTGCAGGAATCCTGAGCTGTCCCCCTGTGTGACAGTGTGGGGCGCACGACAGAAAACCAAAGGTGTGACAGTGAGGCGACTGCAGAGGTCAGGGCCGAACTAAGAGCTTCAAATGAAAAACGGATGAAAAAAAACAACAAGCCAGGAACAGGGAAGGGGGAGGACACTCGTCTCTTCCACTGTTGAGTCCTCTCTAGAAGGTGCTTAACAATCTCAGACATACAGAAAGGAGTTGGAAGAGAATTGAATTTGCTAGATTACAGATCATTGCTCTGTGTCCATGGTGTTCATGCAGCCTAAATAGTGCAGGTTTATAATAGATAGATACTTTATTGATCCCGTGAGGGAAATTGCAGTGCAACAGCAGCTTAACACACACAACACAGCCACAGTGTAAAGAATTATATAATCACAGAGACTTCTCTGGCCAGTTTGTTTATCGCTGTACAATGTGGTCTACCACTTCTGTTCTAGATGACCTTTTCATTGTCAGGCCTACACCTTTAAATAGTAATTGTGTGTGTTTTAGGGGCAGGGCTCCTAGTCGTAGCCAGTCTGCGGGGAGGACAGGGAGAAGGCCATCCCAGGCAGGCCAGGCTCGGTCCCTCTCCTCTCCTGGAAGAACCCAGCTTTTCACAGGTACGGAGTTGTAGCACACACCTCTGGGGAGCTGGATGAGCGGCCAGAAAGGAGTTCTCAGATCATTGTTCCACGTGCAGTACGTGACACAGTCAGCATTAGAAATTAGAGATCAGGTTTGCATGGCAGATTTCATGAAGGAAGCATCATTATCATTATTTATTTTGCATAGATACCTATATATATATATTTTCTGCAATCTGCTATTATTTGACAGCTACTCTGTAACTCCTGTCATTTGTGTCTAATTGCTTTTGTTTAATCATTTATCATGGCATTCTTGTTCTATCATTGCCTCATTCCTTTTATTTTGCCACAGTGTCAGCCCTGTTTTTTACAGTACAATAATGTGTCATTCCGATGGGCTCTTTCTTCGAGTCCTGTTGCAGTGTCGCCAGCAGGAGTCTGTGTGAGTTAACGAGCCTGCTGTCTGTGTGCTCTTGCCAGGATCCAGAGTTGCAGCACCACAGAGCGAGACCCCTGCTTGGAGGGGGAGGGCCAGCAAGGCCGGCAGGGCCAGCAGACTGGGGCTGCACAGGCCAGGTGGGGGAGTGAGCTTTTTAAACGAGAATCCCGGAGGCACTTATTGGGAGACGGCAGCTTTGCCAGATGCTGTAATGTGCCCTGCAGGGAACCGTTAATCCGCCTCCCGTCTAATCTTAATAACTGATGGGACCTTTTGAATGTTTCCATCTGGCTTTACAGATTAGATTCAGCTCAAACTGGTCTCACATTCAGGGCAGAGTAGCTCTGACCTCACTAAACCCAATGCTGGCCAATGGAGGAATAAGAATAAAAGATCAATTGTAAATCAGCTGGCATTGTAATAAATGTCCAGCCGCTTCTTTAGATGAAGCTACAAAAGTGAAATAGTCTAAGGGACGTGGAGTGTTCCTGGGTTAACCACAAGCTGCTGGTTTCTGATCTTTCCTAGAAAGTACAAGACTGATGTCAGAACAGCTCTTTCCTCCTGATTGTAATTATACCTACGAAATCCAGTGTTTAGGCCCATGATGAAATCCATTGTTCTTGGTTATTTAGAGTCATTTGTACAGAATTATTACTTCTTCTGTAGTAATTTGTAGGTCACTTAGTGGGGGGTGTATATTCCTCACTGAAGAAGGGGTTACCTGGACTTTGTCAGGACATGAATAATGAGGGGAACCCTCAGATTCCAGAGGATTGTCAGACAGTGCTCCTTCCAAGACAGCTGTTCTTTTTTTTCAAGTGACATTTTAGGCAAGGGTCTCCAACCCCCAGCTCCCTTCGTCTACTGAACAAAATCTGAGCACACTCTAGCCCTCAAAATAGCAGGGTTCCTTTAACTGATCCAGATTTCAGAAGCAGTTGATTAATAACTGGATTGGAGCCCTCGAGGCTCAGAACTGAAGGACCCTCGTGCAGTCACGCCTTGTTGCTCAGTTAGCTGGGGGAGATCTCCCCCAGAGCCTCTTTAGGGTCTGGCTGGACCTCCGGTATTCCTGCTGCGATTGGTGAAGCCCTCGTAACCGAGGGCGATGTGGTAAGCTGTCCCCCGGCGCGCTCGACTGAGTGTGTGCGGTCTCGGTTGGCAGCGAGCGCACTCCCGAGGGACCGCATGTCCCAGCTGACCCGCAGGGGGATGGTGAGCGACCCGGACCCGGATGCCTGGCGCAGCAGACGAGGTGACAGGGAGCGGGCAGCGCCAGCGCACAGCCGCGGTGAGGACCAGCGCCTGGGATCGGACCACTCGGGTTGGGTCAACCGGCACTAAAGATCTGCTACCTCCCTGAGAAAGAAACGAGGACCATTCAGTTGTATATGATGTGGGCCAGATTTGGCCTCGTGTTGATCCCTGCTTTGTTGTCTTAGTGTGCCTTTAAAAAGGGTGACTCTCTCAGACTATAAAGATAAACTTGCTGATTAGTAATTTATTTGAGTAATTTAAAAATGTCAGGAAAAGGTACTAGTTCCACAACTTGACAGATTGAGAATTACGAAAGCAGGAATCGCCAGACAAACTCTAATAGTGCTTCCTGTTGAACAAGTACCTGTTGGCTGTGCCACAGAACTGCAGCGGATTTGAGCCAGCAATATCCGTCCCAGTGCACGTATGTTCTAATCCACTGGTAAGCAGTTCTGTTTTGCAGTATGCCAATTGAAAGAAGACGGTATGAAACTGCATGACACAGTAATGACTACAATACAAGCAGAGAGTGACAGCTTTGCATACCATGCTGATCAGTCACAAAGCTTTTGCATTTATAGATTTAAATTGATGTTATTTACTATACTGCATGATAAACTCCAGGGACATGCTATGTTTTGTTTGCTGAAGTGTATCCTGCAAACAAGCGAAGCCTGTTCTTACCTAACTTGTAAAGTTTCACTGCCCCTTTGATCCTCTGGTGCTTGTCCTTGTTTAGACAGAGGGGTTGTGTGTATTATATTTCATTTACCTAACTCTCTTGCTAGATCAATTTGTAATTTTTACTACTGTATTTATTGCAGATTGCTACTTTCTGTGTGTAACTGTTGACTCTTCACTCTTGCCTGTAGGTAGTCTTGATTCAGAGCTCCAGATTCAGTACCGTTGTTCCCCTCTAAGCTGCTGTTTTCTGTGCCACAGGGAAGAGAGGGGAGGCAGGGAGGCCTTCTGTGAGCCCCAGAGGGAGCGGAGTGGAGGCCCCAGAGGAGTGGGGGGCAGTGGTCTCTCCGAGTACCCCAGCAAAGTTCCACACATTGCGGGCTGTGGAGAATGAGCTCTTCCTGCAGGTAGGGGGCACTGACACAGGCCACACAGCATGAGGCAGCATCCCTGGACACAAACCAGTAACTACTTCCCTGCTTGGAGACTCTCCAAAGAAATGTTCTGAAGAATTAATTTTTTTTTAATTTATATATATATACTGAGAAAATTGGACCCCAACCAAAATCTCATCCCCTTCATTTCCAGGAACACTGCCTAGCCTCACTTGGGGCAGAACTCCTGCTTTTGGGCCATTTCCCAGGGAAAGACGGAGCTATGAGTGTGGGCTCTGGGAGGGCCTTACTGTCCAAGCACACAATGTGTTTGACAATGCATTCAATCTGAGTGTGAATTTGTCTGAAAAAGAAACACAAAATAAGCCATTATACTGGCAACCATTGGTGTTATTGTGACCTCCACTTTAAAGACCCATCTCTCTTTCACAGTGGACTGATCTGAGTGACCTGTCACTGTAGCGCTGACTAATCTTTCCAAGACGGCAGTGGACATCTGTAGATTCCACCTTTCTTCCCAGTATTAATCTAGGTGTAGAAATGGGTTCCTAACATCTTCATCCATCTGGGGTGTGCTGGGATGGTAGGATTGTACTTGGAATCAATGTCCACAGGGGCCACAGTACTCTGAGTACCTTCTCTGGGAAGGTGTGCAGTGTGTGACCTTTGATCGTGACTCTGTAAACCCCTTCCTCCATTCATTTGCCACAGGGCCCCTCAGACAATCGGTCCCCTTTGAGGAGGGCAGATCTGGACGGGCTGAACGAGCTGGACGCCCTGTCTGACAGCACAGGCAGCATCCTGAGCAAGCTGGACTGGGCAGCGATCGAGAACATGGTGGCTAGCGAGGGGGACGTTGAAATCGCGCAGGACTGGGAGTTACTGTCCTGAACAATGGTGTAGAGAGAGTGCCTGATCGCTGAGAATGGACTGCATTATTTCACTTCAGGTGCTGCTTAAACTTGACATTTTCTAAGCAGGAAAGGGTGTGCAGTGCTCTGACTCGTTTAATTAAAAATCCTGCTGGAGGGTTTCAGAAGAAAACGCTTATTTGTCCTGGATGCCTTCTTGGTCGCAATGGTGCCTTAACTTGAGCATGGAGCTTCTCTCGGATTGCTCCAGAGGTGTGAATGGGTACAATTGTGAGTCACTAGAGATAAAACCATCACCCAAAGAAATAATAGTAAATTAATTGACCTTATCTTGGTCAACACATTATCACTGAATTTTTCGTTCAATAAATGAAAAATTGAGCTTAGTGATTGTATCGTGTGAACATGCTTTCTTAACTTATTGTTTTCTTTTATTGATTGTGTTGTATTACACATGAAAATGTAATTTATTTTGCAGCATTCTCAAAATAAATCCTGGCTATTTTTTTTTATGTTATTGTAATTTTTAAAACCTAAAATGGAAAACAAGTTCATTCTCACTGTGTACCAGACCATCTAAATGTCACCTGTTTTTTTTTTTTTTACAGCAATTCAAAAAGCAGGATCATATGTTTTTCTCTGGTCATTTGCATTTTACAAAAATAAGGACAAACTTCATTTTTCAAATTTTTCATTTTCACCCAGTTTATTAATTGCACCTTGGCACATGGGAGTATTACAAGAGGAAGCAAGAGATTCAGGTTAAGGTTAAAGTATTTAAACTTTAAAATCTGAGGTAGCACTTCTGATAAAGACTGTTGGCACAGTATGGGAAAGCTCTCTCTACAGTACAGCCGTAGAGGTTGATCAGGTGATGGAATATTCTGTATATGCACAAAAACTAAACAGTCTGATTTCAGACCTTTCAAGAACTTTATCCATTGAATAAAATATTAAAATAAATCCTAAACTTCACTGGAAGCCTGTGCAGGGAGACCAGCACAAGGGTGGTATACAGTCTGGTTTTGAATTTGGCTTTGTCTGAGCCACAGATGGGTCAAGCCATAATCCTTGTGGAAGTCTTCCTGATTCTTAATTTATATTCTGTTCTAGGAAGAGTGACAGACACTGGGCTGTAAACCAATATTACTGTTGGATATGACCTAGGCACTTCTCCCTAGCTGGATAGCTTAAATATGACTTTTGGGGATTCTGTCTTTGACATTCAGCTCCTCCAGGGAGCAGGAGGACAGTCTTGTTGCCTGTTGCACCAAAGCATTTTTGAAAAGGTGCTTTCTTTGTCCACGTTGCAGGTGTACTATTGTTAGCACTGGCAATAGTATGAATTAGTTTTTTTCACATTCCAGCAATGCACATCTAGTTCCTCAAGTACCACCACTACCAGGAAAAAAAATTCCAAATTCCTATAAAGCAAAAAAAAAAATGAAGATAGTTTGGGCTGGATCACTGTTTTTGGTGAGATTTAATTTCACTGAAATGTGCTTTGTGAAATTGTTCTGACATCAGATATTAGATTTTTTTGTGACCAAGAGACCTTTTGAGTTAATGCTGCAATTACCAAATTGCTCCACTACGGGGCAGTAAAGTGCCATAAATCCCAATCCTGTAACTGGTTTAATCTTGGTGAACCAATTAAAATCATTAGACTTAAACTAATGATATATACGTGTATGTAGCATAATCGTCATATAAAATAGCTGTCAAACAGCTGCCATGTTTAATTATAGTTAAGTATTTTTTTTTTACCATCTCCACATTCTGAAATGTCATCTTCCCTAGACTTGTCAAAGGCTACTTCTTACATTTTTAAAAGCTAATTTATGCCTTGTACCTGTTGCTTTCAGAGACCTGCTCCCCTGCAACCCTGAATTGGATAAAACAGTTTAAACATGTGTGGATGCCAAAAAAAACAACAACATACAGAGATAATATTGATAGTTCATTAGTTTCACCCAGCTATTCTGTCTTTGGGGGAAAGCTTGATTCCTGCAAGATATATATATATAAAAAGGAAGCAAAAATTCTTCACTTATGTTGGTTACAACTTAAAATATTCCTAAAGAGCTACATTTACAAAGTCACAAATGTGTGTTCTCTCACTATACTTAATTTGAGAAATTGGCTTGGAGGCCAGGAACAGGGGGATACCTGTACTGTAATCCTGTGGGGTTGAACAGGAGGAGGATGTTAACACTTTGGCATAAAGGTGCAGAAATGATTGTTTTAAGGCTTTAGTTAAAAGCTCATACTTAATAGCATTTGATATTAACAGCAATAGAAAAGAAATATCATGTGTACAAAACAAAACGCAAATGTGAATTTTGCTTTCAATTAAATGGCAAGAGAAAGGTATGTAGTGTGAAATTTGCGTGAATGAGCTTAACCATTAAATTGCATCAGACTGCACTATATGTAAAATAATAAGAATGGCTCCTGCTTTCTCCCATTATGAAACAAACTTTTATGCTTTACTGTATTTCTCTAGGCAACACCAGATGCTCTAAATTATGCCAAGTTCCAGTTTTTAAATTCAGCAAATGAAAAAATCAGGTACCAACATTGTATCGGTCCTTATACACCTTCAGCTTTAAACTTGTGGAAGGCCACATTGTGGATTCTCATCTGCCATCTCTCAATAACATGTCTGAGCTAACTGTGAAGGGTTAATGGGATGATGGCCTGGTCTTCATCAATAAAACCATGAAAGGTAATCTCAATTGAATCCAATCATCTGTTGCTGCTGGTACATCACAGGCTAGCTGCAGTGAGATGCACTCAGAAGATCCTACACTCAACCTGTGTTCCAGGCGTTTGGTTCAGCCTTTCCTCTGGAAGCAGCATTGCAAACCTGCTCCAGCCCGTGTGTGTATTAAAAGGATGCAGCTGGGTTTTTGTCAGGGTGAAATGGAGGCAACGCACCCATATAAGTATTTGCCTTGCACAGTCACCACTATTGCAAACGGTCTAGTTTAGTTCACTGTACTTTTCTGCTAGGGAAGCTGTTTCAAGTCCTGGCTCTGGAGAATCCCACTCAAGAAGGTTTGTAGGACACCATTAAACTACCAATTTGTAAAGCTATGGAAAAGTTTGATTGTGATCCATTAAATATAATCTGTTAGAGATCTTGTAGAAGTATGACAGAAGATCCCTTTAGCTCTCTCAAAGACTAGAGTTCTCTTAAATGAACAGATTACTTGTTTGAACCATCATTAGCTTACAGGTGTTACCCATCTTAAATAGAGGTGACCTATAAGGAGTCCATTTGGGGTTCCTCAGGAGCAGAGCTGGAGACTCCTTGCTCCCTCAGGCTTAAACTACCAGCCACAACACAACAGTGATGGTCAACTGTTATTGCAGGGACCCAGCGTAAAACCTTTGTTCACAGCAGCTGCACTTGAACAGAGAAGAAAACCCTTTCCTGCTTTGAGTAAGGATCAATGTGTGCAGTCAGCATAATGTCAAATTGCAAAACTGGTCAAGGCAAAGTATTTCTTGGAGATCTAACAAACAACTGTAAATGAACATGGGCAGTTCTCCACTCCAAGTGGCAGTTGGCTTCTTGTCCTTAAGTACATACCTGTTCAATCTTGGCTTGAATTTAGCCAGTCTAAAAAAAGGCATTTATCATCAACTGCAACGTGCGACTTCATTCTGAAATACTCAATAACGTTTTAATACATACAACGTGCAAGGTAAATGGAACGCTTTTTATTGACCTGATTTGTGTTCAGAGGATTCCAAAGTGTGTGTATATATATATATAAAAGCACTTTCAAATACAAAACAAAAGATTTTCTCAGTGCTGATCTTTCATACAGTCTTTTGTAAAAAGATTAAATACAAATGTAAAAGCATTAATTGAACTGCTCTATCCTGGGGAAAATGCCACCAAGTTAATACAACTTCAAGGTATATATATAGTTAAAATCTGGGTTTTCAATGTGTACTTAAGATATGCTACCAATTCAGCCGTTCACTTTTAAATGAAATAAAAGCAAGATGAGGTACCTGAAGGTTAACAAAGGCTCTCAGACATTTGCTAACCAAAACATCTTTCTAACAAAAATTCTCATTGCTCAAGTCATCTTGTATTCATTATAGCACTGCAGTAAGGTAGTTTATGAGCAGTTTTGAGCCTGGATGGATATGACACTGAAGCACATGAACACTTAGGTGCCTGTACAGTAGACTGAGTTAAACGTTTGCAGAGAACAACCTGAGAAAAGGTTCCATTGCGAACAACTGAGAGAACATCCCAGGGAGTGTAGTACAGTACTGCTTACAGTCACTTTTCTTAATTGAAAATACTTTTAAGCTTTTGCAATGATGTCACCAAAGAGTGTCACATCCTTGCAAATAAATGCTTAAAAGCAACCTTTACTGGTGTAAAACCCATTTTTTAGTCTTGGAGACCGTTTCTATTTTGGGCAACAGCTGTTTACTACACAATACATTTTTTCTTTATTTCCAAGCTCTTATCCTCACCTTTTCAGAGTAGTTAAAATGACAAAGCGAGAAAGCAAAAGATCAAGATGATGTATCTGCAAGGATTTGGTAAAACAACTAAGGCAGGTCTCTGCCACTGAATTAAGTCTCCGAGGCCTTCATCTGCTGGCCTTGACACCACAGCCAGACATCCGAAAGCTGTTTCTATTAGAGGTCAGTTCCTACGACAAGATCGTTTTCCCTTCGATTTCACTAGCAAATGCATACATCAGCTTGTCTCATGCAGCACCTTACAGAGCAGACTATCAGACCTAAAGAAACCAGCTCATGGTCATGGAAGGATCTGCAATTTCACTGCTTCTCCTACTGCTTGCATAATAGCCTCTGAGCCCGTAAACAAAGATGACAACCACTTCACAAAATAAGGAAGTCAAATGGAAACAGACAAGTAACAAAGAGAAGTAAAAAAATTTATTGCAGTATTTGTTCCGCCAGTTTTGCTGGGGATCCCTTTTCTCTTATTACCAGGGTGACCTAATACATCAAAATCTACATTTACAAAAAACTCCTCCTGCAGATAGGCCACAGATACTGCATGCTTCTTTTTTCAACAGAATAAATTATATCCAGGAGATTCTGCCATTTTACAGCATGGAAAAAAAACAAAACGCTTCCCTGGAAACTGAGCTAAGCTAAAGAAAGCCATCCGTCGCTAGGTTAAACTCCAAGAACACTTTATTAAGAACATTAACAGACTAATTTCCAACATTCACTTTTAAGTTTATTTTTTAAACAGAATTTTTTTCGAGATATAAACATTTTTTGTTAAACTATGATACAGTGGGAGTAGAAATCAAATGAGAAGTTTCTGCTGCACAACAGCGAAGGAAGCTCCCACAAAATGTTTTCCAAACATTTCCTTCTGTTTCTGTGTATTTATTTAAACGTGTCCTGGATCCACCTCTCGTGAGCTCTTCACAGACCACAATTTTTTTTGCCAGAATGTTGCATTTTCAAGTTTTTTTTTTGTCTTTTCTTTTTCAGTCCCTGTGAATTTGGCTGCAAGTTGTAAGTTCATTAGCTGGAAGTCCCATCCTTAGCTGCATACAGCGATCGTAAAGTCTGAACCACTTTATTAGTCAGCTTATGTGCGCTCGTCAGAACAATTTTCTTGTAAATGATGTCCGACTCTTTAATAGTATCTACCCAAGGCACCAGTTTGCGTCCATCTCGCTTCTTGGCCTCAGCCCAGGCACCACTATAAGAGCCTGCCATCCAGTGAACGCTGTAGCCGCTGCTGGTCTTCTGGATCACCCTGGCAATCTGTGGTCGGTCCTTGTACTTAGGGCAGCAGATCGCGATGACGTCCATGGCTTCCACAGTCTCGTTCAAATGGCCTGCAACTTCTGCCGACTCTCCACCTCGCCTGGACTTTCTTGATGACTAGAAGGGGAAGAGGAAGGACACAAAAGACAAGGTCACTTCTATAAATCCAGAACCACTTGAACATTAATCAATTTACTGGAAAGAGAGACACATGGTGAGTTTCTGCTCCAATCCATAAGGAGGAGGGCTTTTTTCATGTCTTTGTGTAACGGACAAAAAGGTGTTAATAATCTGAATCATATTTGTGGATGCTTTCACATGAACTATGGGCTGCATCTTTAAAATACATCAAATATACCCTGAATTTGACATTCATCTAACACTGCAGCAATTAACATCATTTGAACGTATATACAGCCTTACAATTCCAAACACAAAAACTATGAATTATGATCACGTGAATAACAACCTCTCACCGTACCACTACTTTGAAAACATATCATTTTTTCCCCATTCACAAATGCCAGGGAAAACTACAATACTACTTGAAGGGGTCAACAAAAACAGGTGCACGTCTTGTCCTCCTGCTCCTCACTCACCCCCGGTGCTCCTCCCTTCTCCTCTCCATCGCTCTCGTCGTCCTCGGTGTCCGCGGTGTTGTTCTTGGGGCTGGATCCTCCCAGCAGCGCATTGATCGCTTTATTTCGGGCATTCGCGCTGGCCGACGCCTCCCCCTCCTCATCCTCCTCGTCAGGGTCCAAGTGCTCCATTAGTAACTTAAACTGCAATGAGCAGCAACACACCAGGATAATTCAACCAACTGCCAAGTGCCTGCAGATCTGTGCTGCACGGTGAAAACAAGCCCGTGGAAGTCAATGAATCCAAAAACAACAAGACTTACATCAAGGTACTGCTTGACGATCTTTCTCTTGACTTCGTATGTCATCTCCGTATTCGCCATGTCATTGGCAAGAAACTCGATCGTCTGCCGAGGGTTAAAATGCACCGATGACTTCCTGTTCACAGCCTTGTCGTACACTTTTGCAGACTCGGTCGGGGAGTACTTCTGGATTTTACTGTTGAAGAAAGAGCACACAGAGTAAATAACAGACCACATTTTTGTCTGCCCAACAGTACAGAAACAGTCGCCCAAAAAACGTTCCGAGCTGTACCTGTCGGAGAATCCATACAGATTCTTTAGGTGCTGCTTGAGGACCAGGAGGAGAAGGATTCCTTGGGAAGCATTGGCAAAGTCGATGAGAGGGGCAGGGTTGTCTGGTAACCTGCTCATCACCTTTTCTACATCCTCAGCCTCCATGTCGGAATCCGAGTCCGAGTCCGAGTTCACGTGCCGCTTCGACTTCTTTGGCCGCCTCACTTCTCCGTCCTCACTGCTGCCGCTGATGTCATCCTCATCCTCCTCGGAGCAGTACTTCCGCTCCCTCGGCCTGGGTTCTTTCCGCAGGGACTAGGAAAGAGACAGGAAACCCTTTTACTCTTGCCATGAACGCCTTCTTCAGAACAACCTGCTGAAGAGGTCTGGCAGTGTGGCAGAGCTGTGAGGATGCTTCACAGAGCCTTCTTCCTCATGCAGAAAGGTACTGCAATCATTGGCTTAGTTTAGTAGGTGGCCTGTTGATATCTCCGTAATTAAATGCGTGAACCCTGCTAGCTTACCTCCTTGAAGGACTGGAGCAGGTTGCTGCCTGATACCGACAGCGTGATGTCTATGTGATGCATTATGAAAAGAGGCTCCTCCTGCGTCTGGTACGGGAAGCAGGCCAGATTGTCCGCTATATACAACAGCATATTCACATCCGTTTTCTGTAAGGTGAAAATACCAAGAGCTCAAACCAGCCCATCTCCAAACACAAATCCACTGGTAACATTATGCAATTTAGACTGGAGAGCTACATTGATCTATTGATTCCAGTGACTGGTCCCTCAGGGATTCTTAATATTCCTAACTGGACAGCATTGCTATATAACTTATATATAATGGCAAGATTGATGGTTTTTGGGCTTTCAGCTTGGTGACAGCCTTTTGAATATCATCTACCACCCATAGACTGACGACCTAATATTTCATAGACACTCATTTGTTAATATTCCATGTCCATAACTATAGGATCTCATGTGCCATGACTTAAGTCTTATTAGATCAAGCTCCTGGATTTATTCCCATAGACTAATTAAACTACGCAATTTAGCACCAAGTGCTGAAATGAATTTGGACACGTGCATGAAAGAAGACAGAGGCCAGGTGTGACTTACAGCACTGTCGTCGAAGAGGTTGAGCAGGGAGATGAGGAAGGCCCTTCTGTGCTGCCTGTTTCCTCGCACCATGGTGAAAAGGTGGGAGCACAAGGCAGTGTGCTGCTCGTCCTGTCGGAAACCTCTGATGATCGTGTCCTGGGACGCCCAGATGGCTTGCTGTACCTGGTACGACATCTTTATCCCTGCCACAGCCTTCATCTGCACAAAACATCAACCGTTTCCGTAGGGCAACAGCCAAGGGGTGATGGAGGAGGTTTGGCATGATACAGTGCAGTATAATAGAAAAAAATTGAAAAATGCTTGGCCTTTCACCTCCCGAGTTATATCAAGAGAGGGGTAGAGATACAGGTTTAACACCAATTTTGTTTTATTTCTACTAGGAGTCACAGCATACTTATACTATTTAATGACTGAAGCTGTAAGAAAACATAATTACGATTCCTGCAACTTAAGACTTTCTATAACTGCTACAGATTTTAACATGACTACAACATTACTAATGTATATAATTCTGGTTAAAAAAATGCTGCAGAACAAAGTTAACCATCAAATTCTTTTCGACTCATGGAGGATTGACATCTTTTCCTCATCACTGGCCACCTGGCTATCTGTTGTCATGGATACCAAGGCCATGTATAATAAACGCAGGAAGAAAGATGACCAGGGGTCTGGAGTCGGAGGCTTCACACTGACATGTTAGATGTTATGTAGCTAGTATTACCAGAATTTCACTTTCCAAGTGTGCAGTGTTAAGCATTACTACTATATTCGTTTTTCTGTTAATTTTGTGACTTAATTTTTGTAGTTATAATTTTGATCTATTTTTGAAATGTATCACTGTATATTTGTACCATTATCTCCAACACTTTGCACAATGAGCAATGAAACATTGATAAGGAGGGGCTTTTATACAAGTAGCTGGAACAGTAAGTTTCAAATTTGTATCGACTGGTTATTGGTATATCCAATCATACCCTATATCTTCTTGTGCTGGGTTTCGGTTGTTTGTGAATTGAACAGTTTGAATTAAAAGCAAATACATAATTGTAAACTTTATATTTACACTCACTGTAATATAATGTATAATGGTACCAAAACATTAGATTTCCATGCATCTTTAACATTTACAACAGACTTAAATGTTGAAAACACTAGTCTAGACATGGCATGTTATGCTTACATGAATGAATCCTGTGTACTTCTTATCAATCTCTACCAGCTGCTGATCTGCTTTATTCCTCATGCTGGGCTCGGGGTCTGTTCCCATGGCTATCAGGTATGGCACACACTGAAAATGAAAAGGCATTTTAAAAGACCTGTATGAGTATGGGGCTAACATCCATGTCGCTACACTTGTTTCACAGAAAGTGCTTTTACATGTAAAAAGATTCATACTGAACACTGAGAACTGAGTGCTAAAAAACAAGTTCATTCCCATCCTGCTCAAAAAAGGGTAGATTTCAGACCCTGCCTAATTTGCAACATTGCAGTAATAGCAATGTCAGGCGTTTACTGCGATTTCTAGCCCTGTATTGGGAATGCATTACAAAACAGAACTGCTACCTCAGTGTGTTACAGATTCTCAGTTACTTCCTGGCAGGTACTATCAGCTGTTGGGATTGGTGGTGCAGCCTGGTGGTGCAGCTGGAGCAGTAAGTTTCAAATCTGCATCTCCCAACTACGGGTATACCCCAATCTCTTACCTGATACCTTTTTTGTGTAACATCCAGTTAGAAGATCAATCTTTTGAAAAATACAATCTCTAGAAAAAAACTTTAGTTAAACTCTACAAACTATGGGAAGCAGAGGCTGATCAAAAAGGAAAACATCAGTTTACTGCTGTTCAACTGTAGCGCTGAAAACTCTGAAAAGTCACTTTTGAATTCATAGAGGCATTCTGAAGTGCAGAAAAAAACAGTGGGGAATCTGTACATTTGACTTTCAAGGGATGTTTTTATTCCCTAAATGCAGATGCCTTTTCTTCTACTAAAAGACATATGCAAACGTTGTGTTTTGATTGAAAGTATAATTATGGCATAATACTTTGGGTTCTACAAATTCATGCTTATGTTTTATTCCATCTCATTTCTTAGTATTTTAATTTAATTTAAGAAATAATACCACTGGATTTGGTAAATTGCTGCAATGGATATAAAGTATATTTAAAGTATAACCACTTTTATGTATTTTTTCTCACTTTGTCCACAGCAGATGCAATTATTTCATTTTTACATCAATTAAATTATGACCCTAGTTATAGTCTTTAAAGAGTCAAAAGCATATTTACAGCATTATGCAATTCTTACTTTTCTGATTGCCTGATTAGATTCGCTTGAGAATATTACTTTTAATTATTCTAATTTAGTCCTCAGTCACTTGCTATAATCTCAGTGTAATTAAAATACATTTACAAAAATGGAACAAGAGGTTCCTCATTAAAATGTAACAAAGCACATAACTAATTAGGCAGAATCAGTATTATAAATAAACATCCATTTGTGAAAAGAAGGCTTGAGAAGTAATGGAGCACACAAATGGCCTGTTGGCATTACCTCCAGTACTCCACTACCAGCTCTAAAAGTTGTTTCCTTGACAATGCTTACCTGGACTGGGTGAATGAGACCTTGGTTTAGTGTAAGGGCAATTACATTTAGAGCAAAATGGCGAACGTTGGATTGCGTGTGGAAGAACGCCTCAAGAACCTGTTTGAGGTAGAGCTGCATTATTGAACTGCTCATGCCTGAAGATATATCACCCATTTCTTTTAAGTCCTCCTGTTTCGACAATTTTTTCCCTGGAAGACAAAAATTAAGGACAAAATGTTAAGCTTTCACGTTAAGTCGTTGATGTCATGATATACTTTGAAAACTGCAGCCTATACACCCAGTTATGTCATGGTTATGTGTTCAGAGCGAATTTCAACACCCATAGGCAACACATAACGACAAGCTTGAGTTACAAGTAGTGTTAGTATTTTTCTGGAACCAGTGCTGCTGATAATGTGCGTCTATCCCTGTTCTGCAAAGCCCCACTGATAATGTGTGGACCTCCGAAGGCTCCCTCACACAGGCTGTCACACAGCACCACATGGGAGGTGCTTCTGCAATCCTGCGTCCATGCAGGCTGGCAAATAGCTCCAGCATAAAGCAGCACTCCTTCAAAACCTGGGTAACCATTCACTATGCCCACTCTGTGAATGACTGCTGTGTGCACTTTGTGTAAAACGCCAGGGCCCTAGTTCAGACAGCTGTATCCCAAGGCTCAGTGTAACTCACACTCCCGGTCAGCCTCCTGCATGCGGGTGTCCTCTTCCTGCAGGTAAGTCTGCAGGTTCTTCAGGACCTGGATCTTCAGATTAACGGAGCAGTTCTTGTCTGAGAGGATACCATTGTACAGGTTCTTGACATCCTGCTCAAACATCAAGCTTGGGTGCTGAATAAACAAAAACCCTGCAAAAGAAATGCACAGTGTCTCTCCTGTCACTTTCAAAGAAAAAACAACAGCTCTTTCATTCTGCACAGCTGAAGAAAACAAAGCAATTGAAATGAATCAATCTGATCGAGTCTCGGTATTCCACGTCTGCTCTTACCTAAACCAATGATGGCTTTTGTCTGCACCTCTTCATCTTCATGTCTGGTGAAATATAGCAGCAGCTCCAGTACCTTGTCTTTTATGACAACCTAAATAGAAATAAACACTGTGAACAACTGCCTTAGTAAAGAAATATTTAATGTTTCAAAATCTTTGCAAGAATGAGGCAGTTACAGTCAAATTTGGCAAAATTAAAAAACAACATTCTTAAAGATAAACATCTCCATTTGCTGACTAATTCTGCAAAACAAATTTGTTTTTTAACAGGATGCTTCCATGTCTGTCATGTGAAAAAGTGTTAAACATCTGCTGAACTGAAAAGGCATTTCAAACTACCTTGTTGCTGCCTTTGAACTCCTCCTGGTCAAAGTTAAAATGTCGACACAGTGCACCAACAGTGAAGAGTGAACGAAGTAGTGCAGGTTTATTGGCAGTGAGAACAGTGCTGTTTGGATCCTCTTGATGCTGCGTCTTTAACTTGGTTATTGCACCTGCACAAAGCAAATCAGATACCCTATCAACACTTTCTGCATGGCAGTAGTTATGACCATGATACATAAGAAAACCTCATTCATTCAAAGCAGTGTGTATACCCCCATTATTTCACCAGTTGATGAGTATCCTCCTACTGAGCTCGGTGCCACTCCTGAGATTCATGCTTAGAATGTTCTTTTGCATTCCCATTAAATATTCCTTCAAGAACAGCAGGCAAAAAGAGCTTTCAGCGTGTGCACGAAAGTAAAAACAGCCTTGCACATACCCTGAAAGCCATTTACAAAGTTTAAAAATATAAATTATAAATGCATTATTTTAAATTTCAGGATTCCTAGAGACCTAGGTAAAAGCCACCAGCTGGACAGAAGAAGGTACTGACAATGATGGCTACGTAAAATAAAAAGGGATGTGCTTTATATGACCAGCTGGGTAAAGGTCTTTTAATATTCCTTATACTCACCATAATACCTGTTGAAACACGCCCAAACAAACTTGTAGTTGTGTGTGACTTTATTGACCACAGCCCCCAGGCAGCTCACACAGTGCTGTACCACCTTGAAAAAAAAAGAAGGGTAGTTTGAGAGCAAAGAAATCTTCACAAGGAAAGCCGCAACTTCAGTTCAAATCCAGCCAACGTTCTGTTCAGAAGGGCTGTTTGACTTACAGTCATGCCATATTTAATGATGAGCTTCATGAGGTCCTCCTCGATGGTGGCGAGGAAAGTCTCACTAGGGTGCTCCATCAGAGGCACGACCAGCTCCAGGATCTTGGCTACGTTGCAGATGACCATGAAGTCACTCTGGGTCTGAAAGACAAACACAAAGGAATGGAAAGGGGCTCCACTCACTCAAAAACAATTTGTGCTACAAACTATTATCTTAAAGGTAAAAGACTCACCATAAATGAAATGTTTTAACAACTACATCTACTAAAATTAAAATAACATAGGGCCATATTTATAGATATGCAACAGCAATACAAAATCCTGGTTTGTGATATCCAATCCTGTTGTGTACATTCCCTCAAAAACACTAGAACTAGTGGTCTCTGCAAAGGATGCAAAAGACTGCCAGAAGCACAATCTACTGGGAAACAGTATGCAACGAATGTACTGCATCTTTTGGGAGACAAGCTTCTGAATTGTGCTGAACAACTGCCCAAGTGTGAGGTACTGTATTTAGTTGACATGATTAAAAGATTACTTCCATGAAGAGACTCTTCTTGTTGAAATCTTTCTTATTCTAAAAACACTGGTTTCCTCCTTCCTAATTTGCTAGCTTTTGTGCCGACGCTGTTTTGAGACGACTATAGTGCCCTTACGTTGCACTTGGTGGTGAGGTACGGCTGCATGGTCATCGCGTGTTTCACCATCAGCTGCGCCCGAATCTTGCTGAACAGGTACAGAGTAGTAATGCATGCCACCAGGCGGTTGGAGTTTACACTTTTATTTTCCGAATCTAAGTGGCAAGAAGAAAAGATGAATAAGAATAAGTTACTGGTGAAAAAACAAATTATTAATATAACACAAACCCATTCACACTTAATGCTCTGTGCAGACACCCAATCGACAAAAGTGGACAGCAGTTTGAAAAAAGTTATTCAATAAAGTACAAACCTGCTAGAGATTCCTCATACTTGAGGATATGCTCTACTAGATTGTCAACAAGCTGTACACATGCCTTCTTTGCTGGCTTGTAAGAGGCATCCTCTTCAGATTTCAACAACTACAAAAAGAACAAATTCACTTTAACCAAGCTACAAATTACCTAAAGGGTTCTGCATTTAAGATTATTCAACTTACATAAAAGGTTCTGACATAAAAAACGGATTTCAAAATACACTCACAAAAAATTACATAAACAACGAATTGACTGACACAAGACACCTCAGAGCACTTAAAGATATTTCATTTCAGGGCTTCAGGGATATATATTTCAGGGTTAGAATTGGCATTGATGAGGGTATTTCAAACCTCTTATTTGCTCACACGTCGCATTACAATGACTAGTGAGCAGGAAGGGCTGCGTCACATTGCAATTTGCGTGAACTCTTGCTTTCGCCTGTGGTGAAACCAGGGCCATTTGTCATAATGGCAACTATACAGCACTTTCATAAAGTTAATGATTTTCTGCTTAATTAGAATTTTATTTAAATTTGGCCATACTCTCAATTAATTTTGTTACAGAGATTTAATAATTGGTAAGATAAATTCTTACTGCAGTTTCCCTTAAACTTAACACTAATGCAGTAAAGTCAAAAGAACCGAACAGGTAGGAATACTGATTTTGTACACCAGCTAATTTTGTGATTCTGGCACCAGCTAAAATTAACTGTAGATAAAAGTTAAAGGAAAGATAAAAGGAAAGATAAGTCCAGTTTTAATTTCACAGTTCCAAGGAAAGAACAGCAAACATTGGGAACGTCCAGTTTCCCATTAGTAAAACAGAAATGCAAGGAACAACTAGTATAAGGACAGATTAAGAGCAGAGTTTATTAGATGTCTTAAGGTATTACTCAGCGATTTTACTTTTTTAATAATCTCTCCTTAGGTTAACCATCAGAAAATGACAGTAGACTTTTAAGATTCCTACAAAAAAACTCAGAACAGAACGGGAAGGACCACAACTCTTAGATTTTCTAAATAAAAAGAGTCCAAAGAAATCATTCATATGCTGTTCAAGCACTGAACCCTAAAATAACTAACACTCACATTCTGAAGAAGCTGCTCGAACCAGTCATAACCAGTATCTCTGCAGGCAGCAACCTGTGAAGAACATGTTTTGGAAAATGATAAATCTTGTTACATCAGTTTATTTACATGCACTTTTCACTTTGGAGAGTGCATCACATGAGTTAGCACACACTGATCCTGCGTCATAGAGCAGGCATCATATTAATAGTACAGGTTTCACTTTGCATCATAGAGAACCCATCACACAACTATTGCACATAATAACTTTTGCTATTACAGATTGGAAATAGAAATTAACATTTTAGTTTTTGGAAGGTAACTTGTAGAACAAAAACTCACCATGTCAGTTTTATTCATAGACTAAGTAGAACTGGAAAACAAATTCTTAAACCATTTTCATTCTATGACCTCATTTGCTCTTAGAGGTAAATAATGGACATAAGCATAACCTTAATATTCAGAATCTTGTATATATCATACATGATCATTTCAAATATTCTACAAGATAACAGCAACAAGTACAAACTCAGGCTCAAAGGAATATCCTACATTGAAAGACCTAAAAAATGAATCTTTTAATCTTGAACAGAGGAGACTACTTTGAGACCTCATTCAAGTATTCAAAATAAAAGGAACTGACAATGACAACCCAAAAGACTTTTTTAGGATTTACAGTCAAACATGAACCAGGGGACACAGAGCTGGAGGCACTGTTAAAAAGGGGTTGCGAGAGTCTGAATCAAGCTGCTCAATCATGCTGTCAAAGCTGAAATGCTTGTTTCTTTCATGACCCAGCTATAGGAGATCCTCTGATCAATTTACGTGCTAGCAACCAAATGAGTTTAATGGGCCCGAAACAACTCTCCTTTGTAACATTTCTTACATTTTCTTCTCCTACTGAGTTCAAAAGCCTTCAGATAATTGATTAGGTGAAGGTGCACATAGGAACAGAAGGACTCTTACCTCTGAATATTACAACAGATGAGTACTAAGCTTCTAACTGATTGTTACCCTTAAGGGAAGATGTGGATGACTAATAGAAAATCAATTTCTGAAACATGGGAAACCTACCACATCAGTGATATTGAGTATTTTCCTGGTCATCGCTTCTTTATCATGATTGGGAGTGGGAGTGAACCAGAGCTTCTGGAATGTTTCATTCACTAGTTTCTGTAAAAGGAAAGTACACATATTTCAACAATGCAGACGTTCTGCATCAAGTACATCAAGCTGCTGAATATGGTCACTGGCTTGTGCCTGACCACTGACGTACCTTAATGCCTTCTTCATCATTGACTCTGCGAATCATTTTCACACACATCTCTGTAATTTTATTGAATGTCGGCTGTTCAAGACAGATATCTCGGAGGATCTTAATTACCCTTTTCCTCACACTGATACCAGTGTCCTGTAGAAGAAAACGTAAAATATCGTGACATGATTGAAATTTTGTAATTTGTTTGCAATGTTTTAAGTACTGAATGCTAACTTAAAAGACATTAAGAGAAGTTACCAAACTTTTCAAAAATATTAAAACTAATTATTTGATGACAGGTGACAAATCTAAAACATTACTAAAGACAACCCTTCATCGACAACTATTTTTACATGGTTCGTAATTAGGACACTATCAGGTATGACTAAAAAATATGTATATATAAAGGTTACAAATAAAGTCAAGTTCTATCTCTTAAATAAAAAAACAAAGCCTAACAAGTTTCTTGAATCAACTAAAGATTACATGAAATTCAATGTATGAACTCTAGGTGGCAATGTAGTACAATGAACATTACCTAAAATGAACTTTAATACAGACTGTGAACTTTGCATTTGAAATTTTTGGATTGTCCATCCTAATTCTGATACTGTTCTCATTTTAAATTACAACATATTTAATGCATCAGAAGCAAGAACATTTGATTGATGCAAAAGAAAATGGGGCTTTAAATCCTACATGTTTTTTGTTGCTGTAAAAGGAATCACAAATTTTCATTAAATGGATCTGAGACATTTACAAGGTATGTGTTGCTCAGTTTTGTATTGCTACCCATCTTAAAAAAACATCCTTAAAACTGAAAATCTATGCTTTTGTCAATCGTAGATAGAAGGCTAATTTAGGAACATGTTCAACCAAATTGGATACAAAGCCAATTACAACCTTTGCTAAGCAAGTCATTTATTACTGATGTCGCCCTAGCTATGGAAATCTGAATGTGAAGCACAAGATTAAGAACACCTCCACCATTATTGATCACTGCTGCTAACAAAAATCTTAAGATTTTCAACATTTTGGTGAACTTCTCTCCCATCGACACTGTCAATATAAATGTGAACAGGACATACCAGAATTCTCTCTATTAGCATATCATAATACTGCTCAGTAAGCTGTGGCCGACTCAAAACGAAGCGTCCTAGTAACTCCACTGCTGCCTCTCTCACACTGGTGGAGTTATCCATCAACCGTCCATGAACACCACGCTGCATGTCCAGCTGCAGAGACAAAAACACAAACCCAAGACATCAATGCTCGCGTCGCCAATGAGTATAACAAACACCGGCCACTGCTACACCCCATGGAAGACAAAAGGAAACTTCACAATCCCATCTGCTGCGGGAAACAGATGCTCCACTTCACTGATAGAGGTTCTGCAATAAATACTCAGGAACATACCCTGGCCAGAATGCTTGGATCCACAGCTACTACCTCTGAGAGACATTTCATGGCTTTCGTCCGGACAGCAATTGCGCTCTCTCCAAGAACCCGCAGAATCTATAAAGAAAGCAATATTTCTTTATAGTTCAGAAGAACACCTCAAGGTAAATCCTGAAAATATATTTTTATTAGGTGATAACTTTGCTGATCACACTTTGAACTGCAGCACCACAATGCCCATAGTCCCTAGTTTGCAGCTTGTTACTTTTCTTATTGATAGCCCTACGGATTTCAAAACCCTGTGTTTTTTTCTGAAACCATCAACATAGCGCCAAAGAGGAAATTCTGAGCTCAAGCAAAGGAACTGTCACGTCACACACATTATTCACACATTAATTGCACAATTTGCAAAGATTGTATCCCTTCACCATATCATACAACACTAAAGCTGCTTCTCCTAAGTGGTCTATGCAAGTCTGTGCTCACCTGTGTTAAATAAATATCGAAGCTCTGTGCAAACGGCCTCATGGAGGCCAAATATCGGACAATCAGGCAGGAATCCTCATAGTCCACAGTATCAGAGTTCATTCTGTGGAGAAATCAATGTAAGAACCTTGCATATTTAAACACTTCTCCTAAAATGTATTGTAAATGTGAAGCAGGTTTTCTGATATAGGAAATCTACAAAAAATGATTTAAGAATATAACGCACGTTATATCAACTACCTTGAAATACGAACTAATCCACAGAATTTTTTTTCCTTTGAGAAAAGCAAACTTGAGCGTAGTCTTGTGAAGAAAAGCACCTAACCAAAAGCTCTGAAACATTTTACTAGAATTATGTCTATAAGAGCAGTACGGAACAACTTAAAAACCAAAGCTTACTTTAATGTGCTAAATTGCAATGGTGTAGTTTTAATGATTGAACGAAGGAACTTCTTCCGAGCCTCTGCTTTCTGCATGATCTCTCCCGTCGTCTCTATGTCTTTTGCATGGTGCGTCCCCTCTGATGAATCCTCATCCTTCTGGTTCTGCGTCTTCATGGCCTTTTCTGTCTCTGTTGTAGTGTCCCGGAACCACTGAGCAATGTAGAACTTCCGCGCAAACTGTGGAAGACCAGGACAACATGCAACTTCATCTGTTTGTGGACTGTAAGTTGTTACCACACATTCAAAGCTTAGGGCTATAGAAACACAAGCTGTCAAAATCACACCAATGGCATACATTACTGTAGCAAGACTATCTTTAAAAGAATTTTAAGTAAAATGTTTTGTTACAGGAGGTGATTATGATCGTAAACTACCAAAATCCCTGACGACATTTAGCTTATAAACCTTCTGGAGCTATTATTCTTCAGCACTTTCATCTGTTTTATTGTCCACGTATCGCTGTGTCTTCAGATTCAATGCACTAAAGACATAACTAGAACTCAGCTTTGGTATTGTCGTGTTTGGTGACGAAATGTTACCCTTCATGTTCCTAAAAAGAAGTAAACTGAAAGCAATCAAGTTCAACATTTACATTGTCAGACACAATAACATGTCAATTTACTTACAACCAACGATGGGTCAGTCTCAGCGTTTTCATCCAGGTAATCCAGTAATGTCTTCTGAAGCTGCTGGATATCATCATTACCCGAAGACTGCATTAGAATGAAGGTTTGAAGGAAAAGTTATAGGATTGAAGGGTCCATACCTACAGCAGCATCAGTATAGTTTGTAACATGTTGATAAGTGTATGGTGTGCCACAGAGGAGCTGCAGATACATGTGTCCAGTGTCATACACACCTGAAGGATTTACAAATTTTATTTATTGCTGGTTGCCATCATAAACTTCAAGGTATGTGACAAAATATAATCTAAATATTCCAACAGTATCATGGGATTTCTCTTTGAACTTGCTGTTACAAACAGCTGGAACATTTTCACTCATGTGGTTTCGCTTCAGCACTTCAATTGTACACTGGAACAGCTGAAGCTTTTAGATATGCTGATCATTATTCATTTTATGTCTGGTTTGCATTTTCATTTTCTCCAGATGTATTTTATTTAGTCTATAGTTTGCGCAGAGTAACTATATTTGTCTTGCTGCAGTGTGTGAACTTTCTTGGCTAGGTTAACATTTTAACTGAGAATGTGCTCTCTGTTTTAGTTGACTGATTAAAAGAATTGATGATGTGATGAAAGAAACGTAAATGTCATTTTCGTATTCTGTATATCGGCGTGCTTGGTAATATAAAACTATAATGCTTTTCATCCCAAAAGACCCCAAAGAACTCTACATATAGGAGAAGACACTTCATTACCACCCACCTTGGAGATCATGTGGCAAGCATTATGTGTCTAAAGCCACACAACATAAGATTAAGTGGAAAAGTAAGAAACTACTTTACCAATACTATGGCATTTAGCCAGGACACAAGGCCCTAATTTTACAAACAGTAACATGAGATCTTTAATGACATCATCTTTAAACAATGAGTGAGGACCTCAGTCTAATGTCTGATGTGAAGGAAAGCACCTCCTGGTTCATAAACACCAATCGCAGCTTGGATTTCCCTACAGGTCTCCCACCCCGGTACTGAACAGGCCCGGCATTACCTAGCTTCTAACATCTGTAAAAAAGCAGTAACGCTGCTTCTTCTTTTTATATTGTTTGAAACCATGAATCATACACTTTGATTCTGAACACTAAAAAAAACAGGAAAAAGAACAGTCACTGAAGCTCCTGGGTCTAATAGTGACTTGTGATAAATCCAAAAGGCATGGAATCTGGGAATACACTCTTGCTAACTTACCCGTTTCAGAATGCGATCTATCGAACTCTGATCCATTTTGCTCGTCACTGCATCTTTCCTGAGCCTTGCAGCAACAGTCCCAAGATAATCAAGGGAAGCCACCCTCAGTGCCATCTCTGTCTGCTTGTTACTGAACTGATGTACCTGGATAACACAGGAACGGTGGGGGGGGGTTAGATCTCTTAAGACAAAGGAGTCATCATAACAGTTAACAGGATAAGGCAGTTCCACTCTAAGTCTCTAAACTATTGCATTCAACCAATGAGATTCAAGAGGAAGTAATTTGCCTAGGGCAGCATATCCTATGCATATTTTTTCCCCAAAAGCAGATTTACAACTTACTAAACTTCAGAAAGACATTTTGGATTAATTTGGATTATTCCATCCCCGTTTCTCCTCCTATATCACAGATGTATTGTCATTCTGATACTTGCAAGAAATAACAGGAAGCACTGTCATTGATGTTCAAGAATTCAGTGACCCTGTTCAAAGGACACTGGACTGATAAAAATATTGCAAAACCGTACAATACAAAAACCCCTGCTTTACAAACCAACTCCACTTCAGTGCAAGAATACTAAAGCATTAGTGCTGGAAATGAAAGGAAGCTGCGTGTGTAAGCTCCTGTAGACTCCTCCGCCTGACTTACCAGCAACCTGCCCAGGAGACTGAGCAGGAGCTCCGCAGCAGGCCATTCTGGCTTGTTAACAGTGGACAGGAGATCTTGCACAAAATTCTCAAACAGCGGCCGGTAATCCTCCTCACCCTGCTTACTGCCACACCTGTGAATTAAAAACAGAGTATTGCCACACTTCGTTCAGCTTATATACTGATTTGTTCCACTGACTCATGTCTCTATACAACCGACAGGTATCCAAAACTACAGTGCACTCTAAATCTGAATATGGCTTTTAAAAAATGCTTCTGTTTTAGTAATAGTTATTATGAATTCTTCAACATCTAGCATTCGATTAATATCTTCATTATTAGCTTAAGATGGTGTGAAGGAGGCTGGAGGAAAATGCCAAGTATACAATATAAAACATAAAAGCATGCATTGGATATCATTCATGTATTACAAAACAGTCAACAGTTCAAGTCATGCAAAGTATCTACATTTCCCAAATGATACCTCTCAAATAAAGAATACCAAAGCTTACTTTTTGAGAAAAACAGAGAGGAAGTTCTGAGCTGTTCTCATTGCGGTTTCATAAGAATTTGTTATCAGAACATCTTGATCCACCTGTGACATAGCAAATGAAAATGAACAGCGCATCAACAATTTGTGAATAAAACAATGTTACTTATTAAATGAACACCAAAACCGTTATTGAATCCTATGACTGAGTAAACTTCTCAATGAAAGCATGAGATTTATCCAAACAGTATAACTCTATGACACACTAAACTACTTTACACCCATTCATACCAATTTCTTTTTGACTTATTGTGTTGCATATCCCTGTATCTGTGTGAATAACTCAAAGTGCTCTGTGTAACATGTTGTGAAGAGCACTCTACAAAACATGACATTGAATTAAGAGAACTTTTTCCCTACCGCATGTTAAGGTTTACCTTTTTGTCATATTCATCTTCAGTGTTAGAATCCTTCTCCGATGGCAAATGCACAACACACTGAATGAGCTGCAGGACCAGAGCAGTCACCATCTGTATGTACATGGGCTCTCCATCCATGTCACTGCTGTTCAGCCTGATCAAACACATTAACACAATTAGCATGCTGCAACAGGAAAGAAATGTTAAAGGCCTTCTGAAGTGAAGTCTCTATCCTGCAATGTTTGACCAAGTAGAGTATGTTTCTTCTCCTAACATAGGAGTTGTGAGAGTGAAGAACGTCTTCCAATATAGAGCTGGATGAGATTCTCTACTACTAGCTCTATAAACTACTACATGGGCTGAATGGCCCCTTCTCCTTAGTAACTGTTCTCGTGTGCTTGTTATTATACACATACATCACTTTAAAAAATAAAAGGCATGTATTTCAGTTCAGTTTTTTTTATGCATTCCTGAAAGCATTCCAAAACATTGTGTCTTAAATTGCAAGGCACTTATTTCACTAGGTGCCACAAGAAATACTGAGATTGGTAACAGTTCAAGTTGCATGAAAATAATATGTCTTAAAACGATGAAGCACCTGTAGGTGAGAAATATTGGTCCCTAACGTGGTAATCCACCTACTTGAAGTGCATGAAATCCTACAACCACAGAGCAGGATTTGGCCAGACTTCTCATGCATCTGGCTAAATAGTTACATATTCACTGGTAAAATAATGTACTATGCAGAGATGGCAGGACTGCTCTTTGGGTTACAAACTGTAATCTTTTAAGGAGTAATTTTCAGGCCAAACGTTTGTAGAGCTTCAGCTGCACTGTGTGAACGGACAACTGCTGCAATTACAAGCTGCAGTTATGAAGGAAATAGTAGGAATTATGAAGTAAAGCAACTTCAGAATGTCCACTGAGAGTCAGGGCCGTTCACAAAAATAAAATGGCTGAAGATTCCAAAAATAAAGTCCAGACAATCCCAAAGGCCTCAGAGAAGGTCTCAGTTTCTGCAGTGACGGTATTTAGTTTACTTTGTTTCTCTTTTTACTCTTGACTGTCACAGTGGCTTTTTTACGCTATATTGACTCTTTGATTATGCTAATTTATTCAGCGTAAAGAATTGCTCTAATTTTGCAATTAACACCTCTAAAAGACCTGATAGCTCCTATTGAATACTTCATTTGTTTCCCATTGAAAACACTTATTAGGCAAAATGCAACAGTCTCACACCTTGTCGTCAAATAGTTCCATTTGTAAAAGCTAAGGCAACAGTTCTGATACCTTCAACAGAAACCAAGGAAACTTTGTCTAAGATTTTGACCAGTGATCAGCCTGAACCTAATGGCTACCAAATTTCTTCATATCACAATTATAGAATAAAAAGCGACAGTGTTTCATAGCTGCAAAATCATATAAGTCGAAAATATTTATCAGTTCCGACTGTAATACCTGAAGTTCCTCAAGCTTCGCTTACTCGTTGGCAGTCTGGCTAGGGATGTAAAGATCTCCTCCAGTATCAGCTGTCTGTGCTTTTCATATCTTGAAAACACCTGATAAAACAGAATTTAAAGGAATTAAAAATAAAATATTAGCAATATTTACTTTCACGTTTTCCATGCATAAGCACCTAAATTTAATAGTTTTTGAAGTGTCACCGTACTTACAGCAGTCACTAACTTGATGGCACACAGCTGCAGCTCGCTGACATTTTCCACAAAAAAGGGTGTAATGCCCATTGACGAAACCTACAAAAGGAAGAAAATAAAGCAAGAACAGCACCATGTTATAGATAGTAATAAATATATAGTAAAACTTGGAAAGGAGCAGAATGATCTTCATAAACTTGGTACAGTGTATTTAATCTTTGATATCATACATACCTGTCTTTTCTATAAACATGCAATACTTGTGAAACATGAACGTAAACAAAACTACAGCGTAGTCTAAAAAATGTATCGCTTCAGTATTTAATTACTTGGTCTAATCACTAGAATATGAATCATTCTGGTCTGTTGAAGACAATCTCGGGGATGCTCAGATGACAAGGGGGCTGCCGATTTGGCACATACCTGCAGAATGGTAGTGTCTGTGAGCAGCTGTATCTCTAGCAGCTCAGACATGTTGCTGACAATATCACAGATTTTGTTATAGAGCATCACGATCACTCGCTGCTTGTGGGTGGAGCATTTTGCACGCTTAGCCTTGGAACTCAAAACCCCACCTGTTGTACAAAGAAAATTAATTTTAATTATGGAAATGAACCATACATGCATCTGGTTAGCAGTCAGCTTAATTAATTATCTTGGATAGTATCCACAATAGACTTGCACTGGGGAAGCAGATTAGCAGGAAGGAATCAGGAAAGGATAGTCTTGCCACTGTGATCTTCTGGAGTGGGCTTTCAGACCTGGTACTTTAATGAAAATACTCAAGAAACACTAGGGAACAACAGCAGCCCTACCTCAACAAAAGGCTTTGTGAGAGTTCTAGGCATTGTAAACTTGTCACCATGTCTTATCAGCTATTGATCACATTACAATGCTTTACAAGTAAGTAAAATAACTGTTGTTAGGGTCTAATGAATTATCTTCTTGTAAGCATGGCTTTAATTTGTTTAATCTATATAACACATCTACATCAACAAAATCCTGACCTTAAAAAAGAAAAGGTGACACAAGCCTACATTAAAGGGGCATTAAAATGTGCATTATGAACTGCTGCATTTTTGAAAACTCCAATGTTAAGGTAAAAAACAATACTTCCCTCCATGTGGATCCACCCTGTAGACAGGATCATACTGAGGGTATAGTGTGTTCTGCAAGTGAAATTTAGTGTACTGTAGGACCCTCTCTATCACGTCTTCAATATACACCGCTTTGGGCATATGGCTGGAAGTCATAATGTTGAGGGCAGTGAGACAAGCATCAGCGGATTTTGTCACTCTCTCCATGATGAGATCCCGCCAAAGTCTCTCCTCATCCTCAGTGTCATTATCCTAAGAACAGACACAAGAACATTAGAAAGGTTACAAATGAGGAGGTCTCCAGTATGATGAGGTCACAAGATGAATTCCTACTGCCTAGGAGGTTGGCTTTCTACACTTACAAGAGCCTCTCTTCTAACGCAGATGCAATGAGTTTTTATGAGACAGAAATAAACCTGGGAAGCACAATCCTGAAAGTCACAATGCTAATGTAACTAGTAACAAAAAAATGAAAACTTACATGGTTAATGAGTGTCGAAAGTTTTGAACCATCCTGTATATTCTTTTCCAAAATATTCAAAACCTTCACCAGTTTATCTGCTGGAATCTGCAAAACAAAATTTTACCCCATAATCAATTGTACATTCATTTCCTTTAAAAAAAATCACCATATAGGACAATAAGCTGTGATTAATAATGAATGTCTCCATCTTTTACACATTCCAAATATGAAATAAAAGAAAAACACTAAAAAGCAAATAAAGGTCATGAGGTTCTCAATTAGAGTACATCTTTTACAGTTTTATGACAATTTTCACCACGACAATGCATAAAACCTTTACTATCAGAATAAAACCTTACATACCCTGCTTGTAATTCCCATGGCTTTAATTTTAGCAGATTCACTTCCTAGTTCACTAAGCTGATGCTTTCCCAACAGTAACTCTTGTGGAATTTCATCATCATCCGCTAAAAGAAAAAAGTTAACATAAATGTACGTTTCAACTTCCAAGCTTATCAACACTAACAAAAACAGACATTATGCATTTACAAAATGAAATGCGCCTAGCAAGACAAAAAGACACTGTAAATATTGGGGGCACAGCCAGACACCGCATCAACATGAATAATGACAGGAACCTGCTGAGCAGCACGTTCACTAAAATCAGCATGTGTACAATTTCCAATTCAAGATGGTTTTGCGCGAGTGTATTGTCACTGAGACTGAAAAGAAAAGTCTAAGTTAAATTTGACTTATGAGCTGCCGCTGTGCCTGATGTCAATCTGAAAGAGACACAAGGATTGTAGGCGTGACCTGTTTCCTTCAAGATTTTTGTCCTACGTAGGGTTACATTTATTTTTTATCTAGAGGACCTGATCCTTTGACTGAGCTGGGGCAGCAATTCATAATGTCCACAGCTGCATTTTGGCTCCAGTGGGCGGAATGATGTGGCTGGTACTACTGCTCCTGGGTTCTGCATTAACTCCAGTCCCTGGCAAACTGTGCCTTGGTGCTCTAGATTCCTCCCATCTCCCAACTAGATGTTGCCTAAGTTATCCCAAATTCTCCCCTTTCTCCACAGACCTGTGGATTTCTATGCTGTTGTTTGCTCTTGGTACTGCTTTGTGCTCTTTGAGTCCAGGATATGTTCAGGCCTGGTGGAACCCTGACCATTCTATGGAGCTTGATTACAACGGATGGATCCAAACAAAACAAAACTAATAAACAAGTATGTGGAGGTGCCACTCCCCTGACTAACCTACTAATACACTGGAGATCGTCACAGAAATCAAGAGCCGCATGGTGTGAAAACTGTGAAACTCAGCTTGAAGTTTTATGACAGTGATAGATGCATATTGAACAGATGTAAAATGCTTTTAAACTGGGCTAGTACGTAAACTACAATTTAATAACATGAAACCTTGTTCTGAAATATTTAAGAACAAACAACAAATTAAGTACCCAATGCAGTGAAATCCATGTCTTCCAAATTCTCCAAAATGTTGTCAATGCTGGCTGAGAACCTCTTAAAAGTTGACGAATCCATCATTTCTTAAATGAAAAGGAAAACAGTTAATTCAACGTGATTTCTATATGTTCACACAGAAGCATCAATGATAAAATGTAAGAGCTGTATTAAAATACCTTCAGGTGTAAGTTTAGGTTCGTACGCTTTCCTCTTTTTCTGCTTTTCTTTTTTCTTCATTTTTCTGGCAACTGCATATAAAGAAAAAAAGTGGTCAAATTGTGAAGATGTCTTCCAATAGAGTTCGAGAAGGAAACCGACTATGAACAAAGTTTCATGGGAACAGCTTTGTTTCCCTGCCATTGACCCCAAAAACAATGCTAAATATTCATGGTCAATGAACCAGAGTATCTCAGAGTATAGTACCCCACTATAGCATCCCTGCTCACCAGTGAGCATTAATCCCCTATAGTTTTCATTAATCAACACATCTCAATTCTTCCACCTCAGAATATTTATGATACAGGTTAAAGCATTGACCCCTATCCTGCTTCTATGCAAAGACAAACTCCCTTTCCACAGTGAATTACCATTCAAGCTGAAGGCTTGTTTTGCAAATCCAATCCCTCGTCCTACAGAACTCGCCAAAGAATAAGGGTTTCTACCCCCAAAGATGTCAGACATTCTGCACCCCTGGCTATAACAGGATACAGACATCGTTTAATCAACTAGAATCCTATGCAACACAGCCAAAAAGGCCAAACAAAAACTTCAGAACTTAAACAGTTGAAGCCAGTTATTTTTACGACAACACTTACTGGGCTGCTAAAAGCTTAATTTTCATTGTAAGCCAAAAATGTAACTGTGCAACTTACACAGAATTCACAGTGTCACAGCAACAATTTGTGGAAACACAAACTGTCAGCTTTCTCTGCCAGCTGACTCGCCATTGCTTATTAACAGGGGTGAACTCTGTAAACGTCAGCTGTGCCGGATGAGGAGATGACACGGAGTTCCACCCAGGGCAGAGCGCAGGAGCTGGCCGGCGGTGAACTCACTGTCGCTCAGGCTGGGTGGTGGGGAGTCCTCCTCGGAGTCGTCGGGGCTGCGCTCGCGGTAGCGGCTGCCCGAGCTCCTCCTGCCCTCGTGGAAGTGCCCGCTCCTCCGGTGCTCCCCTGAGCCCCTCCGCTCCCGCTCCTCGCACTCCCACGGTTTGTCCCGGTCCTTCTTGTGCCGCTTTCGGGCAGCTGGGGGGGGGGGGGGGAGAGAATAAAAGATTTCTACCTCTACGAACCTGAGCCTTAACCCAGTTAAAAAAAAAGCACTTGTTTCTACAACCGCCGGGTGAGTTATGGAGCTTCCTATGGCATCGCTATGCCCACCCACACCTGAAGAGACCTGACCAAACTAGGTTCAGGCAGTCCAGTCTTAAGAGAGTTGTCGCTGCGAAGGCTAATGTCAAGTTATTTTACTCACACTCAACAGTCCCGTCGCTTTCTTCGTCTGAGCTGACTTCGGCATATTTTGGTTTCTCGTTGACTGTGGTACGTTTTCTCTTGTTCATCTTCACCCGCTCGCACAGTGGCATGGTCGACTCAATCTCCGCCAGCAGCTCTGGGGGCAGCTCCTTTAGCACTGACTGGTCTATTCCACCTGGAGAGGAACAAGATGGGGACAGGTCGAGCTCAAGTCTTCACACTGCTTTCCGAGATGTGAGACACATTCATGTTAAAGTCACGACAGTTGTCAGCAATGTTATGAGCCTAGGAGATCCAGAGGCCAGGATATCAGCCCAGCCTTGTTGAAGTTGATACCTGGCTTCTTTCAAGAAATGGCTGGACAAGATCTTTGGATTAATTAGTTACTAACTATGAAATGTGCTAGTAGCCTTCTCTTATTTGTAACTGTTCTGAAAAACCCTGTTCATATTAAAAAAAAGTGATATCTGGATAGCAAAAAAACAGGTAAGCACAAACCCAAAGCACAATTCAGCAGGTCTATGCTGACAAGCAGGTATTGTATCTCTTGCTGCAACTCAACTAAACAACTATGTAATGAAGGAATCTGGAATGTCTAGCCATCTTTGCCAATTTTATTATTAGTTATTGAGGTTAATCATTGAAATTGGGTTGATGTTTTTATTTCACACCATAATATGATAATGTCCTTACTGGGCATTAATTTGGAATAAGGGACCACTTCAGAAGCCCATTTGCTAAATCCTGTACATCCAGTCTTGCCCTTCACACACATAAAGCATGCTCTAAGTTCTGTAGAATCTCCCCTGCATCTTTCCCTGAAAACTGTAAAGGAATGGGGGAGCCAGCTTTGGGCTGCAGGGCCTATTACTGGGAGAGCCATGGGGGAGGCTCTGCTTGTTTTGATGATGCACCTCTTTGTGAGCAGCTCGATCCCCTGAAGGTTTATTACCGCAGCTGAATGTGTACTGCCAGCTACAAAAATATTTATATCCTTAATTTTACTCCGACACCTTTCTAAATGTGCAATTAGCCTCTGAAAACTGGTTACTGGAACTGCAGCGTATTTCTAAAAAATGCGAAGTTTGAAAACAATCCACAGTCACTGAAAAATAACATTTTTTAAAGTTCAGGTATGTTGTATGTGCAAAGGACTGACTTTGTGGAAAAGTTTTTAACTCTATATGACAACCAGTTAAAATAATATGCTGCCTTATTATACCATACTCAGTTATGATTTATAATCTGATCTACCCACACCTGGAGGAAGAAAATACTCCAAACAAGTAAGAAGACTGGCAATAGCTCTGCTAATGGGCAAACAAATCAATAACACACTGCTTGTTCTTTTTTCCCCTCTAATTGTATCGGTTATGTTAACTAACACACTGTCGTGAGTGTACAAGTGGGGTATAAGTTTAGGATGTGCGTCTGAAAGAATTATATTTTTAAAATCAATCCGCATCACTGGTGTACAAATTGGATTTCTAGGGATCATTCTAACAGGCTTTAGAGGGATCTGTAATAGGGCCACAGGTGACGACCTAGAAGTATCACAATGACCAAATTAATCCAATAACCGGTGAGAAAATAAAAACAGCTTTGTATAAAATGCGTGTAACATTATAGACCACAATTAACTTATTAACAGTATATCAGATTCAACTCTAAAAATGATTACATTCGCAATTATTGAGATGGAAGAATTATTTCTGAGGAAAACTAGGTGATGCTCTCCCCTCTGGACCAGCTTCTACCAATGCCCCAGCAGGGAAACTCTGGGCAATGTGCTGCAGGGGGCTCCGGTCACCAGAATGACAAGTAGCCTTGGCTACTGTCGTTAGGGATTCATTCACAAGACTTGGAGTGGTGACTCCGTTGTCTTGGCTAGATTTTGCTCCAGGTTATCTACACAGGTCTTGTTCTGGCCAATCTAAACTTCCCTCTCGATTCAACTGCAAAATTAAATGGTGAAAAACTGAAATTGTATTAAATTAAGTTCAATTCAAACACCTATGATGTATACAGGAACTCCCTTGCACTGGCTGGTAGATCCAGTCATTCCAGGGCAAATTAGCTTTGGCATGGTTCTCAGACACATTGACAGAAACGCCACCCACCACTGTGATTAACAGTTTTCAGACACTACCAGTTGTGACGCAGATGTGACACTGGTCTTTGGGAAAAGCTACAGTGGTAGCTGACCTAATAGTTAACTGACCTTTTAATTAACAGACAACATTCATCCCAATGTAGAGATTCAGGGTGTATTTCCTCTTGAGGAGAACAGCAGCTGAAGTATGGGGCACCCTCAAAAGCTTAAATACTACAGCAATATTCACTAGATCCAGACTGCAATGAACTGAAAGCGACAACCAGTCAGTATGAAGGTGGAATGCGAACTTCCAGCAAATAACGCAGGAGCTTTGAAGAATACTAATTCGGATATTGTTAAGAAACATGCTCATGGCAGCGTACAAGGTGTTCCAGTCATTGTAGCAGCTGACCATGGGTGAATGTGAATGCAAAACTGAAAACGTGAGGTGACATTTTGGCAAAAACATACAGGGAAATGAGTCAAGGAAAAAAATCTTGTTTTTTCTTAATTAAACAGCATTTGGCAATTTCAATTTCATTCCTGACAATTAGATACAAGTTTGAAGTGAATGCCAGTTCCTCATTCAACCCTCATTTAAACATAATAAAATGATAGTAGTGTCAATTAATTGTTAATGGCTTTAAATCACACTGATCTTATTGACTATTAATAAAGAAATTTCCAGATCAGAATGCTGCATCCACAGATCAGTCTGGATCCATCTGGGGAATACTATATATCCTGCGATTATGGAGCAGAACATTAACCTCTATCAAGTGTACATCAAGATACTTAGTTTGTGTTTGGTTAGAAGTCTTTAATTTAATTGAAAAATGATATGCTCCTTCACTGAACTTCAATCAGGTACTCAGATTTATTAACGCTTTAAGCAGTTTAACAGAAACATAAGTATCGCACAGAACAAAGAAGGCAAAGAATTAACAACAATAATGTTAAAGTCATTTAGATCCAACCTGGGTGTCATCCTTGACCACAAGAAAAATGTTAATGATATCTAAAGGGTCAGATACAATGATCACCCCCTGCAACAATGGTTTCAGAGAATTAGCCCTATATTCTGCATTACTCCATATCCCAAACGCTTGCCTTCCAACTAAAGGGCCAGCAACAGTCCCCACATCTTCTTCAGTCAAGAGGTTTTTCCAGGCAATTACTTTCAAAAGAAACCTTAAGCAAAACTTCATCAGTACAATCACCTATGCATACCACATTTTAATACCAACCTACAATGCAAATGCAAAATTAATTTTCCAACCAGAACAGATCACTGGGCACAAGGTAATTTACATTGTACTAAGGTTTGTGAATAGTTCTGAGTACTACTGTTCCTTATAATAAAATGCTGAGCTCAAATCATGTGAAATAAAAATACCTGGTGCTCCGTTTTTAGTAGATATTGTATAAAAAAAATACTAATAAACATTTTAATCAACACATTAACAGCAAAAGATGCAACTAATTCGCTAGAGTAATGAAGATGGCCTCAAAGCAATGAACATGACTCGAAAGCAGCCCGTCAATCAGAGAAACTGCCCCGAGAGTTTCAGCATTTAACTGACTCCTCCAGAGAAACAAGGAAACTGGCTCTGTGGTGCACAGACTACATCCAGGCAGGCAGAGAGTCACCACACCATCTCTGACAAGGACATCCGACTGATCTGTCTGCATAATTGGACTGCAGTGGTTATCGTATGGTCAAGTCTAGAAAGAAATAACCAACATCTGCAGTATGATGACAGCTACCTGTAAGCATGAAAGTGATCTGCATGCTCAGAATACAAGAAGACATTCAGGGGTAATGCTGACAGATGAGAAGTGAAATCTCTGTCTTTTGTGAGCCAAAGAACTCTTGAGGTGGCAGCACAGAGAGTGACAGAGAGCTGTATTCACAGATGGAGGCCGTTTTGCGTGACACAGACCTGATGGAAGGCATGGTGTTGACATGGTGATCAATATGTTTCAAGTCACCTACCAGGGAGGTGGAAGTGAGATGATGTGGGTTAGAGCCTCTTAAGACGACAAGGATTTTGAGGCAGATTGATAAAAACCTTCATGCTCGGTAACATTCACAAACGTTCTAGAGCCAACAGCTTTTGCATTCCTATAAGCCAATCTAGAAACGCCTCTTTGCCAGCAGAACAGTTTGGGACCACAGAATGCCAGGATTACAACAGGGCTGCAGGAAAACAAAATCGTCAGGACACCATTTCCTCCTGACCCAAATCCAACACAACATGAGACCCAACAGGTTGGGAACATTTTAATAATGGTGGCAGAGAAAAAGCACTGTATAAATAGGGCCTTAGTATTTAATACAAGTTCAGTCGTTAAAGAAACAGATGGAATGACACTATACAAACAAAAAAGATAATGCAAAGGCTGTGCAGTAGTTGCCATGAAACCCAGAACCCAACATCCAACTTATTAGGAAGGGTAGATGGATGGAACTAAATTTAAAGCAGATGGGAGTGACCAGAACATATCAAGTTAGAGATTATAACCATCATTAACCAGCAGATGGACCAAGAAAAGCAAACGCTTTTGGTAACTTTTCCTCTTTTCTACTTTATAGACTGTTGCCTATGATAAGATTTTGACTCTGAGGAAAGTTATATATCTTCCAAGAATTTCAAGCTACAATACTGTATGAAACCAATATAATAAATCTACTCACACTACAACCTGATAACCATCGACAAACAATACAGATTCCCTCTTCCTGCCATCGGCACAAAACTGCTGGTAAAACAGAGCCCATAAGCATGTTTAGGCACTATACTAAGCCTTTTTTAATTTAAAGAGGCACCATCTAAGTGATAAAAGCCTTACCTTTACCAGATTTGGAGGATGGTCGGTTCTTCCCAGATTTAGAGCTCCTTGCATTCCTGTCTTCTCTCTCCTTTATAAATTTTTGAACTTCATCAAAAGTTAACTTCTGAAGCACCACCACTGGTTTCGCTCCTTTGTTCAAATCCTCTACAAGGCCCATCTTCTCCATCTTTACCTTCTCATCCCGGGAATCAGATTTCCTTGTTTCCTGAGTGACATTACCATCTTTGTCCCGTTTGATTTTAGGAATTACAAAGTTTTTCAGTGCTCCCGACTTGCCTCCCAGTAGGTATGTGGGGAACTCAGGCTTGGTATCAGGCGGCTGCTTATGCGAGTCTGACCTTCCTTTGCTGCCATCTGAACGCCGCTCATCCCGGTTGCTGGGGGATTTGAAGCCAGGTCTGTCTGTGCGGAGTCGGCTGCTGGAGTCTGTCCTCGGCTCCTGTTTGACCCTTGGGCTCTCAGGGCGGGATCTCTGCTCCTCAGGGGAGCGTCTCTCCCTAGTATCCCCCGACTCATTTCTCTGCTTCCTCTCTCGGTCTCTCTCCCTGTCTCGGGAGCTGTCAGACTTGCCATGTCTGGAGTCGTGATCCCCTCTGCTCGAGGACTTGGGGGTGTCAGGCCTCCTGATCCTAGAAGGATCTCCCCTGTGTCGCTCAGATTCAGGTCGATCCTCTGATCGCTGTCTGTGACCATCGTGGTCGCGGCGTGAAGACTCAGAGGAAGAGGATGATGGGCGCCCATCTGGCCTTTGCCTGGGTGTCTCTGGCCCTCTGCCTTCAGATTTCAACTTGGCAGAATCCGGTTTGCCATCATGCCTGTGTTTCGACATTTCCATCCTTTTCTCCGAGCTGACGGGCTTCCCACTGGAGTCCCGACGGTTATCGTGCTTGTGTTTGGGGGTCTCTGGCCTGCCATCTACACTCTTTTGTCTGGGTGTTTCTGGGTGGCTCTCATTTTTCTGTTTGGGGTTCTCAGGCTTACTGTCTGAGCTCCCTTTCTGTTTGGGAGTCTCAGACCTATGTTTAATGACCTCAGGTCTCCCATCAGCAGCCTTCTGAACATCTTCTGACTTCCTCCTAGGGTTCTCTGGCTGGTTGTCTGGTTTGAGCCTGAGGACACCCGTCGTCTCCTCCTGACAGCCACTGACAGAGCCATCTCCGGCCGGGCCAGAGGCAGCAGCGGGCACGCCGCGCTGCTCCTCAGTCCATTTCTGCGCCTCTGTAGCGCCAGTGGGAGCAGGAAGAGAGGGGTCAAGCTGGCCTTCTGCCCGCCCGGCCTGCTGCAGGTCGATGCTCACCATCAGGGCCGGACGGTTAGCTCCGTTTCCAGCAGCACTGGCCTCCTGAGGAGTGGCCTTATTCCCGGCGTTTCCTCCTCCACCACCTCCACCAGCCCCGCCTGTAGAACCGGCCGTTCCACCGGCCCCAGGCTCCTGCGGGTACGAGTCCTGCTTCCGCTTCTTCAGCGGCTTGTCTGCAACGAGAACCAGAACCAAAAAAAAAAATAAAACGCCTTCCGTCAGAAGCTGCAGTTGTGTAGTTCCATTCACCTCAAGTGAGCCACCCCGCTGCACCCGATGTATCCAGGCACCACAACAGAAGAACCAGGTAAAAACCCAATAATAACCAAAACACTAAACGCAACAGGTGAAGATAAGATGGTGCACAGTGCCTCATTTCAAGGGTAGCTACTGACAAAGTGTTGATTAACTTGGCATGTGATTTGAAGTTGAAAAGCTATTCATGTGGGATGTTAGCCACGAAAGGCAATGACCAGAAAGACTTGAATGAAGTAGTGACAGTAGCCATATCTGCAGATAACCAGTTGGTCTCAATGCTGCTGTCATCTGCCTTGACGGATACTTCTCAGGATCTGTGAAATGAGTCAAATTCAGAGTAAAAGCATAATCAAAACCATCTCAGTTTAAGTACTAGAGCCTGCTCTGCACAGGAAAACACAAGGGAGCTCACAGTTGTTTTAACATATGAACGCACAGAAAAAATGGACGAAGAGTTTAATTACAAGCTGAATGCCATCAGAAGAAGGCTCATAGCTGAAATGCCATTTTTCTTTTTAGCATGGAATTAACATCTACTCCTTTTGAAGCTGACTGGTACAGCTCCCCACTCAATCTTCTTCAGAATGAAAAGCCATGGGAGGAACCAAAACTGCAGAAAAATACCAGAAGACCTTGTAAAGAGACCATAGAAGTGTTTACAGGAAAGAGGATTAAAGCAAGAAACGTCTTTTTACCTATTGTGTGGATGGTATTTAAGGATACCAGTCTGCAACCGAATACATGTTATGGCAACATACAAATCTCATATATGTACGTTTTAAAGACACCGCCTAGAAGTGGACATCATACTTAAAAATTTTAATATTTTATGCACACAACAAATTCAAATAATAATTTACATATATATATAAGTTTACTTGTACCTTTTTTACAAGTGACTAGTTCTGTCATTTTTAAGCCTGTGGGTAGATGAAACTCAAAATGTACATTTGCAAATGTGGGATAATTGACATAATAAGCAACAGTTCTTTCAGTACTCCACCAAGGCTGGGACAAGCAGTAACACTGGTGGTGGGCTGGAATGACATTAAAAAGAAGGCAGCATACAGAGAAACAACCACACATTGGAGCAAAACCATTCCAAGGGGAAGACTGGCTTAATGTGAAGAAAGGACTTTGGTTGTCTATTTCAACATTCAAGCTTTCAATGGCTGTTTCAAAGATCAAAGGCTTCATCAGTCTGCATATCAGAATTTCAAAACAAATCCCACAACAGTATAAAAGTATTAAACTGCCTGTACAAACCCTCAGAAAACACATGGTCAAGAAGCTATTCCACCCTCGACAAATCAATGGATAAGATGAACAAATCAAGGAGAGGTGCTCAGGTTATCAAAAGTGTCATTCTGCTAACTTATATATCCTTTGTAATGGCATTTGATAATAACAAAATGCACATACCCTTTAAGTAAATGGTGTTTAATTGAACTTTAATTTTTTTAGCGTGCACACCGTTTTGTTGGAAACAATTATAAACAAATAAGGAAGTAAAACATATGAAAAAGTATGTACCTATATGCTTGAACACAAATTTAATTGCCCATGCTAACCAGACCACTAAAATCACATTACATCACAGGGCTCTGAAAGCACCTCAAGAAGCAATCAGAAGTGCTGTTAAAGGAAGAACCCATGTTAAATAAATATCAGAAACATGACAGTTTGCTTGTCGAAGAACATGATTCCAAATAAAGGATTTCACATCACATTAGCCATGCAAGTTAGGAAAATATCATCACACTCAATGAACAAACTTACACCACATACGTCTGTAGACAACTAAAAAAGTAACCATAAATACTCCTAACGCATGTTTACCAATGAAGAGTGCAGAAACATGCAACACCACTGTTCTAAAGGAAAAAAACAATTCTCTTCATTAAGGAGTTAAGTATCCACTAGGTGCACCAGGAAGATTTCTTGCAGAGTTTTATAGCAGTCAGCACCTCCTTATCCTGTTGTTAGGTAAAAAGGATAGTTTTAAAGCTCAGCTAAAATGTTATACATATCTGGAACCTCATTTAGTAACCAAACCTAAAGTTATCCTGTGGATTTCAGAGTGTTAGAGCAGACCATGGAACGGCTCAGTCAGTCACCAGTGAAACTGCAGTGGTTGTATCATAACACTATGACAACAGTTCAGCAGTATGGCAGAGCTGCACAGACGTTTTCCAGTGTGTAAATTGTACAATATAAGGTAAACATTATGGCATTCCAATCATGCAACAAAAGTCATCCTAGAATGATTCCACAAGAAAGGGCCAGTCTTTAGGAAAATACAGGATGTCCTTGATAAGAGGAGACTTAGCAACCCTAGTCAGCTCCCAGCTGTAGGATCTGATACCAGTCATGTCTGTGCAACACTGAACACGCTTCTTCTGCAGGAATTAGAAACCAAAACCAAGCTACTACACAACTTACTCTAGCAAGCAGATTTTTAAATATTCACATACAGCAGGTTCAAGTTTCAAAGTCTAGGGACCATGAGTTTGAATATGGGCTAGATAGCTGACAAAGATACCTAAGGGTGGTAATCGGGTGTCCAAGCACACCAGCTCCTCTAACTCACTGGACACACCTGCAAGCTTTAGCAGCTACGAGTGTCTAAAGCCAAGAGCTATGCTTTGGGCTAAAAGTCTGCAGTGTGAGAGTAGACTGAAAGTGTGTTTTTCAGAGGATGCTTGTATGTACTCTGCTTTTCTCATGCCCATCAGGTGGCTGCTAGTTAACTCGGCCGACTAAGAAATTGGAGTGGAAATTCAAGTTGTGAATAAAGAGAAGATCCCTGCTGAAGGAAAAATAAAACTGAAATCACTGCACACACACAGACACTTTACATCTTGGGTAAGAGCTCAGATCTGGAAACCACTGAATTTCATTCCTCAGCCTTGTGCACTTCAACTATTTCTTAATTTTCTGGTAGTAGATACCTATTCTATGCACTGCTTGGTTCACATGAACACCATTTCATAATATAATGAATGCACTGTATTCTTCAATTTAATGAAAAATATCATTCATGGAGTAAACATAACCTGAAAAAAATAAATACTTATGTATTACACAAAATAGGTTAAGGAAGCACAATGCAGCCATAAATAGTTCATTTATGCACGCATATCTATAAAAATAGCAAAATATAATGTTTAAATACTTTATGATGATTTTTATAGAACAGTGATTTTCCTAAGAACTGCGTAACACCGGGAACTCCTGTACCAGGAACATTTCCATTAAACCAATAAAAGTGTTTCATGCTTTTATGACATGGAGACAGTGTTCACAGATTATCCAGTTGGTTAATGGTCTTTATTGAGTTACTAGGCTGGCACCCTTCCTTCAGAAGGCGCTGTGCTGTACCAGGTCACCATGGAACAGCATGTCTCAGGCTAAACTTATGGTTTCTCCTTCAAATTATTTAACACTTTATAATACTTTGCAATAGCTTGATGAGGTAAAACCCAGCTATACAAAGAAATAACCCTGAGGCTGGTATCTTAACCACTCTAGATTTTTACTTCTGTAGAGGCGAGTGTATTTTTGCACTGTTATGTTCTTATTATCCTTTGTCACTGACAAATGTAGCTTCCATACTGGGTTTGGCTGAAAAACAAAAGTCTTTCAGCAATTGATCTTGATTAAAAGCTGCTTTTCTACATAAAGTCCAAAGAGGTAAAAAAAAAAGGGCCAGGGATTTGTAATACTAGCACTTTTAACACTGAAACAGTGCTCTCAAAGTTAAATGAGACAACTGACAGCTGTTCCAAAACTTTGAACCTGTGAGTTGGCAATACCCAAGAAACCTGATCAAAGGGTGTCAGTTAGCAAAGTAGTTCCAGTACCCACCTTTATCCTGCACCTCTTTCGAGCAGCGCTCTCGCTCGATGGCAGACTCCCGCTCTATCCTCTCGATCTCCGCCAGAGCGTCCATTTCCACCTCGTCGTAGGGAGTGGTGGCGGAGAGGGGCTGGGCAGGAGCTCCTGGCATCGGCACTCCGGGAGGCTGCGGCTGCTTGGCCGACGCCACCGACGTGTTTTGTAAAACCGGCACCTGCTGCGCAGGGAGAAAGCCGGCCTGCTCGTTCTGCGTCAGGCACTGTGTAGCGTTGGTTCGGTGTACATCCTGGGGGGCCGCTGGCGTCTTGGGCGGCTGGCCTGCATATTGCATGTTGTTATAAGCCATGTCTCCCTCAGGATCGGGGCTGTTGTCCATTCCAGGAAGGAGATCTCCCTGTGGGTCCATTTCTGAAGATTTCACACGAGAAAGTCTTAAGGTGAGTTTTGTGGAGTCCTTTGATGGAGAGCTGATGATGTCGTACATCGCTGCCTTGTCTGCCTGTTCTTTTTCTTCTTTGCTCATTTTCATTTTCTTCTGCTTCTTCTTCCTGTCTGGAGAGTCCATTAAGAGGTCTGGTGGAGCGTCTCTGGGAGAGGTGTAAGGGGGTGGGGACTGTAATATGAGGGGCGGCCTGGATCCAGCTAAAATGAGACAAAAAACACTCACTACATAGGCAGTCTTCTGTTTTTATAATAACCCAAATGTATAAGAAACTGATTTTTCTGAATACCCCAATGTTAAAAACAGAGCAGAAACTTAATATGCAATTAAAGGGCTACTTTCTTAAACACAATTGGGCCACACGTTGTACTTCACCATTAATTAAGAAGCGTACAGTGAATCGAACCAAAGACTTCTACCATCCAGTTCACAAGTAAATTATGCAGAGGGTGCAAAGTATACCACCACCCAAGATTTAAACATCACCAAGGTTAAAAGAAAAGGATAATTCCAAGATGACAACTGGAAAAACGTTTCGAAAAGAGCCTTCTTCAGGTATTTCCTTTCTCCTGAAGAGGCTTAACAGCTGAAACATGCTGTTTTTTTCTTTCTACTTTTCAGTGTGGAATTAAACTTTGCTTGTTCCTTTGCTGCCTGCATGCTGGCGCAGCTCACCGCTCAAACCTCTACTAATAATGGAATGCATGAAACAGAACAAATACAAACAACTCTTAATGCCAAAAGATTCATTTCCTGCTCAAATGGTGTTAACAGAAGCAAGGTACCTTTTGGGGTCCCGTCACTGCCTGCTGGAGAGCACACAGACTGGGGGGATCTGAGAGGGAAGGATGCGTTTCTCATGGAGGGATCGCTTTCCTGCAAAGCGGTATGAAGTGGTTAACGACATTACAACTACAGAGCATTACAACCTTGCCAGTTAGGTGTGACACACGCATCAGTTGCCACAGCTGCACAGTATTCACCCCTAACTATGAAATAGTATTCCTTGTAGTACATATTTTACTAGAAAAAACTGAATCCTCATAACAATGAGAAATATTCTCTGACTCCCCCCCTGCTGCCTGGTTCCACACTATCATCTATCCTTCAACTATTCCATTACAGAGGTAATGCACCATGAATTGTTTTTTCTCATGAGCAAACAAACAGAGCAGCTCGTTGCACATTACAGAAAACTCAAGTTTAAAATTACTGCCAGAAAAATTAGGCGCTAGTACGAACATTTTATTAGACACCTGACTAAATTACGATGATAAATCAAATTCAGTCGAAGAACGGAATTGCTCCTTCCAACCCGAACATAGTTTTACGAGTCTTACCTCACTTCCTAGCCTATGCACCATGTTCAGGTAATCTTCATTTGATCCATGCCTGGAATTGTCAGCATGGTGGTTAGCGGAGTTGCTAGACATCTGCCCAGAAACCTTGTTATCATGAATGTTCCTCATGCCGCCAGGAACCATAGGACTGGCCACTGAAACCACAAACAAAGAAGTTTCAATTACTTTCATTCTTAAATAGTCCTGAAAACAAAACGACACTCTATAAATGCATACACAGTAATACACAATGAAAACAGATAAAAAATGGATTTTAAGATTTGAGGGATGTAAGCTTTTAATTTGAACTTAAACTTTCCTACAAACTCCTTGGATGACGCAAGACCAGACGAAATGAACATCACAAAAACAAAAGCAGCTAACAACTTAATGTGCTTGTTCAAGGAAGGCTCATTCTGTGTCACAAGCCATGACAAAACATCTGGTGTACGCAACCCATGAGGAAAATGAAACAATACAAACATGTGTAATGTGTACAAAATAAATATTTATGCCCTGAAGCAAACAGAGGAGAAGGGAAATTTCATTGTTGAGGTAAAACAATGAAACAAAAAATGAAGAATGAGATGCAGTGATTGAACATTTCTAACGTACCTATTTTGGGAAATCTATAATGTAGGCTCCAAAATAGCAATTTACCTACAAATGGTATTGAATGAATATTTCTGCAATTTTGGCGCCATACCTAAAGTTGGGGTAGATGGGTTCTGCTGTGGTGAGGGCTGAGTTTGCACTATCAGACAGGGCTGCACCGGCCTCTGAGGGCTTCCTGAATATGTAGGTGCAGATACAAGAGGGGAGCCATGTAACTCTACAATAAGAAAAGTAAAAAATATATATGGGTATTTAAAGACTGGGTTGCTTTGACACTGTGTATCGAAGCTGTGAAATAACTTTATGCAAAACGTCCATCTACATTTAGGACACCTTTTGCTTCCTTTTAGACTGAGATCTTGAAAAAAGCCAGCATCCAAAACAGCTTGGTACATCACTGTTTTAGCAGCAAATACTAATGCATTTGGCATCTAATTCAACACACTGCAAGAGCAAAATCACTTCATGCAGAGGGTTACTTGTATTGCCTTTCATAGATTCTTTGTTCCCCTGTTTCAATACTCACAGAAAAGAGCAAGATCGACACGCATTCAAAAAATAAGTGCAAAATGATTGCTATCCACCAGCCAAGCCAATCAGATAAGGTGATATTAATACAGCATTCTGATTCTTGTATCATAAACTAACTGAATAAGAAACAACAGTGCCATTCGAATCAACAGCTTGGCAGATAAGTAGAGCTGGAAACGGCTGAATTGTAGGAGGTTGTCACTGTCTAGCCGAGGGAACTTGACACAACCTGCCTTTCGAGCAGCAGAGAAGGCAAGGAAAGAAAAATGTCAAGTAGCTTGGCTTGCAAAAAGTCAGTTCCTTGTTTATTTACATTTTATCATCAATATTGGGAAGTCACATCTTAATAGTTTCACAGCTATGCAAATGTTTCTCTCATGCCAAACCCTCAGGGAAGCATTTCTGGTGAATCAGAGAGAACTGTGCTCCTTGTGCCACTTTCACACACGCTCTACTGACAAAATGCCTCTAAAGATTGCATCACGCAAACAGGCCATCAGTTCCACCCCTTTATGAAAGTGAGTTCCTTGCATTTTTTATATATATATATAAAGAGTTGAAAACTCAATATATGCCCTTAACAGAATGGGCAACCCATGAAAACATCACATGATGAAGTAATTCTCCAGGATTTTGCATAATGGACTGAAAAGCCAAAAATGCCCCCATAAGGTTTTGGTGTGAGTGGCTTATTTGCACAGTCATGTAACTATTACAATTTTGTTTCAGAACCCTGAAGATAACAGCAGTGCATTTATGCAAAACGCTGACACGCAAGAGGTGCCTTTTATTTTTAAGAGCATAGGCAGGGGTGGTCAATCATGGCATCTCCACTCCATGCCATTACAGGACCTTGAAGCTCCCACTATATTACTGCTTTGATTCTTAATTTCTTAAATAACCCAGGTGCTTTAGACCAATTTGGTAATTAAGGATTTGCTGGAGCAAAGACGTGCGATGGAACAGAAGTGTCAAGGCAGTCGAGATGTGTTGTGCACATTCTCCCCCGTCTCCTAAAAGAAGGTGTGGCAGTCTGCGCTTCTCACCTTGCTGTATCTGTTGATGCTGAGTGTAGCTTGGAGGGTGTGGATACGGCATGTATCCTGCAGGGCTCTGTGGGGCATAAGGGCTGGGTACAGGGCTATTCTGCTGAGGCATAAATCTATTACCAGAGCTCGTCTGTGGTGGAACAAAGCGGCTGTTAAAAGGAAAAAAGGGCAATGTCAGCATTCTCACAGATCTCAAACTGCAGAGACAGAAATAAGATGACAGCACAGAAAACACAAAAATGTGACTGTCTGAAATGTTAGAAAAGCATAATTTAAGGAGAGTATGTGCAACATGGTTAGGTAGTCAAGAGATGCAAAACTTTCTCTTTATGGCTAAAGGATTAGTTTAATGCCTTGGCAATGAGATAATTCTATCATGATTTTTTGACAAGTGGGAGAGGTTTCTTTCTGAAGTGCCTGTTGATTCTGAAAACTGTTAGGCTGCACTGTTTTGAAACTACCATTTTTCTCCAGCCATCAAATCAGAGAAACACAACACCAATGTGCTTGCTTACCAAAGACAGCTATTAGCTTGCTGTAATTGGTTCTGGATCAAAAACAAAAACTATGTCTTCACTTAGCGCACAGCTGGAAGCGCGACAAACACAAAATATGAAATCCGGTATTTTAAGATGGAGCACTCAAATTACCACCTCTGGGTATTTGACAGATTAAAGAAAATTCAAGTGCGTTATAAAAAATTTTAGACTGACAGTAGACACTTCATCCTAGCTACCTGAAACCTCAAATTCTCAAGAAATTCACACAAGCAGCATTTTTCACTTCAGCTAGTGACAAAATGTTGGTCAACCAAATATGTCTTTAATGGTGTGAAATAACATCCTGTCTCTCAGAAATTGCAGAGGACAATAAATGGTTATCAGCAAATAACAGAAACTCAAAGCCTTGTAATCTCTTAAAAACTGCAAGAATTATGTGTTGTATTACATAATTACGTGAAGTCAAAAAAGCAAGTGTCTGATTAAATGTTTCTATTATTCTAGCCTAAAAGAGGCCTTCTTCAATATTAAAAAGGAAGATTAGGGAATTGCATAAAAGAAGCAAAGAAACAAATCCATTCTCATAAATGTTCAGTGTTAAATAAACATAAATATGCCAACTAGCAAGAAAAACGGCATTTCACATGCACGTCAGGAACCATGAAACCAGCAGTGGAAAATAAAGAACGGAAGAACCATGTGTCTGGCCTCATTATGACACAGAGGCAGACCAACCTGGAAGGGCTGTGAGAGATAGTGGTTTGCTGGTAGTTGGAAGGTGCTGGGCTGCCATGCATGGAATTCTGTGCCATCTTGTACTGAGGCATCATGGGCTGCTGCATCATACCTGAAAGGAAGAGCAAACGGTGACTATTTTCGTTTCCCAGCAGGATTTATTCTCCCACAAAGGATTTGTAACACACTAAACAACTGTTCTCAAGACTGATGAGGCCAGTTATGCCCTCTGCACAATCACGACACAAGAATAATACTGTTACAGCCTGCATGCATCCCCCTATTAATTTTGCAATACAATAAAGCAACTCTGAGCTGTTTGACCCCAGTTAGCCCAGAATTCACAGACGAGCTGCAGCAGAGACAAACATTATGATAGACTACACCTATGAATGCATTTTGCCTCTGGTAATTCTACCACCAATATAAATCTTGGCATCTTTCCAAGGGCATGTGGCTGCGATATAGCTAGCCTACTGATCCAGAAAAAATGAAGGTTTACTTAGAAAAGATGAAACTACTTCCTAGGGCTTTCAGACATTAAAATGAATATGCCTGTATACTCTTCTTTTACTTCACACTGCAAGACCTTGCTGAGATGGAGTTTGCCCTGCTTTTAGTAAGTGTAACTAAGACATAATCATTCAGTCATTTTATTCAGGTGGAGAGAATTGACCAAAAGCTGCATTGAACCAATTCATTAGACTTAAATTTCTGATTGCTATTATGTAAGTATTTTCAACACTACCACCACCACAGAAGTGTTAAGAAATGGACATTTTACAGATTTAACTTAGAGCATTTTTTCTTTAGAATTTACTGATTTTTTTTATTCAAACTAATTACAAGAATGGGAAAATAATGCAAAAGGGAAAAATTGCTATTTGTAAGCTATTTTCTGTCATCACTATGTTATCAATACTATCAATTCTGCAATTCACACTAGGGGGATACAATATGGTATGGTCATATATAGTGACCCATGAGGTGCAACTTTTCTATAAACACCACTGAAGAGGAACAGAAAGGGCTGGTGCTAAAAATTATAATAAGAAAAAAGGCAGTGAAAAGGTTGCATATTTCTGACACTCTGATACTCGGAATAACAAAATATTAAATGAAAATCATACATCCTTAAAATACCATGAACACGTTTGGAATCATTTAATCCAATTTGGTGTAGGCATTACCAAAAGTCTTTTAAAAAAACCTCACTTTCTAAGCCTCTGGCATGACAAAACCACATTGAGACAAAACCCAAAAGCCCTGAGCACCCAATAAGAACACCAGACCAAAACAGACAGCTCAGCTAGAAATGTTTTGAAACATTAAAACTGATCAGGAATGCAGCAAGTCAAGCTCTCCGCTAACTCATTCAATACGATCCAGTTTCACACGCGAGTTGTGCCAGAAAGACTGTCGCAATCAGTTTTCTTCAAGGAGCTAAAATCTCCTCGAACTTCAGTACAGTATTTATGGGACTACAGAATTCATCTCTCTTTACAAAACATTCTAGAGCCTCGGAAAACGTTGACAAATCGTTCTTCAAAGTAAACCGCAAGTTTAACTGTGATATCGTTCCTGTTTAAAGAAAAGGGTTGAACATTTAGTTTGTCAGCTACTGTGGAACCCTGCACATATTTACAAGATCCCAATAAGAATTATTTAACTATACACTAAGAATTTGCAGCTCTTACAAGTGCAGACATTTTCCTCAAACCAGTGTAGTATTTAACCTACAAATATGAAAAGATCACCAAATGAAAGTACAAATACATTTCACATTTCAATTAATATAATGAGGAGCTCTCTCTCCACAGACAAACAGCAGGACTGAGAAGTAAAATAAAAACATTTTAACTTCAAGAGACAGAAAGTCTTTAACTGTAGATCAAACAATGGATGCAATAATATATTTTCCATGAATCATCACAAAATTAAAAGTCAATTTAATTGATTTTTTTCTGATTCAACAGCAGAAAATCAAGATATTCAATTTTGCGGATTCCAATAACAATGATTTGTGGTTCTGTTTTTTTAAATAGGCTACTATTTAAAGAGTTCAGAGGTCTGTAGGAGGTCGACAGAGTAAAATTCAGTAATTTCAGAAATAAATTGTTCCTTACTTTTTTGTATGTAGCTAAATTGAATTCTCACCATTTACCTTAGGAAGTAGAGAAATTTAGTGGCGCAAGTCTTGCGCACAGATCTTTTGTAAACACTATAGACTATATTTTAACATTGCTTTGTTTTCTTTTATACAATATAAGACATCAGGTGCACAGTGTTGCTTTATGTTTGGACTTTATACAAATGTTCATATTTCAAAGAGACATTTAACTGCGTCAGAAACTCAGAATACTTTCAACAAAGGTAGATCATGCATCACAAGATCATCGGAACAACATGAAAAGGAAATCCATGTATGACATTAAACTTCCACAACCACCACCTTTCTAATCTTCTTGGTGAACCTTTAAAAATACTTACAAAAGTAAAAGACATGTCCTGCATATGCATAAAAAAGTGAATTCTATTTTGTAAAGCACTGTCCATGTTTATAGCACCTCGCCCTAATAGTGGAAAATTATCTATTCCACTATTAAAAAGTACCTTAAGGTCTCAGTAGGTTTTGGGCAAGTCCATACAACATCCATCTGATGACAGTTTACCACAATGAACTGTGACACTGAAGGCATAACAGTTCCGCCCATTTTGTCACTTCAGGCCCCTCACCGCTTTCGTTTATAGTTAATATCACACAATTTGAAAGATCCTGTGATCGTTCCGGAAGATCACCGTACTGGAATTATAAGGTTTTAAAATGACGTCAGTTACATTCATGGCAGGCCATATTAGTTTAATTTCAATGAATTAAGTAGTTTTGCAAGATTAGTATTCCTCCTTTATTTTAGTTTCTGATAATGCATTGATGTGATCTTTAACATGAAAGAACAAAAACAAAGCACAAACCACAAGAAAAGCTTTTAACTGTTGCTGCCCAGCAGATCAATAATAATCAATCCTACATTTGAGCCGTTCTTTGAATTAATGCATTCAACATGCATGTTTTTCACTTGAAAATTTTCAATTTAGTGATCACTGGGCTACAAACAAAAATTGCACATTTCTAATCATAGTTAGAAGGGCAGGCACGCCAACTGTTTTTAAAGATGGCCATTATCCTGATTTCACAGTCTCTCCTGCTGTTAATCTTCAGTAATACATTTTCTTAAATTTGATTTACACACTCCTCAATGCATATTGTACTGATTCTAATGGCAGTTTCATTCTAGTCTTTTGGCTTGGGCTGAGACAACCACAGCCTGTCTATGGGGACAAGGCCAGCAGGACCCACATTCAGCATGCATGGTGAGAGAGAAGAGAGAGCAAGGAAGAGTACTGGATGCTGGAAAACAGGGTCCACTTTCCCATTATTTATTCTTAAATCAGTGAGGTTGAGGAGTTTATCCACTCTTTTGCACTCACCACAACAAACAATTTAATGTAGCTAAGCATTCGTGACAAACTCTGAATGCTTCTGATTTACTAACAGACTACAAATTTAATTCTGAATTTCTAAAATATTCAATGACCATAGGAGATGATTTTGAGAGGGGTGTCTCAAACCTGTCTAGATAAATAATTCCTATAACAAAGGCCACAAATTGCCTTAAGCGTGAGGTAAGATGAAATCAATGTCAATTGCATGAGAAATGCAAGCAGAAATGAAGGCAAATTTCATTAATGTGTTTTCTGATTACACCTTATGTGAATAAAAATGGTGATACACTTATGTAGATTACAACTGAGTCAATTCCAATTGATTACAATTACAGATAACAATTGAGACACAGATTATTTCTGTTAACTGTCAAGTTTTGTGCTATTAAAATAATTGCACGATCATATTACTGGAAACCATGAAAATGTTATTCTCTGGAACTGTGACCGGCTCTCCCCAAACAAAGATCTCCAAGGTTAAGTCTACAAGATATGTTATTAACCTCATATGCAAAATCTAAAATGAAAGCTTTTAAGAAGCCAAGGTCAAAATATTTATCTTCACAACTTTGAAAGATACGATTCAAAAACCCCACACTCTTGAGAATTGACTTTAAAGTTTGGTTCTGGGAAGGATGTGCACATCCTTTAGTGTTCAGACAAAGCCTCTCATATACATGATAAAAACGAATTAAAAGATAAAGGGTCTGAGGACTGTGCAAAAGTTTTTTTCTAATTTTTTTTTTTCTTTCAAACTATTTCTGTGCAAATTTTGATTTGTTTAAAGCTGGGCGTGAAAACTTCCAAACTGGAAAGAAGGTTTATAATGGAATTACTCCTTTTTTGTAGCTTTTATTATTTTCTTTTGTGGTTTGTCACTGCATTGTAACTATCATTGACAAAGGTTTAACTAATCTCAGCTGCTACTGTAAACAGTGAGTTCGAAAGTCTGTAACAATACTGGTGTTACTGGAAGCACTGGCCAAAACAGAAGATATATCCCATTATTGTGTCAACAGATTCAAAGCTGAACATGATCTACAAGCACTGAAAGGTTAAACCAAGGTGATGTTTATCTCAAACAGGACAATACTTCAAAAAAAGGCAAGCAATGAAAATGCCAAAAAAACAGCTTTAAGACACGCTATTCTTATTAATGCTTCTTGCTTATCTTTAGCATCATTCAGAACACTGATGAAGAAGCACTTCTATTTTTGATACAACTATGCCTTCAAGCAGTAAGATTTAAAAAGGAACTGTTGAGTAATACTTCTACTGCTGCCACTTAAACTTCAGACAAAAGTTTCTGACACAGCCAAATGTTTTTTTTAGCTTCAAGAAGGAAACACTCTGAAGCCAAATATTTTTGTGCACCGCTGAAGTGTTTTAGCAGCAATGTTTCCACATGTCCTCCTTACCGCCCTGAACCCCATATCGATTCTGCATACTTTTCTCCCTGAAAACATTGGGGTTCCTGGTCAGGACGGTCTGCAGCAGCACTGGAATATCCCCCTCTGGATCATCGCTGCCAAGGTTGTCCTTCAGTTCTCTGCAAGGATTAAACTTTGTTAGCATTGCTGTTCGCATATACGTATAGTTCTTGAGTCAAGCCAACAGCCTTTAGAAATTCCATTACATTTTTGTATTGACCTTACAAGATTGTGACGTTTTCACTGCCCAGAAACAAGATTAAAAGTACCTTACAGCATTTTCCGAGAAAGCCACTTACATCAAGATTTCAATGTTAAATTATTTCAGAACACTTGGTGTTTTGTAGTGATCCAAGTGATTTTCTGTGCACCAAGTCCTAATAACGAAAAATAATCCAGATCCCGTAAATTACTGTTAAGAGTGATATTATGGCACCTTAAAAATGGAGCGTTTGGGAAATAAAAAATACAGAAATGACTATAATATCAAGATATATTAGCTAAATATAGTCACCAAAAACTTAAAATCAAGTGATTCGACATAATTCTCTTCACAACAATCTCACTGATACATCTATTCATATGGTTAATTCTTAAAGAAAAACCACATAAAGATGAACATGTTCTGACGGCATTACACAGCAACCGTTTTACTGCTTCATATAATACCTGACCTCAAAGGCTCACAATGTGTGGCTGGCAGGGAAAACTTCTTCGCAGCCGAAGTGTCACCACTGCCCCTAAACGGGTTAATCCCAATGCTGTTGTTCATTACAGCAAATTAACAGTGCACAAAAAGAAGAGTATAAATCAGAAAAACGGACTGCATGTTTAAGGCCAGCAGGTTTTTTTGTTATGTATGGGTGTCTTCACAATAACAGCTGGTGATATCTGAATGCCTTGTGAAAAGCAGCACAGGTTTAGTAAGGACAAAGAGGTAAAGTCTTGCTTGCGTACATGTGATCTGTGGAAACCTGGTTGAGGCTGTGCGCAAGCTGTGACACCAGGTTCTCGTCCCGACAAGCCAGAAGGCAGTTGACTTCTTCTGCAATCCTCCCATTGTACAGCAGGCTTTTAGTGGTGGTGGCAGGGAGAGGGGATGGGAGAGGAAGCTGGTTTAATACTGAATAAGAAAAAAGAAGAAAGATTGGTATTAGTAAAAAAAAACATTGGCATTATCAGAACTTTAAGTCAATAGAGAAGATGACACTAAATGTCTTTAATCAGGTTTATATTTCTAAATGCAATAAATTGTTCAACCATAAAAACAGTGACTGAAAATTATAAAAGCTACAAGCTTCTATAAAGTCTGAATAGCTGCTTTACTGATAAACCTAGACAAAGTTCAGTCAGCCACTCACATTCCTACTATTCAGGTAATAAACTGTTTACAAAGTATAAAATTAAACCAACATTCTGCATTCTAATGTGACAGTCAAGTGAACTTGTGGCTCTTACTCTTCTATAAACTACACATCAGCAAGAGCTTTTGTATACAAGACAGAGTTTGTATTCAAGCCAGGAGAAAGTTTAAAAAAAGCATCAACTTCAATACAGTTTGATATATTCATTCATGTTGGTGAAGTTTACTTCCCTATTACGTTTCTTAACAGGAGCGATACCTGTACAACTCACTTATGTAGATGTGTGGTGCTAAGGCTCCTCTATACTTTCTACTGGAAGATCATTCATACAGCAAAGATTTCTTCAAAAAAGGATCATATCAGATATGAACCTATTCTGATAACTGTTTAAGTAGACATGCACCATCGGTCCACATCGATCTCAAGAGCAGAGACTGAGAAAAGACTAACACACTGAGCCTTTAGATTCCTACTGTATAATGTACTTCACAGAGTGCTTGTCCTGAGGTACAGCTCTGGACTCATAGTTCAGTTCATTGCACTGATATCCACATCATGCTGAATTCAAACTGGAACTTCCTTGTTTAGTAACACAGGGCCACACAAAGACTGTTTGACTGTCTCTGTTATCTAAAGTAACTGCTTGCATTCATTTATACAACTGGGCATTTTACTGAAGTACCTTGCTAAATGGGTACAGCACCTCTGTGGCTACCCTATACCAAATTATTTAATATACAGAGTATGAGTGTGTATCTCACTGAGTACAAATGCTTTGACCAATAAATGTAGTCATTGAAACCAATATTATAACCTTCATTCCAATGCACTAGAACTTCATGCACAATGACTAAAAAAAATCGAAAGGAACAATCAGCAATGCCTTACACGTTTTGTTTTTAGTTTAACATTGAGGAAAGGTGTGTAGGCATTCAAGGTCTTGAATAATAGTATACAACAAAAAGTACTACATTTACTAACTACAGATTTGAACAATAAATAACTCCACTGACCTGCACTATATGCCAATGATAAATTACTTTAATCTTCCTTTGTCATCTACTTTACTTAAGTGGTGAAAGAGAAGGGAAATAGCTAATAAAATAAGCTATTTAATTACTTATTACCTTGTCAAACCTCATTAACAGACAATATTAATTAATTAAGTTAAGTTCAGCATGGGATTGTGAAAATCATGGTTATATAAAGCTACTCCTTCAAATTTTACTACATTACAAATATCAAAGTAACAGTATTCTAATATGAAAGAAACTGTACCAATTGCTGGAACAACCAACATTCGACCTCTTGTTCTGAGCATCTTTCTATCCCCACGTTTACGTCTTGCAGTGCTGAAACTAGTATAAACTACAACACCGGAATGCTGGGACTCTCACGATGTGATGTAAATATTAGCCCAAGACTGATAAGAGTGAGCAAATCCCAGGACTCTACTGTTCTGAATGTATAATGTACACAGTCTAGTAACTGCGTGCCACAAAGAATACGCTCATTCTAATGCGAATAACGGAATCTGTGCTAAAAAGGTTTCTAAGAGACCATTTGTCTGACCACATGCAAAAATGACAGATGGAAGATCTGTTAATGATGTTCGTTCCACTAGTCTGTTTTGTGTAATCCTTATTGTTACAACACTGCAGTTGTGAATACTGTGTTCAATTGAGTACAGGGAAGGTTTACCATAATTTATTACTACTTATTTTTTACTGCTACACCCCTTATTAAAACAAGAGAAAACATGCATGATATTATTTCATTCACACAATAATGTTAAGTATCAAGCACCAGATATATTTACTAAAGCTTAAGCCTTCAGCGCTGCGCTGGATAAGGTAGAAACAACTGTAGTAGCTGAAATATGGTGTGCCATACTATCTTGACTCATCAATCAGTTCCTTATAAATCATATATGTTACTACATGGTACTGAAAAATGTTGCTGAGAAATAGAATTGCTCTTTATTATTTCCATTACTGTATAGAAATGAAACAAAACAGACTTTGGTAATAAGCTGTAACCAGAATAAAGTGCCTGACCAAAAACATGTATATGTATATTCCTATGACAGAACAATAAATGGAATGTACATATACAGCATTGGCAAGTCACCTGTGAATGTGGGTTCAGTTTTAAAATTAACATTCTGTCTGCAGTAACAAATCTAAACTCATTAACTTAACTATTTTAACATACACATGTACATTTTCTTTTACAAATTAAATTTTCTTTAAAACATTTTCTTAAATATCCCAATATAAAAATGATCAATATAAAAAATATTTTTGGATAGAAGGCATACTTACATAGAACAAAGTACTTCACAATTAAGGAATCTATACAAAGATTTATTGTTCAATAGCAGCTTTTGAAAAAAAGTATGAATGTTTCCTTTACCTTTAGTTGTACTTACCTGTATGAATTCTACACTATAACTACTGGTGTTCATGTTTCTTTATGAATACAAAAACACAAATACTTTGCGTTTTTTGACTAATTTAAGACAAACACCTAATTTGTTAAAATTGAAGGAATATAAATTCCAATACTCCCTCAACTTGATAAATACAAGAATAAACATTTTTTCAATGTGACACTACACTTTCTTTCCAAACAGTACATATTTCTAAAACTTTGCACAAATAAAGATTTAGGGCTAACAGCAAAACTTGAAACTAAACAACACTACATATTCCAAAATTTAAAACACGAGTATTGTTGTCTACTATGGATAAATCATACCTTTCTTCACACCGATCTTCAAGCACATGTTTAAGGCACTCACAAAATTCTAATCATGGTGTGTTATTCTATACAAAATGGAATGTAATACCTATGGGTCAAACAAGCCTAAAAATACTTAAGTGAAATCTAAAATACACTAAGTGAATAACACATTGATCACCCTTCTGATACTAGCGCTTATGTCAACCATAGCAGGGGATGGGAAAGCTGATAGTAAAGGTACAGTGAACTGTGGAGTGAACTGTGGTCAATTGATGTTTCATAGCTGAAGACAAAACATGCAGCATTCTTTTCTTTGGAGATGTTTTTGCATGGTTCCTTTATTGCGGTATCCAGTTTCAGGTAATAGGCTTCTGTGTATTCTGGATGGTCTTTCCAAACAAAATCCTCTCTTCTCCAAATGCGATCCCATTAAAAAATAAAAAAACTGATCAATTCATCCTCAGAGTTTAATCCACAAACTGCCCCATGTGAAAACTGTTGTAATCCAATGTTTTGCTTTTTCTTCCAGTTCCAGCGCTGCCCATCACAGTCAATACAAATCCATTGGGATGCTTCCAAAATATCTCCAGCTTTCACCAAGACAGCCAAGTGAAAAAAACACTCCTTGTATCCTGTAAATCCAAGTATTTTATCCAGTATTTCGTCCTTGACAAAGACCCTTAAGAGTAATCTCTCATGCTCCTGTGTGCGTATGTGAGTGGGTGCAGTGTATAAATGACTGGCTGTGTTTACATATATACAGTGCTAACCTATTAAAATGACCCATTCCACACTGTGTGTTGGTAAGCATAACAGGCATTCTCTTACAGCAGGTATACTTACAGTCTGTGAGGCTAGCAATCCCAGCAAGAGTGGTGATGGGAACATGAGGCATATCCCCATTCATCCTGAAGTTGTGGGGTGATCGTGTCAATGCACAGATTGCTCAGTTTCGGTGTCGTCTAACCTTACTTCACATCTCCCAAACGCTGAAAATGAACAGAAACAAAAGCCGATTAGCATACCCATCTCAAGATCCCATGTGAAAGGAGGTGTTCATTCAAAATAAACCTATTAAACCATAGCAATTTTTTAACCGCGCAATGCTTAACGCAGCTGACAAACCCACAGAACAACAGACCCGAAATGACTTTTGAAGCCTTTCCAGCATCTGAAAAGCTATCTGTTCGGAAACTGCGCAATACGTGTTGTGGTTCTAACGTTGGACAACATCAAAACAGCCCCTGTACCTTCTCCCTATTCTGTTACGTGCTGGGTTTTTTTTGTGCTCAAATTTCAAGGACAACAATTTGCAAAATTTTAAGCACTTATTGGCTGAAATGTTGTATAAAGCACAGAACTGTACAGGAAGTACAGAAATTGTTTTGCAAAACTACAGAAAGCAGGTGGCTAAGCAAAGTATCAGAAAAACAGCCCCTTCCACAGGTGTGAACTCATTTCTGCACCACAGTGACCTCCCTTGAGGCCCAGATGACATCTGCACTGTACAGGCAAGCATGTCACATTTCACTTCACATTCACAAAACATCAATCATCACTGAACAATCAAGACACAGAAGGCAAGTCACTGAAGCAAGAGTATTATTACATGTGCAAGGACAGGTACAGAAAGGATCCTTATAGTTAGAATAACGGTAAATGTAATGCAGGAAAAGACCCAAGTTTCCACTTTAATGAGCAGCAGTCTCTTGAATGAATTCTGGGTCATAGTATTCCAAGCTTATTTTAAAAGCTGTGAAGTTAAAAGATTTCTCCCATTCATCAAAAAAACACTGTGAAAGAGCCTACAACTCAAACTGTGTGATGAAGATAAACAATTGTAAAAGGGGAATCTTATATGTTCCCTCAATAGTCTAAACTAAAACACCACGTGTATGTTTTTTTTTCAAATGTGCGTGTAATTAAATTACATTGAAACATTGGTTTTGTGAGCTAAATAGAGGAAGGCGGTTATCACAGAATGTCCATTAAATCACAAACTACATTTTTTCAGCCCGTCAACACTATTACTTACAAAAATAGTATATATACTATGTTTGCCTTTAACTTCAACTGTTGCCATCAATACGGCCAACGAAAAGTGTTCCTGTACCTTGTTCACAAATATACAAGCTTTTTATTTCATGTCATAAACATTCTGTACAAAATGCGTGAAAGCTTATGAAACCCAATCACCTACTGTAAGCAACTGATCTTCCCCTATAGGGCACCACTGATATTCCTCAATGGTAACGTATTTTTGCCTTGATTCATTATTTGTGCATTTCCTGTTATTGATAGGAACTCCAGTATTTTACAAAAACATTGCCCTTTAGCAGATTTTGTCTATGGGTTTATTATTAAGAAATTATTCAGTCAAAAATGAAATAAAAAGGTGTGGGAGCAAAACCATTGTAATCCAGTGATATTCAAGTTAGCCAAATTGAGTTTGAAAACCCATCTACGACTGTTCTGAACAGTTCTCATAAAGAAAAGCCAGTTTAGTATCACCAGACAGTAAAACAATCGAAAGTAAAAAATGACAGTAAGTGGTTGATCTACAGGCACCAGAATTTACTGTAATTAAAGGTAAATGCAATAGTATAATGTACATGTCATGGGTAACAATTTTATTTTATTGCAGAAAATCCCCAAAAAGTCTCACTGATATCACAGACCATGGAGAGTTAATACTTCCTATTTCTGTAGAAGGATTAACAGCTGGAGCTTTTTAAATACCTCCTCTTTAAACAGTGATTCATCAAAAAAATTAATGGCATTCTCTTTATAAGCCACAGGGGATATATTTATTAGCAGATGTGATCTGGTACTGCTGGAATTCCTGCCTGAAAAGCACATCCAAAATAAATTTACTTTAGTAACAGCTATTTCATGACTAAAAACTACCTCATATTTTTAAATACACCGATGATTTAGAAAAGGTGTCAAATCAATATGATGCATTTTGCCAAACAAAGCTTCCAAAGCTTTTTAAATGTAGTGAAGAAAAGGAAGTCCATTATTTCAGTTCTAATTTAAAAAGACCGTAAACCAGCTGTTACTGTTGACTTTAGTTACAAGCTGCCAAACTCGGTCACTAAGCCAACTCAACATACCAATACACTGGACTCCAGGCTTCGTCTTCATTACAATGGCAGATAATTCATCAAAAGTAAAGCAGCAGTAAAATGACACTGTATTATTACACCTGTGGAGTAAAAATGATCCCCAATGTCCATGTTGCATGTGAAAGCGGCATGCACAGGCATTACCTGAAGCAGAGACCCAGCCGTATGCCTTGAGACTGTCCCAGGTGGTGCACCAGCACAACCCTATTCTCTTTACGCACTGTTAAGAAACCCTGATTGTTAAAGCTTTTGTAAAAATATAATATTGCTTGGAGTGCTACATTTGTTGTTCTGGCCTATATGGAAAAGTTGCAATGCACCCTCCTTGCACACTCCTCCTTGATTTCTGAGCCTGAAGGCACACACAAGCATGAGTGAGACAACCCAGTAAGAGAAGAAGCACATTTCATTTACAGCTACAGCCAGCGGCTTCTATCTGGCCACTGTTTTTTCCTATAAAAAGGTGCACTGGTGGGGAAGATTACAAAGATAATATAGCATCTAAATCAATTCAAGATGACAAAACAGAAGCTGCTTACAGAGGTAAGATGTTTTGACAGTTACAAAATAACTGAATGGGGAGATTTTGGTTTCGGCTTCCAGCTTTTATTGTCAGGAACAGACATTATCAGAAGATAGCTTGTAATTTCGCTTGGAATGAAGAATTCCACTGATTAATGCAATAAAACTAAAGAGAAAAATACATTATTCACAAATTCAGTGAATCTAAAGAAAGAAAAATTCCACTGGGCAGATTTTCTTTGGGTAAAGACTGTATATGACTAAAAGTCAGCATGTGATGTATAGAATGACTGCAATAAGACAGAGCATGAACACTTGTGTAAATCTATAGAGAATACAAAAACAAAATTCAGCTTCAGCAGGTGCACAATCTAAAGCAATCCCGCTTTAGTAACAACTATACATGAAGTGCAATTATGTACAATGTGTCCCAATGAGGATTAATGCATCGGAACATAGGTTCTGCATTGACCCAAAACTGCCCTCACATTGCTAAGTACAATATGCTCTTACAGGAAGGATGCTCGCTGACAAGCAATGAAGACGATGCACAGCATGGAATTCACCTCTGCTTGCTCCTTAGATAAAATAACCTTCTTCGCATATGATTTGGTGCTCTTAACAATAGAGTCTTAGGGAGAGAAAGTCACCTAGCACAGCCCCTTTTCGTCATTTTCCAGGAACACGTGAAAGTGTCTTTAAGAGCAAGAAAGCAAAGCTGGTCAGTATTTCACACTGCACACTCTCAACAAGCTTCCTGGGACCAGCACCATTTCGGGAGTTTTCACATCAAAGAGAAGACTTCATGTTTGAAGAAAGTGAGAAGGAAACAGAAGGGAGCTAGTTATTTTTGGAAAAAATGTCTAGTTCACATCTGCATTTTATACCAGATTTAAAAGGCTTTCTGTCATTGATTTTTTTCTCATTAATAGACAGTGACACTGCCTCTATGTCTCCTATGCCTCCCAAGTAGTACTTTACAGGTGACCACAGGCAGCTTATTACGCTGTAGTACTAAATGTATAATGTGGAAACCTGTTCTATTAAGCAATAAAGTACAAACAAGCGCCAAGTATTGTAAAACATTTGTGCCTATTTAGTAGCATTGTATTGTTTCTGGATATATGTCTGCCCTAATTATTATAGAGCTATGTTGAACCCTTGATAAAACAGGCAAGTATGCTACACATTACCTCTTAGAGCAAGGAACACAATGACACTTTTCTGGGAACAGCAGCCTGAAACTGAATTTCAGGAGACCTGGACAGATGCCTTCATGCTACTTTTCTGTGGCATCTATCAAATCAACTAATTTTCCATGGTGTCACAAGCAGATATTTAATTCAGGAAGTAAAACACCAAGAATAAGCCATGTGAAAAAGTGCTGCAGATTACTGATTTCAGAGTTCTGTGTTGCTTGCTTAGTCCTCGCTTGTGTTTAGCAGGACTGCTCATCATTTTACTCATCTAGAAAACAAAAAGCTCACTTAAGTAAAACGTGTTATTAGTAATACTTAAAAGTTACAATACTAACTCTGGAAATAACGTACTATAATTATGTAAGCGGCTGTAATGCAAATATTCCCAAGTCTTTGAAAGCCCACAGTATACTACTGGTCATACCGGCTATGGAACAAATTGTGTACTACTACAATAGTAGTAACACTAAACATCACAAAAAAAATTGATCCGAAAAATTGATCATCTTATTCTGCATATGTGCACTGAATTTTTGTCATTTTATTTTGACCCAATAACAAAAGCAATAAATATTATGATTAGCTTAAATCTGAATTTGCCCCCCGACTGCTGTTTTATAACCCTTGACACTGTCAAAAATAACAAAACTCACTCCTTAGCACTATACCAAGCTAAACACAGTTAACAACAGAGCCAGCACATTTTAAAAAATGAAATAAAGGATTATGCACCCATTCAAAAAGGCTTTTTCTGGCAATGATTGGAATCACGGACTAAGTGGCACTATTTTTATATGCACCCTCCTTAACGCTAACCCAAGCTCTGGTTATATAATGGATTAACACTGGACCCCACTGCCACCTACACGAGGGGGAAATGGACATACGGATATTTGAAATACTATGGAAAAGCAGAGTAAATGACGTACAGCAGAAACCAGAATGGATCACATGTGCAAGACTTCAATGAATCTGTAGTAAAAGTCCCCAGAATGACCAATAGAAGTTTAGGTTGAAAAACATAGCTTGCATGCCAGTGTCATGTTGAAAATCCAAAATGGATTGTGCACAGTGAAATGTAACGTTTGTTAACATTCCAACATGCCTCACACTCCCATGTGCTATCAAAATGGAGGGAGCAGATTAATTTTCAATCTGTCAGTGGGAAATGACAAAAGTAGATTTAAAATCTACAAAGGTGCTTGGATTGGAAAAAAAGAAATGGATAATACTGCCTCTTCCTGTACCTGACCTGTCTGTACATCCTGATGCTGGACACCACTTCTGTACCTCAGTAAAAACAAATAAGGGAGAGTGAAGGACCAATGTCTTTCATTAATGCTTTGAATATGCCCAGCTCATTCTTTTAAAGAAACCAAGTACAATCACGAGTAGATTTGCCTTCAGTAGAGATATAAATACTTCAGGGCTGCCTGCCAGCTCTTTTTCTGCGTCCACTGTGCAGAGGGAAACCTTCCTGTCCACTGATTACAGAACCTTCAGTGAAACATGAGACACCATCGTTTGTCCCTCCAGGGAACATCCAGAAAATACCTAGTAACTATTAAAAAAAGCTGAAGCCTTCTCAGGGGTGGGCAAACCACATGTTTTTATATAAGGTTTTCTTTCGCGGGGATCAATGTTCTTTTGTGTTCTGAGGCAGGCAGTAACTATGCAGACTATTTTAGATCTTATTCTTCCTAAAAAAAAAGCATTAAGAACAATTTAGCACAGTAATCAACAGCATAACCAATGGTATAACACTGAAAAAACATTCATTAAAACTCTGGTGTACTTATGTCTTCTAAATACACACACGAGAAAATATTATGATGAAATACACACTAAAAAGTTGTTCCTTTCATTAACACTTTCTTGAACATGTCATTTCAATTAACTGCATGGACGTACTCAAACCACAGATTGGTTGTTTAAAAAAGCATTACACAGGTGGTCAGAAAATACAATGGGACACAGTGTGACTGGACACTAACAGTGTGACTGGTTCACTAACACCTACTGTGTGCCAAAATGGTTTGAAGCTTAAGGATTGAGAGGAAGTATCCAGTGAGGATTCCTCAATATTGTACAAAAAGTCTTTAGGTCGCAGGAAAAAACCAACATGAATCACACATATCCTCTTGCTATTGCCAGTGCACCGAGTCTCTGCAGGAGGAAGATTTTTACACTCACTGTAAAGAGGTTTGGGATGACAGTAAGTCGTTTATTATTAAAGAAAGAAACAACATGGCCACCATGAAGAAAGCAAATTATAAAATGTACTTATCAAAGAAAGAAAAATAAAAGCACAGAAACCTCATGAACTGCAATCATTAGTGAAGGCAGGTTTTAAAAACCTGAACCCATCACAGGCTCCAAAAACCAGTGGAATTTATCCTTGTAGGACAAGGATCTAAAACAGAGGTCAGATCACAGATTGAGCATTGCGACAGTTAAATTTCTAATGAGCTCCTAAAATCTGACCAGAAATAAAGTAAACATTTTTATATACATACATAAACAGGACAGGCTGTCATCAGGACAGATCGTGTAGGCTGCAGGTTAGTATACAATGTTTGAAATGAGAAACATCTAAAGTTACTTTCATTGAATGGGTAAAGGCCTTAATTTAAAAAAATCAACAAGAAAGTGTTTTTATACATACTGAAAATAATGCTTTACTCAAGTGCTACTAAGCTGATTTTACTCAACTGCTACATTAGGCAGAAAAGTGCACAAATTTATTTGTACACTAAAGTTTTCATCATTTCAAGATATTTGACTTTAAAACTCATCAAAATTATCCTAAAAGAACCTGAAAACAAGGTCCCGTTCTAAATGAGAAACTAAGCATCTTGACTGATGAAGCTTGTTTAATTCTGCAGACATACGAGGAAGCCTATCAAAAATGACTGACAGAAAAATAATACAGGAATCCCAATAGTCGAATCTATAAAATGAAATCCATGTTCTATAAATACTGTAATTCTAAACCTGTGATTTGGCGTGACAAAGAATCCTGAATTCAATTCTGTCTAAAGTGCTGTGTTCAGGCTGTAAATGAAATATGGCTCATCTTCACTCTCCTGACAAAGTTATACATTCAATCAGACGATAAAACACAAATGCATAACAAGTCATAAAATGTCGGCATCACAATTTGATTCACGCACCAATGTGTTATCGGATCTCTTTTCCATGTCACTTTTGACCTTCTATAGCACCAATGCACAGTCCTTAAGACAGCCTCCAGGGACGTGCCTCTGCAAAATCAGGAGTTATTGCTGTTTTGCACAAACGTAAGACTCAAATCACAGGTAAATACAGAGTAAACCTGAATTAATCCCAAGTGGGATGGGATGTCCATTCCTTTTATGAAAAAAAGATAAAAATCCTGCAGATTCAGTATGTTTTGGTTTAATTCTATGAGACTCCAAAGGAACTAAAAATAAGCTCAGACATCATGGAAGGCTATGAGTGATCACAACATACTACTGAGATGGGCGTGGCAAAGAAAGCACTGCCAGAATATAAATAGAGATCTTGGATCTTTTTCTTAGTGCACAAGGAACAGAGGCATGCCTCCTACTGTTCTCAGGCAACTGAAAGGCTTGCTAAACAGTGCAAAACACACTGTTTCTCTCCATGCTTGCTGGCTTAGAACTAGTTTATTGGGAAGAGGATTCAAATTACTTTCCAAAGCAGAAAGCACATCTGAGATGGCCCTATAGCAGGTGTAAAAAAAAACTGCTATACCTGCCTTTAGGCACTCATCACATTTCTTACTACTTCACAAATCCTTGCATTATGTGATCAGAAATATTATTTGCTCCAATTATGGAGTGCTACAGTTGACACTCTTGTCCTACATATACAGACTAAATACGTAACAACATCCAAATACACAACAAATCACTGAACAGTGGCATTCCATGTAAAGTCAAATACACTGAGAACTTCTCAACACAATGCTTAGCATTCAACTTCCTGATCAAGTTTCAACCTCTGAGCTTCTGTAAGAACATTTTAAATGTTGAATTTATTATAAGTGTATCCCTGCGCCACCACACAATAACATTTTAAGGTATCTTTCCCTGAAAACAACATCTGCTGCATGGTATGCTCGATTGGTTTAAAGAAGAGCACGGGCCAGTGACCCTGGAACAATACAAGAAGCTTCCATTCATCTCTCCTGACTGGCTGCTGTCAATGTCAGGCTCATATGTGAGCACCTGGCCACCAGTGTGCGCTGTGGCACCAAAGAATACACACACCCAGATAGATCAAGCTTGTGTAGCCCTCTCGACTACCCTGTGTTAATCTTGGCATCTCCGCTGGATCTGCCCTTGGATTAGGCCTTCCATCCTAAATCAGCAAGTTTCTACACACCAGGTAATGTTTACTACCTTATTCATGCAATAGAATTAAAAAGGTGTTGCCTCTATCCTCACTATTAAAGCAATACTAAACACATGACAATTATCTTAGAAATGCCTACGAGCTTTGGTACAAAAGGCACCATTTTAAATGGTTAACTCCAAGACATTCAACTGAAAAACACATGTATATGTGTACTCAAACCAATACAGTGAGGACCACAACAAGAAAAGGGGGAAAAGGTCAAGTGCGGTGTAAAGCTAGAGAAAAACACTTCTAACGGACAGCCTTGAGAGCATGATAATCCACGACTACCGTTATTCTACTGCCAATACTGAACTTGAACAAGCAATTCTCAATTGATCATCGTACGTTTTTCTTGTACCTTCTAGTATTTGAGTGCTTTTGCACCCTCCAGTGGTCAACCCATTCCTAGTCATGCCTGCAACAGAATGAATTTTGTAAAAAAGCATTTGCATAAAGCCAACAAGAAGGCATCGCAGTGGGCTGAGCCAGTTAGAGGAATAAATCAAAGTACAGCAGGGGACGTTTCATGGGAGATCCGGTAGAATGAAACTGTGAAGTCCGTCTGAATTCATGTTCAACACATAGTTAACCTCGTCAGGTACTTTCCTTTCAATAAGGAAATACCGTACACATTTCACTAAACTTTTAGCCAAGTATAGTTTTTGAAATACATCACATTGGTTTTAAAAACACTCCTGTGAAAACACATAACATTGTTCTTTGCAGTAACAACATGTTGACATGTTATAAGTGAACAGTAACTGAACTGTAGAACTGTTGAACTCCAAGAAAAACATTGAAAACACTCGGTACAAGCATCTAGGTTGACCTCACTGATGTGGACAGATTTTTCTGTAACAAAGGTTAAAATAAATCAATTTAAAACACAGCCTGCACCAAAAACTAAGTACACTTAGAATTTGAAGCACACTTCAAAATATGACAGATGAACTTTCAACAAAAATGCCATTTCTGGTTTGACCTTGGGAGAAAAAAGGTTGAAATTTACCACTACAGAACACGTCCACGTTGTTTTACTTTGCACATAAAAAGTGACTAATCACAGAATTGCATGGACATTGACCTCAGAAGTAACCAATGATGTGCAATTCCAATAAGTTTGCTTCTGGAGTTCCAGTAAAATCCCCAACATTCCTGTGGTTATATGTGGGGTAGGGCATTAAAAGGAAATAAACATTCCTCTTGAGGTGTGTAAATGGTTTTAAAACAATAAGGTTGATGGTTCACAAGTATTTCAACAACAACTTGCAGAATGTGCAACTGAAACATTTTTTAAATAAATCTTTCCTTTTTTTCTTAAGACTGGGTTTAGATTTACAAACTAACCTAGGGAAAACAATTCCGATTTACATTTGAATACTCCACATAGTTGTACACGCCACCATTTATGTTAAGTACATTCACAAATATACAGCACTAACATGAACAAAGCAAGATAAAACCACTCATTCGCATAAATTTCACTTACTGCATTTGCACTAATGCAGTTACTTATTTGAACTCCTCAAAACTGTAAGTAAATGAAGGTGGTTAATACGGAACTGTGTATATATATTTCTCTATCTTTACAACCACGTTCTTAAGAACTTAGATCACATAATCAATATTTTGTTAAAATCAATATTTTTCATGCGGGCCAATGTCCAATACATAAACAGCACAGATCATAATGCATCTTTAGAATACTAAAAAACCATTACAGTATTTCGTCAATTTAACAGACTAATTGGGGGGAGGGATGTCCAATATTGCTGGATGTCCGTTCAATCAAAAAGTCAGTAAAACAGCGCCTAAATGAAACCAAAAGTCTGTTAAATAACAAATGATATATTCTGAAGCACAACGCACCCATATTCCAGTGAAAAACGACAAGTTCCGCTATATACACTACATATCCTGCATTCGAAAATAACCCGCTTTGAAATCGGTTTTCATGTCATTTGCCAGCTTGTTTGCTGCAGATTTCAACTCGACCCCTTGTACACTACACTGCACATATCATTTCAACACGGCATCTCCCAGTGCCATCTTCATGGTTTTTTGGCTTATTTGGACCATCCACATCACACATGAAAACACATTTTTTAACTTCTCTTTTGCTTTGCAAATACCTGCTTGTTTCTTCACACTAACGCGTGCGACGGATACTCTCCGTTCTCATTTTTCAACCAATTCTAACTTTTCTTTTACACTCAGGTTTGTCCTTTTTCTTTTGTCCATGGTGTATTAATTAAAAATTATTTGTGACACAGCAAACACAAATTGAATTGGTGATGGAACGAACGATGTACTAGATACGTGTTGCGTTCGCAGCACGACTGATGAAGTCCATACATACCGACGTATCAACCAGACTATTACGCGGTACCAACATATGAACCGTAGAATTTTGTCTGTTAAATCGAGGATTTACTGTATTTTAAATCTGAACAAGTAATGCAGCAGGTCCAGGATATACCAAAGAACATCTGAAGCTAGGTAACAGCCCACAGCTGCTATGAGCATTTTAACAGTAGAATGAAACAAAATGCAAGAAAAAAAACTCACTGATTCTTCTGTACCTCAGATTAATGTTATAATTTATTAAAAAGAGAAAAATAATAACATCAGCCAGTCTAAGGATCTAGGAGACAAATGTTAATAAAAAGGACATATGGAGGAGCACAGGAAGCTCGTCACTTGATTCTCCAGCATCAGTTCTTCCAGGTCATTTCTGAGTGCCTCAGACTCTGGAAATGTGTGCGATGAGCTGCCCTCTGCAGGCCCCAGGCCAGCCACTGAGCGCTTCTGCTGGATGACTGTGCCTCGGCCTTCTGAGGGGTCTTGTGTACCCCACACTTCACATGTTCTTCACCGCTCTGTGCTCTCACTCCTAGTCCACCTCCACTGAACCCCACAATTTCTGTCTGTGGGCTCGAAAGAGCTCACGCCATCTTCTTTTTCCCCCCCTCACATGTAAGCTGGCTGCCTGACCTCCCTCTCTTATAGCTCCTGTGTTTATTTTCATCTACTGCTCCTAGTGCATTTTGTACGCACATCTTAATAAGCTGATTCAGTGTAGTGGTTCAACCTTCTTGCGTGCTTGTTTTTTTTAAATAATCAGCTATGGTCTCAGCAGTCATCTCCGCCTTCCTTGAGCTGACTCGTGGCCTGAAACAGAGCCCATCCACCCCATCCCAGGAAAACGGTAAGGAAATTTACCACTGCGCAATCGTGCCATGTAGATGTGTTTCAAAGTGCAAGTGCAAAGGACTGAGAATGTCCATTTCTCTCCTTTCCATACCGCAGGGACAATTAGGCAGCGACATGTGACCGAATGAGCAGCACGCCCAGCTAAAAAGTGGCAATGAGGACCCATGATAGAGGTCGCATCCTTAACAGAACAAAGCCATACATCCATCAAAGCACGCTGGTGGTATCACTAATGGTTATGCAACATTTGCCTTATTCTCCTAAATGGGCTCAGGAGTAACACAATTCATTCTATTCTGCTGTTTCGGGGCTTTTTTAAGCTCTTAACAGAACTGACAGCATATGTTTCTGTACTATGTACCCCTAATACGTTTCATCTCCAGTCAAAGAGAAGGCCACTACTGGCAGGTAAGGTATGCATATACTTATCACCCACCCTGATAATGCTGTAGGTTCTAGCTGTAACGTGCACAAAGCTTTCTCATGTTTCATAAACCCAAATCAAGCCGATCTGCACGACCTCAGCCTGGCTAGCTTTCCATCACGGGGAACCTGTGGTCAGTCACTAGGTTGAAAAATACCCAAGTACACAAAAAGGCATCTATGACAGACAGGAACTGATATCAGTGTGAAAAACAGCATGGAGCAGAGCTGTCACGTGCTGCTGAAGTGTACCGTGAAAGAGGCATGGTTAATGATCCCAGTATTCTTTACTTTCCTGAATTACAGCACGCCATTCCCCACAGTTTAACAACATTGAAAAGGGAAACATCACAGCTGAAGGGGTCCTGAAACATTCTCGACGGCACATAGTATAATGATACACATACAGTATGATTGCACCACCGTCTTTAAGATAAGCAAGCAAAAAGACACTTTAATGTGGTTAGCCTTTATTAAATTGTTTTAACTAAATTAGCACATTCAAGGTAATATTTAACAAAGTTTGTCAATTTAAACATTAAAAATGAAAAAAAAGTTAATTACTAAACCATCAGTAAAATATGAGGAAAATCAATGGTGTAACCCTTCTATTTAATTAAAAAAGTTTCTGAAAGAAACTAAACACCCATGATTACATCCCACAGCTGTAGTTACTTTTAGGCTGCCGACTGAACTGCACACAGAACTCTGCTGAGTTCTCCTGTGCAGTGAGTGCTTCCATCTCGTGTCCACCCTGGACTCAAACTCCTGAGTGCAGAGACTGAGAGCTGGCGGGGACTCTTACCCTGTGCAACAAGGCCTACTCTAGTCCGCTGGCACAAGGCAGCCTCTTAGAAGACATAGCCGTTTGATTGACCAGTGTGTTTACATTAAATACCATCTAGCTTACGCCAAGTCAAAAAGTCTCTGAGACTAGACAAGTACAATAAGAAGTGAAATTTAGTCAACAGACCAAATTAATCTGTGTCTGGCTGGTGGATGGATGACTATTCCGAACCCTTTAATAATATATACAAATATCGTTTTAAAACATTGTCAATTCAAACTCTGAATACCTTAGCATAATAAAGAGAACCATGACAAACAAACTAAGTATGAACCAAATAACACCAGTCTTATAAGTCCTGATAAGCAAAGTCATTCATTTAATTCAATTCCGTAACTATCTTATTTGAAAATCTGAAACATTACTTATAATGCTGGCAAAACAAGGTATCTATAACTTCTGGCTGACTCATAGCAGTCCCTTTTCAAAATAATTTGTAACCAATATTTGAACAGACCGTAGCTTAGCCCACCACAATGCAAGCAGTGATTCATATCAGTTTTTCAATTTTACTGAACTTCACTTTGATATTACGTGCACTATAGGCACAGGAACACCTTAAAGAGTTTAAATTAAATATTTACCACTAATGATTAGAGGTGCGCCGCAAGGTATTTGATAACACCGGGATTATATTTCTTATTTCTCCTGAAAAACATATGGTTATTCCTTAGAGTTGTCTTGCTAAGGCAATTCTACTTTCTAAAAGTATCCATATATTTTTACAGAGAATTAGAAAACCATCATCAAATACTGCTTTACAAATCCATGGGGTTAGCTGTTGTAATATTAAGGGTTATTTACCATTGACGTTGTTAACAATGGTACACGTCACATACTTAATTTCAATGACCCAGTGAACATGTGCTGTTTTTAGTTTTTCTGATTCTACTGTAACTCTAGTCGGGAAGGAAGTCTAGTCTTGATCGTGTTTTTAATTCCATTACTACCATTAGACATGCTTTGATTTTTTTCTTTTTTGCAAGTAAGATTGTCTTAAGCTGTTCAAGTCAATCTAGAATGTCTTGTCTCGGCAATGTTTTAAGCAAGTATTGAGGATTCTTTGAAGTTTTAGATAAAATAGCCAAGGGCAATTGAACATGCTAAACATGTTTATTAAGGTTGTGAATGTCAACTTTACTCATTGTAAAGAAAAAATATTAACTTACAAGGACCTGTCAAATTTTGAATTTTACATTATCTTGCTAAGCAAAATGTACCTCCAATACCACTGTGAAAAAAGAGCTAATAATTTAATGATTGACAAAAATCTGCATCTTGCTCAATTGTTCTGTTACACTGTTCAGTGTTATTTCTAGTTCTTTGGTTCCAATAAAACAAAACAACAATTCATATAACTTTATTTTGTATACAACTCAATATGCTTTAGTAATCGTGAAATCAAACTATGAGAGTTTCCATATATAAATATGCAAAATAGTTCGCGGGGTACATTTTCTAGAGGCAATCCAACCCTTCTAATGACTGTTAGCAACATTACCTAAATGTCATTCATAAATCCAGATTATTATAGTAATATGCCTATTTCACACTAATTATTCATCTACTAGAGCCTTACTGAAAATGGACAGCAATGACAACACTGCACAAAAACACTAAGAGCTATGCTCTTTTGTGTGTGCATGTGTGTAGGCTTCCTCTCAGCAGCTTAAACATTTTGCGAGGCAGCCTGACCAACAGGAGGCATGGAAACAATCCCTGAAACTAGTACTCCCTAGGTTTGTCTGGTCTGAATGAGGCTTCCCTCCAGTGGCAACTGCTTTGTCCCTGCTACTTGTTAACCCAGTTCCACACTGCTCTCCAGTCGCAGACTTTTTTCAGGCTGCTAATCAAACCCTACAAATACAAAGAAGAATTTTCTGCCTGCCCCTTGAAAAGCTTTCATCAAAATCAGAAACACATCAATTTAAGCATTTAGATGGTTAAAAACGAGGATTATTTTGCACAAACACTTAAAACTACGAACATAAATCAAGACACCCCAAGGGAAGTCACATTTCCCTGAGCTCAAGAAGCACTATGCTAAAGGCCGGGCACACACCAGGACAGTTTAGAGGGACAGTGAACCTAGCCAGCTTGTCTTTGACCCCCCAGAAAAACCTCACACAGACAATTCATTCTGATACTAAAGGCACAAAAGTTGAAATCAGGAATGATTTATGACTAAATATTTAGACAACATGGCTCTAGGAATTCGTGGCTGGTAGTTGCATAAAGCATGAATTTTAAAACAGACCTGGGTATAAGACTGAACTCTTCAAGGCCTAAAACATTACACAAAAAACTACACAGCAAACATATCAGTTAATGTGCTTAGTTCAAATACTGTATTCACCCTGAAATAAAGAGATATTTTACTCTGCCACCTCTCAGAACACCTCTAAGTCTGTTATGAACAAATGGCACAGGGTAAGTTCACAAAGTCTCACGAAAAAACAACCTGTAATTGGAATCATGTATAAGATGATAACTGCAGCAATTGCAGAATACCTGTTCTGTTTCACTGTAAAATTACCAATGTATCTGTGATCTGGTAAAATATCTAATTATAAAACTAAAAGACATTCCCCAAGTGATTATGGAAAATCATCTGCCTACCTGAAACATCTCATCTGGTCTATCTGGTGAAGACTCTTAACTAAAAAAAATCCACAGTATACCAGTTTGGTCTCCACAGTGTTTTACCTGGCAGAGACAGAACACCAGTTACAAAAGTTTCAAAGAAATTTCAAAGTCAACAACAACCAAGACATTAACAATACCTCTGCAGCCCAACAGCAGAGCACTACACAGTTTTTAGTTTTATCAGACCCTCTAGGATTCATGGAAGAATCAATGAAGAATTCACATGATCAAATAAATTAGTCAAACTCAGAAAACCTCTGCATTACATAAATTAGTGACTAAGTATCTTTCACGACAAATGCTTCAACTCTACATTTCAAACATACTGTTTTCTGCCTCTGTATTCTGAGAAATTTCTTCTGAAAAGTGTAAATTTTTCATATCCTTTTACCTACTAATACTGTCACAGCATTTAAAATATATTTCTAAAAAGAACATTACGATACTGATCTAAACAATATTCTAAATAATTCTGTTTGGCATATCTGCACAATTCAGTAACAGACTGTTAAAATATGCTGCCAGTTAACTTTTTTTTTTTACCAGTTTTAACCTGTTTGTAGAAATGCAAAAAAACAAGAGCTTGACAGAATTATTAATCGATCACAGCAGATTTCAGGTTAAATGCAATTGTAAAAATGATGCAGAATCCTAGGACTCCTGACGTATCTATTAGATTCATAGTTTCTCTTGGTTTAGACAAACTACACAGTATTACTGGACAACATCTAAAGTATTTTATTACAGATCCTCTATAAACCCACCACTAAGACAATTCAACAGTTACCTAAAGGCATTTTCAGCCATCAATGCACATGGCCATCTCAATACTTTCATCCTTAAGTCTTTTTGGGGTCATAAAATCAGGCTGTCAAAATACAGAAAAATAAACTATGAGCAAACGCATGCAGTCTGAAAGGGACATTCTACTTCAGAAGGACAAAGCACTTAAAAAATGACAAGTGAGAAAAGGACAATCTGAAAACACGGTGCCGCACAATAAAACGCTGGGCTCTGCATCACTTCTACAGAAGATCGACCCTCAAATCCTCAAAATGACACGTATTACTTCCCCTCACCCCAGCAAAAAAATGGGTTTATCACCGAGTTTAAATATGTGGCCTTGTTTGGTGTCTGACCTGTACACCAAATCTTAAATTAGGGATTTTCTTGATCCTGCAGCTATTTCAAATAGGTTGTCAACAGCTTTGAAAATACTAGAATTTAAGGCCAAAGACTGCTCAATACACTTTTCAATGGAATAAATAACAAACCTCAGCATGGAACACATATGGTATTATCTATAGCCTCAAACAGCAAAACAAGGTTTAAAAACCTATAAAACGTACACTTTATCAAACTTCCTATCTTTCACCCAGCCAGCTATGTTCTGTGCTGCAGCCAGCTGTCTGACTCCATCTGCTGGACAGTACTTCTGAAGGTGCACATTGTCGCCATCGTTTTGAGCATTTTCAGCAGCAGCTTAAAGCATTCCATTATGAAACACTGAATTAAGACAGGACAGTTGATTGACAGAGTGATTACAAAAAAACAAAGATTTTTGAAGAATCATCAAGAAAAAATTTAGGTTATCAACTGAATGTAGGCTCCTAACAATAAAAAAGAACCTGAGATTAAACTCATTCCATGTGACAGGCTAATTACACAGGTTCCTTATCAGCAACAGGTTCTACCAGCCAGAAAATCAAGGGTAGATCACTACAATGCCAATTAACAGATGAAAATTAAAGAGTGACCTTGATACAAGAGAAATAACATACTATATTTTTAATTCCAAATTGATATTGAATGCTCTAAAATTAAAGAACCAAGTTCAGGAGCACAGTGTCTAAAGCTATGTTTTGAAAAAGGAGATTTGATTTAAGACTATTAAATAGCGAATACTCCTTAGTATGGCTCAAACATGAGGCGACGACACACTCACATGACAGTGACAAACTCAGGTCAGTGAGCAGAAGCACAATAGCTTCATTAAGGTGCAGCAGATGATACACTTGTTTCATACTCAATGGGGCTGAGATCACACATACTTGCAAACTGAACTATCCATGCCAGCTCTTCACCTCCAAAAAGTCATCAGGCAGCCTGGCTGGGTGTTACAGCTCCTCAACTATCTCAATCATGTGAACAATGGGTAAAGAAAGGTACTAGTGCAGAGAACAAAACACCATGTTCCTGTGCTTGTGGACAAACCAAATGTTTTTCTTATATATATCCACAGTGTACAGCAAGAAAAACCAACCACAATTCAACAAGTGGAAATCCCAATACCCATTCCTCTCATCACCACCCAGGACAGGACACCTCACGTTCAAATGTACTTAAAGAGTCTGCTAAACTGAAATGTCAGTATAAAAGAAAATGGATCAAAGAAAAAAAAACTAAAAGGATGTCAGGGATTCCCATTTCAGACTCCAAGGAGCAAACAGCCCAGTCTCCACTTCCATGCATTCATGGTTAAAAGTCTGAGGGAGTCTGAAACAAGCTACCCCACCATTTTGGTGAAACTATTCCCTGGCTGTATTTAAGAAAAGGCTGGAACATCAGATAAAACTACTGCCAAATGAGCTTGACAGGCCCAATGGCCTCTTCTCTTTTAAAACCTTTCTTCTATTAAGTTCTTCAGGAAAGCTGCATAAAATAAATATCCAAAATGGATAGGGCCTTTTGACTGCAACACAAATGTTGACCATCTTCTTTGCACCACAAATGCAAAGGGACACAAAATAACGTCAACTCCTGATTGATTGTGTTAAAAGTGTTAACGGCTCATATGAGGTATCAACACATCTCAACATTTATATGCCTCTTTCAGTTTTCTATAAGATCCAAACCTGGTGCTTTGGCTAAACACAGGTGTCTTTCTTTTTTCATATTTAGTGGCATCCCCGGACCTGTGACCTCTTAAGTTAAGTGACAGGTTACACTTAACTAATTTTATGGCCAGTACACTCCAACAGAAGATATTAGCATCAATAAAATAAGGTACATCACAGTAAATCCTTGAATCCTGTCAACCTACATTATGGGTATTACCTTCTGTGTCCTGTCAAAACACAGCTCTTTTTATTTACTTCTTGTTGACTTATGTACACAGCCTGAAAACCAAAAGAAATTTAAATGTTCACAGAACACTGAAGGCAGAAACATCCAGGAAATTTAAATATGCTCACATGCACGCTTTGCAGATGAGTGCTCAAATGTACTTCAAAGCATTTGTCTGCATGACTCAGTCTTCCCAGCGATAAAGAGAATGGCATAACCCACTTAAGGATTTCACTTAAATCTTCCATTTAGAATCGAGTATTAAATAGAAAAAAGGCAATTACTACTTGACTGCTGAATTGAGCAGTCTATAAATAAGCGACCATCTGAATCCCTAAACAAATATATACTTATGTATGGTAGTAGAATTTTTTACTTTGGTTTTATTTCCTACAGGATTGACCATAGAGCTCAGCAATTTCTGACAATGGATACTGTGAAGTGTTTCTGCTAATGTGTTTGACCTCCACAGACATACCGTGCTAGATATCTTATTTCCTTCATATATCAAATCCCCAGCTCCATAAAGACAGCAGTCTTATTTATAAACATATTTACACAACTTCCATCAAACAACTAAAAAAAATGACAATGCTCAGTTTATGAGATAGAGCATGCACAATAAATGTAACTGCTGTCACAGATTTTTCAGAATTGATATATACAGCATAAAGTCTAACAATGTGACAGATGCCTATTTATAGGCATAATGCACATTTTGACACAAAAATGACACTGAAAACCAGATGCTACCTCAGTATATATCATTAGCATAACTCTTGACCCCACTTATTAAATGCTTCAAGTCTACTCAAACTCTTAACACGTACAAAAAAAAAACAAAGCAGGATTTTCTTTTAATTTAAGCACCGATATTTCATTTTCCAAATATTTTTAAAAAGTAAATCTTGCTAAGGATTAATTTAAGACTTGCACTAGGAAGGAGAGAAATTCACTGAACAATTTTGCAACAGTCCTAAACTTCCCATTAACCCCTGGCCATTTTACAAAATGGGCAACTCAATAAAGAAGGGATACACACCATCGTCCTATCAGGTAAGAGAAACACGCAAAGCATGGGACACTTCCAGCTGGAGACAATCTAGTACAACTGTTGTAATACCCAGTGTAACACAAAAAAAGACTTTGTGGATTCCAGAGCTAAATAAACCTTACGCTTTCTTTGATATCATGAATATCCTACATTTTTCTTTATCCTTTATCAAGCCATGCAATAGAGATTTTGCAACATTACAGAGCTTTTTAAACAGCTGCTTATGTCTCACTTTTTCTGTACGCTGCATTAAATTTGACGATTTTGGGGTTCTGGGGCAATGCCATGATTTGGGCTGCATGCATGTTAATGTTCAAGACGCGCTACATTATGGGGAAATCAGGACGAACCACAACCTCAGTGTAATAAAAAAAAACGTACAGTGTAATGTCACATGAGCATCATTACAGTATTAGCTCCTTGCAGCTTTATAACAAGTGGGGATATCACCGTGCACTTGGATATCCCACAAAAAGTTTATATTCCATGTTTTCCTCATCCACTAGTAGGGCGATGTATATTGGTAAAAAAGATGTGTATAATTATTTTAGAAGTTAGTTTTAATAATATTAATACAGCGCTTCCCTGGCCCTTCCATTCAAAGCGCTTTACAGGTTATGGGGACTCCCCTCCACCACCACTGATGTGCAGTCCCACCAGGATAAGTTACATAAGACGCAAAGGTATTCTGGCACAGAGGTGCTGGGAAAGATGGCTTTCTGTGTAAAACTTGTGTACGTGCTGTACACCTGAGTAGAGATGTAACCCAAGGAATGGGGTGTTAAGAAATAATTGGGGCATATTAAAACATTTTGCACAGGTAAAAACTACTTTTTTTAAAACAGAAGGTCATTAACAATGAGACCAGTTCTCTGACCAAAAGTAAAGAATGAATGAGTGAATTAGTAGAAACTGTAGTCTGGACAAGTAAAAATCATTGTTTTGCCATTTCAGATTTCAGAAAATAACTGGACAAAAGTAAACACCATGACTCCTAATTTCAGCTCTCACTTATGACTGTGGACTCTTTCCTGAGAACAGACTAAAAGCTTGAACTGAATAAAAGCCCTCCAAACTGGATCAATGACCAATGAGACATCTGAGCTTTCTTTGAAGTATTCACTAAACTAGCACTGCTAAAAAGTACAAACCAAGCAAGTGGCAAACCAAATAAAAACCAGAAGATACAAATTCTGGCTGCAATGATCACTGGAATTGTAGAAGTCTGGCAACCTCAAGTCAGAGCTGGTGTTAAAGAAGGGTCTAGTTTGGTTACAGTGCAGGGCTGGATGTTTACAACCTAAGAAAAAAAAAGGTTGTGTTAGCTTTTAGGAATGCCAAATGCTAGAATGCAGATATCCAGCAAAACAATTATTTTGAGAATTATCTATTATTTTTAAGCTAAACAGCTTGAAAGGGTTGGCACACCATGCATATCTTCTACACGGAGTGAGCAAGCCAGAAAAGGACAAACAGAATGTGAGCATGTATGGTTAAGAGTATGGAGCTGTCAATCTAGGGATGTGCATTATACAATTTTACCATTACAAGTAAGACCTAATTTAGAATACTGTGTAGAATTCTGTACCACGTTATAAAAAAGATCATGCTGCTCTGAAATCAGCCCTGAAAAGAGTAACTATATATATATAAAGATGTTCAAGTAGGTTCTGCGGCAGCATGTGTAGGCTGCAAAGGAAAAGGTATGGGTTTATTCCCTGCTGAACGGAGAGGGCTGCTCCACAGATGTGTCCATTTTCTTTTCCTTTCAGCAGGGAATACACCTTTACCAGTTCCTTTGCAACCATTTATATATCCTTAGGCTCAAAATCAATTCCTACACTGACAGGATAAAAACTCTTCCTGGTCTACAGAAAGGAATAGTATAAGAGTACTGAATTTGGGTATTCAAAATACCTGTTAGAATCAAAAGTGAAAATGAAAGGACTAGAGGAAATGACAGAAAAGTGCATTTGAAATTGGGACGAAGACACTTTTTTTTTACTCAGTGGGTTGTTGGAGCGTTGAACAAGCTTTCCAGTCATGCATCTGACAGCATTTATTTCAAGGAACTATTAAGTGTGTTAAATAACATTTGCTAATCTTGGCCAGTGCCTGAAAATGTTAACACCCTCCTTCCTTGCTCCAAATAGGGTGGGGGGGGGGGGGGGGGAATACCACTTAATTCAATTCAGTTTCTGCTGTCAACAATCGCTAATCGTACTTTTCAGAATAACACCATAAAATGTTTTGAAATGTAAAGTATTCTTGTCTTAAAAGAGAATCACCTGCTTACAATTCTGTTAACTTTCAGTTTCTGTCTAGGCACAGGTGGAGCTGAATTTGCCTTAGTAAACACTTTTTCAAAAATAGGCCTGATCTTCAGGTTACTATACAGTCCTCTCACCTACACTGGACTCATTCCAAGAGCTCTGGGAGCGGGGGCGGGCTGTCCCCCAGCTTGTTTTTACATGTGACCAGAACCACAAGCCCTGCTCTATTTACAAATCAAATCAGAGAGACTGCAAGACCCCTGGAGGACAACAGGATCATTTAAACAATTGCACAAACATAAGGGAACAAACTGAGTGCACACAGACGAGGAAGAGTATATCACAGAAGGTTGCAGGGTGGAGTTACACACACCTTAGTCTTTGATGTCACATCGAATACAGGAGCTTCAGATACAACTCGCATAATAGCCCAGAGAACACATTTTCACATTTACTTAAAAGTGCATCTGTGGTCTGGGCTGTTTGAAAATCTTCGACACTTTCTTAAAAGCTTTTATTAGAAAAAAATGTTTTGCCAAACAATGTTCCCAAAACCTTTCCAGAGAAAAGGTGATAAAATAAACTTAAAATTCTTCCTCTGTGGTTTCCTAAATCATGTACTCTACATTACTGATATTGCAAACCTTGTCCCATCTCAGCTGAAACATTTCTTAACTTCTAAAATGAGATTTCAATTTTTTTTTGAAGTTGGATGATGCCCTTAAAGAGGCCGACTTATAGCACAGAACATGTATGTTAAGTATAATTGCAAGGAACACTCAAAGGGACAGTAAAGTGTCACAATCATATTAAGGACTATATGGCATAGTCCTTTTTATAAAATGTTTTTTGATTTTCAAAGTGACAACCATTACTCTCCCTGGACAGATGAAAACCAAACTCACCAGAAATGAAGCACAAAAGCCTGTTTCTGAAAACCTGATATAAGGGCAGCAAAAAAAAGTCAATCAAGAAAAAATAAATTATTTTTCATAGAATCTAAAATGTAAAAAAGCTCATCCATATACTCCTAGTGAAAACAAATATTTGACTATAAAAGCAAGATCTAAACTTTTACGGAAATAGCATTTATTAGATTATCTTCTGTATATATTTGACTTTAAACAGTTTTCAAGACAGAAAATGGGGAACCATCAGTTAGCTGAGATCTTTGATCTTCACTGATCTGATGTTGCCCAGGAGGATGGACCGGTCCTCCAACTCCAATATATATGGAAAGACATTTTTCTGCAGAAGATGCCATGAACGAGACTGCAAGACAAGCATGTCCTCTGAGTGATCTTGAAATGGCTAGAGGAGAAATCTGCCTGCGTGCTACTGGATATTTATTTGCAGATGATAGAGAATTTCGTTTCTGGTGAATGCATTCTTAAAAATTAAGTTCAATATCAGGACAAAGTGTACTTTATTTTAATATAAAAACATTCAAATCCACCGATATAAAAACTTTCAATCAGAAATGCCTTTTATATTTTAAATCATATGTACTCACTAATGCTTAAAGAATTTGATTGTACTGCTTCGACAAAAACGATTTAAAGCAAAAAAGGAGTAGAAATGAAAGTTTTACTCCTACCCGTTTTTAATACTGGTTTACGAAAACATTTGTGCATTTCTTGTCTATCAGCAGGCCTGTCTTTAACTGGTTTTGCTCTTATCTGACTGGCAGGAAGCATTTTGTCTCCTTTGATCCTCATAAATCCCCCACAGCCCCAGTCAACCATGGTGTGCCTCAGGGTTCAGTCTTGGGCCCTTTACTTTTCATTATTTTCATGCTACCTCTCGGGCAAAATATACACAAACATGGTCTTTAGTTTCACTGTTAGGCACATGATACAAAGCTGTATGTTAAAACTTCATCCCCCTCGGGTCTCCCACTCCATCACTTATCTCTTATCTCTCACAGTAATGGTGGTTGGCTTCCCCATTCACATGTCAGCCTTAGTCAGGAATCCAGGAGTAACACTTGATCCTCTCCTGGCTTTTGAACCAGATGTGAAAACTTTGATTAAGACATCTTTCTTTCACATTACAAATATAGCCCGCATTAAGCAATTTACTCAATGTCCAATGCTGATTGCCTGATTCATGCATTAATTACATCAAGGCTTGATTTCTCCAGCTTACTGTATGGGCTCCCTAACTCTCCTCTCAACAAGTTGTAATATGTTCAAAACCGCTTGACTACTTACTCACACCAGACCCTGGCAGCATATTACTCCTACATGTAAGTCTCTACATTGGTTGCCTATAAAGTCACATACTCAATACAAGATCTTGTGGCTGACTTTTAAGGCTCTCAACAATCTGGCCCCGTAACAAATCTCTGAACTCCTCCATGTTTACACTCCCCTCGCAGGCTCCGTCCAGATAAGGCCAGTCCTCTACGCGCTGTCCCATCTCATGTGCCATCTCTGTCGCTGCTCCACTGTTGTGGAACGACCTTCCTCAGACTTCACGAGAGACAACTCTTCAAATCTGAACTGAAAAGTTACCTTTTTACCAAGGTCTACACCTGATTGCCAACAGCCAATTAGTAAAAGCCTGTATGCTTTTGTGTTTTTTTCCCCCATTTACTCTTATCGCTCTTATTGTACTTTCCTGGTCTTTCTTTTTATTCAAGATGTACAGGTTTGGAAAGGCGCTTTATAAATAAAAGTTATTATTCCCATTAAATAGTCCTCTTGATCCAACGCGAGACAAAGCCTCTCCAGCCCTACCGAAGTGAGGCTGACATATGGGAAGACACTTCCTCACAGCTCCTTTTAAGCTCCCAGCTGTGCAAAAACTTTACTTACAACCAAAATCCAAATGAAACTTCATACCAATTGGATGCTGCCTGAAACCGTTCCACACCTTCAATGTTTCGGTTAAATTTGCGGTCCAATTGCAGATCACCTCAACACAGAGAAATGAATCCAACACTTCCGGTTGACAAAAGAGGATTCGCTCCATCCACCATTTTCACAAAACAGAAAAACCATGTGATCTACCTTTCCAGAAACTTTATTATTACATCTCGTTTTCCATTTACTTAATATTCAACATGCAAGAATTATTTCATTTTAATTTTTCTATTTTTATAAAATATGGCATTGCTGTGTTGAGTTGGAATAAAAAAGATCTCTGCCATCCTCAGCCTTTTTAAAAAGCCAAATTAAATTTTTTCATAGGCAACTATAGAGACATTCAAACTGTTCGCTTACTGAATTATAGTATTTTACAAATTCAGACTTATTCTGTTTTGCTTAACCTCCTTATTTTGCATAAATCACTTCTCTTGAAGCCTAAGTGATTTGTCCCCCAACATTTTAGCATAAGTGCCAAGTTTCATACCGCTAAGCTATAATTGTTTTGTCAAATGTAGCTCTTGTAGCAGTGGCTCTGGCAAGTACTTTATTAAAATCACTTTTTCACACCTTTGGAGGTCTGTACCTTTCAAAGCTTTGTACCTCCACAAATTTGAACGCAATTGCCAAAAAAAGCCTATTCGTATGGAAAAAGAAAACTGAAGCCAAGCACAAGTAAGCCAAATAAATGCCAAATTTCAATAATAAAATCAGTGCTTAAACGTTTTTTTTTGGATGTCTAGCTACATCAGGGTCTTTTCAGTAAAGAGTTAGGGCCATAGCATACAGGCACTGTTTAGAATGAACAAATGCTCAAACTCAGATCAGCCTTCACAGTGAGCTTTCAGGGGAATAACACAAGAAGAAGATACCAAACCCAGCGTTTTCTGAATGAAGTTCTAACATGACAGTTATGCAACAGTGGGCAGAGCAGCCTGCCACTGAGTCAGATGAGCTTGTGATGACAGACTGCCACACCCTCATCCACAGCAAGACTGGGCTCCAAAGGTACAACAGGCACAAATGGCCACAGACTATTGCAACTGAGCCACTGTTTGCAATTTGCCAATGTCAATGGACTCTTCCTTTAAAGTCAGAATAAAATTCCATAAGCAAGTATGACTGTAGTTTTTATAAATATGTATAAATTCTTGCACATTTACAGAAAGTACTTAAGGAAAACTCTCTCACCACGAGTGAAACTCCAGTGCCATCCAGATGGGGGCGTACAAACCAGCAAGGGGAGGCCCAGATTTTTAAATGCTTTATGAAAAGCAGGTGGCTACTGCAAAGTGTTACTTGTATGTGTAGATGACATTACATGCATTTATGTTTTTTCGAAGAGCTATATTCAGTTGTTAGGGCTATTCTGATAAGTTAATTGCTTGTTATTCTAAAACAAGATATTAATCAGTAGACCAGAAAATAGAGACAAGGCTGTCTGCAACCTGATGAGCAAAGCCAAACCATTAATATTCACTTTCGATAGTCAAGCGCAAAGACTGCCACCTGGCCTCCCATCACTTCCACAGTCAAGAACACCGAGACCTGGCCAGGAGCGTGCCCGGCATTTAAATGGGACACAGGCTACAGCCGATGAAACTCACAATATACCACCTTGTTGCCAACATTGGATAATTTTCCGTACCACAAAAAAATTTGCAAAGCACCCTGCACATTGCTTTTAACAAAAAAGTCATTCAAAAAGAGTTGATCACGACTATAAAAAGAACTCCACTGACTCTCCTCTACTCCCCTAGAGCCAGCTGTCTGTGCTGGGCCCTCCCTGCTCTGGCCCTGATCCGTGCCCCTCCTCCGGGGGCTGTTGGGCTGCTGGCGCCCGTCACCTCGCGCCCGGCGGAATCACGGAGAGGAGCTGAAGGGCTGTGCAAGAGGCACACGTGCCAGAGTAGACACCGTTAAATTTCTGTCCTTCTTCCTTGACTTCTGCTGCTGCTGGGCACTGCAACTCGGTGACCAGTTCACATCAGCGGAATGGCACAGCAGCTACTAACAACAAATACGTGCAGTCTGCATGCGACACGCATAGCTGCTTCAAATCAATGCGATAACACAACAGCCTGCAATTATTAAATGACTATGTTGTTGCATGAATAGAAATCAGTAAGAAATCTCAGTATGTTGGTACTAAATACTGCAGTTCTGTTTTCAGACCATAATTATTGGTGTTACCAAATACCATCACAACACGAGTTGATACAGTATCATCCAGGGGACCAGTGGTGAACCCATCCGCCTCTATGCTATTTCCAGTACAGTTCTCACTGTAAAGGTGTACATGTCCACAAAGCATTGACCAATAATAACATAAGCAAAATTACACACAAGCCAAGTTTACAGTACATGTACGGAAAGAAAGAAAATGTACAATATAACAGAGGCAAACTGACACACGTTTAATTGTCCATGTATTGTTGTCAGGTTAAAAGCTCTCACCTGCACTGGGCTCACAAATAAAAAAAGGTTTGAAGAAAAAGATCCTACATGGACATTGTTATGGAAACGGACTGCTGCCATAATTTACAGTTATTTACTGTGGGGTTACCTTCATGAAAATGTAATTGGATCAACTGTTTTACATTAATATACTTTCATGTGTCTGTCACCAAGCAAAATAACGACACTGTGGTTTTATGCTCTTTTCCTTTGGAGCTATTCCCCCCTTTGTGCTGTACATGAACCTGCTCCACAACCCACGATGGGTGCCTCACTGGTGGGCTGTGGGCTGCTGGTTGAGAATTACTGGTCTGGGTTAATTCCTGTTACTGGAATTGCTATGTTTCCTGTAGGACATTCATTTCAGCTCAAGCTTCAAGATACAGAATTGTACGTTTGGGTTTAGATCAGATACGCACACACTTTGTTGAAAGCATTTACAAACAGAGATTCAGATGCATCTGGCTGTGTGGGCAGCAAATAAGATGTTTTTGACAAACAAGAGGGTCATTTTACATTTTCAAACATTACCTAAAACACACGGGCAACATTGTGGAACATGGCAAAGTATCTTATCATGAAAACTATTGCACCCTTTAGTTTTAAATTTTAGGTCCACCCTTTTGATTACTAGACACTATTTGAGAAAGGTTTTTAAAAAAATAAAAAGGAATTTGATTTTGTTTAACCCAAAAGGCACATTTGCTCCCTTTTGCTACAATTCGTCGACTTTTGCATAAAGTTTATTGCGCATTCAATCTCCTCCTAAGCTTATGATGTACTACTCTTTGCATGCTATTTTTTATTAATCTGAAAATAATTAAAAAGTAGTTTTTCCTCTTAATATAATGGGATGAATTTGCAACGAACAGTAAAATATCTTTTAATTCAAATATTTTTGTTAATGACAGGTATAAGAAACAGGCAAAAACCTTACTGCCAGAACTCTCCTAGCACTGAGGACTCCCATTGCAGGGTCATTGTCTGGCAAATCAGGGCTCAGAGGCTGTTATTTGTGGTAAAACGGCAAAGTGAGCATCTTTTTCTAGGCTTCTAACTCTAAGGGAATTGATCGGACAATGCAGCAAGGTTGTGATCACTTGGAGGAGTGAGCTCATTGAGAATTTTCACTGATCTTTCCAAATGCCTGGACACTAGAGATGTCAGTGTCACAATGAGGCAAAGGCAACAGTGACTGGTAAAATTGAAGCTCTCCGTTAACTTAGGTAACTCTTAATTCAAAGCCAGATCGTAATTCTAAACTAGCCAACATTCTCTAATAAGGTTGGAAAAGTAAGATTGCAACAATAGCTAACTTACTCTATGGCACAAAGGTTTATAGTCTTCACACATTAACACTTAGTAACAAAACAAAATTAGTAACAAAACAGAGGAAGATCTAGATACATGAAAAGGAAAATAGTCATATTAATAAAAGGTAGTTAACCTTTCACAATGAATTCATCTCTCCTTTAATTCAAAACTCAAAGAGGCATTAATTTCACTCAAAGTGTAACCCCTTAAATATATAATATTGCTCACAACACCAGTTTGCAGAAATATAACACTGATATACAACTGTATGTAATTATATGTGTACATGCATATTGAAATCCACTGCAACTCCATTTTTACTTTTCTCTGACCACCCTGATGTGGCAAACACATCTTTCTGGTTCCTTCACCTACTGTTCCTTGAGAGGAACAAAACAGAACGGCTGTCCCATCAGGGGTTATCAAGCCAGTCCAATAGCCACCACAGTCCATCAGGGTATACAAGTCTCTTCCAAATAAGCCCTTCCTCACTAAAATGTGCACCCTTAGAAGAGACTGTCTGATACAGCACTGAGAATACGAGTGAGAAGACAAAAGCTAGTGAGTGGCAGCTCTGTCTTTCACATTACGGAATGCCTCAAGTAGATGCCCACGTAGAAGGCAGATATTTTTACATCAAGAGCAAAGGAGTTTGGAAATAGAGCTCCACTATGTTGGGAACATGACAGACCTCCATGTAACTGTTTAAGGCACTGGGAAAGGGGCTATTTATGACAAGTCACCTCATCAGATAAACCAGGCAAATGCTGAGTTACAGTGCACTATAGAGGAGCAGCTTTCATAAGTGATGACCCCTCACTGTGATAAATGTTTTCAATTGGTCACAAAACAGGAAGGGAATAAATGTCTTCCACTAGTGTTACTAATGCAAGCTGTAAATGCTACACTGCAGTTCACGAGGCCTGGAAAGAGGGAATCTCCCAATTCAACACCACCCTCCATCCAACATTCCAACTCGCACAACTAGCTGTAGCTACTGTGCACAAAACATCAGAAATGTGCTTACCCTATTGAAAGACTCTTTTCAAGAGCTATCTCTTTGCAACCCTATGAACACAACTGGGTTTATAAAACATGTTGCCCCTGACTGTAAACAATTATTGGAAAGAACTCTAATTTTGTTGTGCACATTAAATATTCATTTATTCCAAAGATCGCAATGTCTGAAATACAAATGCTTTTCAGACTAAAACAGTTATAGAAACAACTGAATACAGTATACTTATAATTAAGGCAAGGCAATAAAAAAAAATCTAACCTTCAACTTTTAGACAAAAGACTGACTGAAGTAACATTTCAAACTGAAGATTCACACTAATCTGCACCATGTGGGAAGAAATGAGTCTCACTTTTCAAAACGGGTTATGAATTGTTCATGCATACCCACGGATTCTGGTTTTAATTACTGGTCCCTAGTCAAAACGCAAAACTAGTTTTAATTGAAATAGTAATCTTTACTTGATTGCACAATCTGAAAACTAATATGCCAAACCAAACAATCAAAGCATCAAGCCTCTCCAGTCAATCCTTTTAACTCCTCCAAGTACAAGGAATTCAAACACTGGCTTTCTGAAGCTGCAATCCATCCACACAGCGGACAGAAGGAAACAAGAAATGATCCCGAAAATCTTGAATGCATACATGTATAATGAAATACGCCAGGGTGGACTTGGATTCCACTGTGAGAAACACTGTCATTGGCAGATAGGGTGAAATGCATATCAATCACCCATCACATGACCAAACAAAGCAGTTCCATCGCTCCAAAACCTAAAACCGCAAGCAGAATAATTTATTGCAGCTCTGACATGTACTCTGGCCACATTTTTGGAATCTATTGATGCCATCAATACCGAAGATAAAAATTCAAGATGGGGTTCGGCAAGGAAACACAATAAAAATAGTCTAAGGTAACTCTCCACTCCCCTCCTTTCATAAGACGAGGGTCCTCACTGACGTTCTAGTGTAATTACCACAGCATCCTCCCAGTCCACAGAACAAGATCAGCAGCAGAAATTTACAGCAGCTACCTTAATGTGTTCATTTATTACATAAACCACTTCACTTTTAATATGGTTGAATTATTCAAATTACAATTCTTCATAAATCCATAAAACTATAGAACACAATTCATCGATGACCCGACACAAACATCTAACTTATACAAGTCATTGCTCAGTCTGCTTTGCCACTTACATGCAACTCATTTGAGCAATTTAGTCTCGATTAATGTTTAGACTTTATTCATAATGTGACATGCAGTTGCAAGACTATTATAGTCACAATTAAAATTAAGTGTTAAGAGCAAATAAATAATTGAACACGGCATAGGATTATTGATTTTGACCTTACAAATAAGTTTTATTTAATTGTTCCATTTGCTTAATTTATGGAAAAAAATAAAATTACACATACCTAATATAAACTAGATAATATGGAATTATCTGTCCAGTACTGTTCTAGCTGTCTTACATTGTTGATGGTTTGTCTAAATAGAAAGTGATGTCAACAACAAGTCTTAGTCACCAAAGGCTTTCTCTCAGAGCTCTGAAATGGTTAGTTTTGTAATCAGCAAAGTAACTCTTCACTTAAAATACATTAGCAGTTATGTCCATGTTGAACAGGAAAGAAATACATTTTTCCCCCACACAGTGCTTCACTCATAACATGCTCACCTGGACCTGATGCAACAGTGAGCATATCTGATAACTTTCTTTAATAGCAGGTAGCCTGTACCTTCTGATTAGCTCATCTTGCATGTGGGCTAACAGTGCTGAGATGTACACCGAAAATGGTAACATGTACAAATGACTATTGTGCAAGATTTGCTCCTAAATTCTGGAAATACTATAAAACATATAAGGTTTGTGACGCTTTTTTTGCAATTTTGAGACTATTTCCATGCACTGCTTCAGCACTTTCAATTTGATGCTATAAGTGCAGTTCTATTTCTTTCCACAAGTCTCTTGTAACTTAAATTTTAACATATACATCAGGAAGAAGCATTAATTATATATATATACACCGCATAACAAAGGAAATGTCTAAAGTGTGCATCAAAAGATTGTCTATCAGCAGATGTCAGGTAAAATTTAAAATAAAATGTTTTATGTAGATGCACAAATACGGAGTGATGACAATAACTGCACCTTCAAAATGTGTACATTCCAGACTGCCTGCCAGAATAATTAAGTGCCATCTTTAAAAACTTCAAAAATCAACAAAGGTGGTGGAAAACAAGTGAATGTAGTATATTCACTTTCTTTTACATCTTTATAACATATCAGCATTCACTTTTGTTTTAGCAGTTAAACACCACAAACAATCTGGTAAAATACTGTAATGTAGCTGGTGTGTGGTGAGTGTAGGGCTGCTGTGGCATCATCCAGGTGGGGCTGCACACTGGTGCTGGTGGAGGGGATCCCCATTACCTGTAAAGAGCTTTACATAGAGTGTCTAGAAAAGCGCTTTATTATTTAAACAGCTAAAAGGCTGCCATATACCATCTATAGATGTTTGTTTTACAGTACACCTATGGACAAGTACTTTAGAACTGACACACAAAAGGCACAAAAACCCAAAGAAAAAATGTTCGAGTTTTACACTTGGAAAAACCACCAAAATCAGCATTTGTTATGGGATGCCTGTAGGCACCCATGAGGTCACCTATTTAAGGGAAGTTTTACTGTGAATGACTAGCAGAAGGTAAAAAAAATTGTTTTCGCATTTCTAATACTTAAACACAAATCTAAATTGTGAACGTATGTCCTCAATGTTGTAAAATATGAATGACCAGGCAGCAGTACTAGAGCACAAGGCGAACACATGGCCTTAGAGGCAGTGAAGTAAGTATGAAGGCAAACGTTAATTTGAATACCTAAAAAAACATTGCCATTATTTTCTTAATGACAAGTAACTATTAATTATACCAGTTCTAATAATGGGTAATTATACATAAGGTTTCCAGAAATCCAACCTTAAGACTCAGCCAGCATTACCAAGAATGCCAGGGCCTTTTGACAATAAAATCAACTTGACATGACATAGGCCAACAAAGACTTTTCTACACAAGCAAAGGGGCAGCTCTCGCAAAGCACAAAATGGTCAAAAACACAAAGGATCCTTCCTGCTTTACTACACCATACAGGAACCACAGGAACATACCAGTGCTATGGACCTACTAAATACCCCACCTGCTAGCAGCAGATCTGGTGCAAGCCATTGTTACAAGTCGATTCTGTAGCTGTCAAAGATGTCCCCAAGAGATTACAACTGATTTAAGGCAATGCAAATATGAAAAGACCCAATGCCTAGAAAGAATGGCCTAGGTGCTGACAGGACCTACACTATGCTAAGGATAATACCCAAATCATTGCCATTTGGCCATTTCCATGAAGTTTCAGAGCATTCCTAAAATATTTTATCTATTTTTAAATGCTTGAACTTTCAAGGTTTGGTGCTCCAAAAAACATCTGTTTCAAAGGCAGCAATGTAAAGCTTCTCCACTTGGGGGGTAGCTCCTCTGTTACCTACCCTCTGTGTTAATGAGATAATCAGTACACAGTCAGAGGCCTTCCTACGCCTCTGCCATCTCAACCAGAACAGAATAAGAGCTTGTATACAATCTACATTCCCACACGTCTGTGGACATTTATTCTAAAATATCACAAATGTTCTAACGTAATGGATATTGTGTGAAGAAAAAAAAACAGATCAAGAAAAATTAGAAACTATATAATCAAAATAACATTTTCCAAAACACAGAAGAATGCATGAAAATGAATCTTATTCACTTTTTTTTCAGGTGGTTCTGAACATTCTGTACTTTCCTACCTCAAACTTTGCAAAAAGACATTCTATAGTCAAACAAGAGGAATTAGCGCTAACATACTACCAATCAGTAGGCAACAAGTGGGACACTGCATGATGTAACAGTGTAAAAACAAAAGGCAGGAGAATTAAAACAAGAACATTTTCAAAAAATAGTATTTGTTCTGCGTATCAGCACATTTTAACCTTTGGTTCTTGCTCATTTTATAGCTAGCTTTATAACCCCAAAAAGAGACTTGTTTACTTATTTACTCTATGTAAGTGTAAGGAAACCGAGTCCTAAACACAATTCTAAATTTTATTCGGAAATCACGATTTAAAATGCAATCGTTCTACACTTTCCCTCTTTAAAATAACAACCCATCTAAAACAGTCGCCGTTTATTTACATATTATCAGACCTGCATACAACATGCTGTAAATCCTTTTATCATTTTTGGATATCCCTAATGTTAAGAGAAAGACAGCCTAACCATTTTTTTAATGAACCCCTTATTTTAACCGTGAATTCCAAAGGGGTCCATTCGTGGAGGAGAAATGCTCGCTAGCCCTTCAGCTCCAACAGGGGAAGCAGCGCTATGCAAACCAGCTCCACTCGGACAAACGTCAACAATTCACTCCGGACCACAAAACACAATAACACTGCGCACCAGCACCCCGAAACGAGACCCTGGGACACGATTCCCGTTTCTCACGCCTTGTGCTTTTTCGGTGACTATCTCACGAATCACACTGCAAACAGCACTTTCACTTTCCTTCAGTCTGCGCCGCCCCCCCTGGGAGATCTCACTAATGGTGTACCAGTATGCAACAATTTTGCACCGCAGTAACATCGAACTAGACTTAAGGTACAGAGCCACTCTTTAAAAGAAACGCATTTTGGGAAGTGTCATAAATACTGAAGACGGACATGACGAAAAGCTTGGGGGGATGCCTCAATATTGATCATGCACCGTATCAATAGGACTCGCGAACATGAAACAATTCAGGAAGCGGACAGGATCGAAGCGCTGTGAAAAATTGTACTCAATTCACATCTCAACTGCGATTTCAGTCTTCTGCCGCCTTCGTGTCCTGATAAGTTGCGGTTTAGTTTGCTCGATAAGTTCCCGATGAAAATGTCGCCAGGCCTCAACCCCGAGTGAAGAGCTATGGCTGCGGGCGTTTAAAACCAGCGACCGCCTCGTTTGGGCTGTACCGTCGCGGGTTCCTTCGTGGAAAAAGAAATCACGCGAAATGGCATCGCGCTTAAAAGTCTTCGTGCGTTTTATATTATTATTATTATTATTAATTTGTTTCTACGGCAACACCGTCTTCCCTTCTTCAGCACAGTGGGGCGTTGTTGTGCCGTCTGAAAGCAGCCCTGTGTGCCCGAGCGGGGAAGGCAGAAAACCATCGGGACACACGCAAACCGCTTTCAAACACCTCGTCTCCGCTGCACTTTCCGCAACGACCGAAGGAAATATCTGTTTGGAAGACGATCCGGAAAACAAAAACGGGCGCTCCTCGCTGGGCCCGAAGTCCTGCAGCAAACAGACTCGTCAGATGGGAGCAGGCAGGCGGCACAAAGACAGGAATCTGAGATTAGAGGGGAAGGAGGCCTGGACAGGGGCACAGCGGGATTCACGGGCTTTTTAAAATTCAGAAAGCTAGGTCCCTGTGGCAGGCGTCAACCGGCACATCGATCCGTGCGGACCTGCGGACAGATCGGCTCTCGCCCTCCCCGATTCCGAGCCTTCCTCTCGCGTCTGAAAACACCGCTTCACAACTTTCTCAAAGAAACGTGAATCGAGACGCGGTTACATAAAGACATCAACGCCCTTTCCGTTGTCAAAAGCGTAACCCCCCAAAAAAACGCAATCAGCCACTAACTTCTAACCTGGCGTCAAAGGTGTCCGCTCGATGCAAAACAAAAAACACCACCAAAAAAAATAAACTTAGTCTTGCATTGAAACCTAGGTATGTTCCTTCCACGCAGCCTGAAAACTCGTTCAAACCTCAATGATGGTGAGATGCGTCCTTTATGTTTTTATAGATCCGCCGTGCATGGATGTAAACAGAAGTCCCAGAGCAATGCAGACGAACGCGTTACCTGCTAGAGCCCAGCTCCAGGTGCTAGCGAGCGAGCTACACGGCGGCAGCTCCAGGCGCTGCACAGTGCATTGCCCTAATTAGATGACACCCCTCTCATTACGCATTCACACACCGGCGAGGAAACACAGACGCAGGCCGACACTGACAAGACAGCATCGCTCCTGCGGCCACAGGGACGTGCCGCACGTTTCACTTCCAAAACGCGCATAAAAGTAGAAATTAATACTTCAGAGGGAAAACCGAACGCGATCAGCCGTGATGCAAACGACCACTAACACGGTTTTAAGTTTCTGCCGCATCTACTTTTTCCTCACTCAAAAACAAAGTTGACTAAATTCTGAATTTCAAAGCACTTTTTTTCATTTTTTTTCCTCAGGAAATCTGCAATATGCAAGATCCTTGAAGTCTTCAGGTGGGATTTCTCATTTAGACAGGACGCATTAATCAGCATGCCATTAGCATAATTCCTCTTTAATTTCCACGACCAGTGGTGACATCTAGATTTTCAATTCTGGCGCTTTAAAAAAAACTTTACACAAAAGTTGCTGTTTTTCGCACTTTATGTACGTGGGCTCCCTTAATCCATATCCGTAACCCAACTATGTAGCGATCCTTTAATAACTGCACTCATTGTTCACAACCCTCAGCACAACGAATCAAAAAATTATTTTTTCTACTTGTTTGTGGGGAATACGGGGTTTTTACAACCCTAAACAAATGCAGAAGATTATCAAATAAATATAAAAACACCGACATCTTGAAAGGTGTTGACCATTTTTTTCTTCAGCCAAATTGAAGTAATAACCCCCGCTTTGTAGCCGTAATCCTCAAACAACTCAAAACTAATAATTACCCTCTGACGGAGCACAGTTTCTGAACAAAAAAAGAAACAATCGGATCTGTCCTCTGCGACAGCTACACACAAGCTTGGTATGCTGGTTTATTTTCAGGCTCGATCATGTGAAGGGTTATTGTTTTTTTATTGTTTCCCAGCGGCCTGTTTCGGCCTCTCTCAGCTACCCGGATCCTCGGACTCGGAGTGCGAGGCTTACCCGCGGCCCGACGCCTCTCGGCGGGCACAGCGCAATACAACCGCCACACACAAAAAAACACCTCCAACCCTACAGATCCACCAACGGCTTGCTCACAAGTTCAACTTAACGCACAACCACGCCGATCGAGATCGAGTCAAATCCCCGGACACGCTTCGTCAAAATAATGATAATAATAATAATTACCTCAGAATTCTTCGTTAAAAAAGAAAAAGAAAAAAAGGGGGCTGTAAACGGTCCGAGTGTGTGCCTTTCGCTCTCTCTCTCTCTCCTCGCTCTCTCTCTCCCTCACAGCTCCTCCGAGAAATAATATAACAACAATAATCCGGGTCGGGAGGGTTCGCTCTTCTTCCGTCTCACTGCAAACATGTAGGCTCGGACTGGAGAAACTAGAAAAACATCGGCTCGTCCGGGCTGTCCTCCGTCTTCACGCCAACCGCGGGGAGGAAGGGGGGGGATTGTGATAAAAATTCGACAGTTTTTTTTTTAAACAATCAGAAGGGGGGAAGAAAAAATTCAGAGACGACTGACGCGGTGATAAAAGGGTCCACTCAGACTCTCTCTCCCTCTCGCAGAACAAAATGCCGACCGGAAGTGCTGCTGCAGGAATGACTCCCTCCACCGGCGCCAAACCAACCAGCACCGACTCGCTCACTTCCGCTCGCTGCGCCGAGCGCTGCCTAGTCTCCATCTGCACACAGGCGCAGCAGTGCCAGACTACAGCAGGCACCGGCACCGGTATCGGTACCGGTACCGCGTACAACGGCCGCCGAAGCGCCTGCCGCCTCCAGGGTCTGCATCTCCTAGCCTGGGATCAGTTCTGGTTCGCACATATATCTGACTGCATATATATATATATCATTTCACACAAGTTTAAAATCTTATAATAATGTACTTTTGATAATTAAATTATTTTCCTTATTTTTCACATACAGTTAAGGGCTAATTGAATGCAATAACTGAATTATGCATTCTGCTTTGATTTTTGCAAGTTCATACAATTGAATAAATGCGTTTGATCTTTAAAGAAATAGGTAAACCAAAAATGAAAAAAAAAACTGCAATTGATAAATGGACAGAAAATGCCCCTAGAGAGCTGATAGAAGACACCATATAAAATTCAAAAGGCAAAGACAGACGTCAATCACTTCATTTCATGTTATCAAACCAGCTACTGGACGAAGGAGTACTTAGTTTGAAGACAGCTTCTGTATGTTAAAAGATTAATTGTTTTTAACCATTCCCAGGGTGCTTATTAACAGAGGGGTCACAAAAATGAATCTTCAAAGAAGGCACATATTGCATGACAGTGAGAGGACAACTAAAACCAGCAAAAGGACCGCTGTGCTTTGGGCTATTAACGGCTTTGTTATTACAGCCAAGGCCACCAAAGTGACAAGTTTCAGCTCCTGGAAGACACCGCGAGGATGAGTGTGAGCCCCCCTCCCCAGCGAATGGCAGCTGATGTGCTTGAATGTGTGTGGAAGCCGATATGCAGGACAGTGAGCACTGCCACTCGCTGCATGTACGTTGTGTCCTGCTGTTTGTGAAGCCCCACACTACACTGCATATGGAGTCTCCAGCCCTGGTCCTGGGGAGCTGTGGTCCTGTTTGTCTTATACAGTAGGTCACTCTAGATCCACAATTTCCTTTTAAAGATTTGGAAAACATGGAAGTTCTTGATAAGTTAAGCAAGTGATTTGTTCAATGAAGTGGACTCTGGGGCCTTCAGAATTGTTCCCATATTATCTCTAAATTGTTTAATTAAGGTATTAATTTAAGCATTTTAACTGATCAGAGCTGAACCGTTCCACACTTTAGGAATTGATACTGATGGTAATGCATGAAATCCGCTAGATCGGGAGCATCCCAGCAGCACTTTCCAATATTATCTATTATGACAAGTTGTATGATTATGACCACTAGATGGACACAGTCAACAGGATACGAAGTAACTTATCATTTCCATACAATATACTCTATCAGTATTTGTGGATGTTGTGGTCTGAGGTCATTTAAGATCTACAGCAGAAACTGTGTAAGAGCATTAAAGCCTGTTAGATTCTCAGACATGAATCCCTCTGAGTGCAGGCCATTCAAAAAGGGTTTCTGCAAAAATGTCCAGAAAACTCACTTTCTAGGCCTCCCTTATACAGATACTGTGCTATAAACTATACAAAAAAATACTACAATACAATAACGTACAATAAGGATTAAGGATAAGGGTAAGGATGATTGTAAATCAATTATGCTGTTTTTTTATACAAGGCAGGGAAAGGCAAGACATACTATTAACCCCACTGTTCATATGTCATTGTTATTGATAAAAAATGTTTTAATACTTAGTAAGTGTTTCGTCGACTCTAATTATTACTAAGACCTTACACAAAACAGTGACACAGAGTAATGATAGGGGTATCTGTATTTTACTTTTGTGTTTTCTCTTTTTATTATTTATACTGTCTGCATAAAAATGAATGTAGGTGCACCTGAGATTTTCTGGATGATTTTTCATTTCCCACTGATGTGAGAAAAAAAAACAATTGAAGTGTTCAGGCACAGCTTCCCACTTCAAAGGGTTCAGTGATATATCTATTGCAAATCGAAACAGTTCAGATAACTCTAAACACCTATAAAAACACCACATCTCACACAAGCAAATGTCTCAGTGGTCAGAATGAGCTCCCAACAGCCTGAGAAAACAGAAATTCAAAATGTCAGCACAAGAACAATTCTAATGAACTGCAGGAAAAATAAAAAAACTGAGAAGTTGGAAAAACACTGATTTAAGGTGGATTGAATAGTTTGAAAGCAAGAAAAATCCTTAGATTTCAGAATGCACCAAAAATGAGAGATTAACAAGGGTCAAAAAGACGATGAACAGTCAAAAAGATAAAGAACCATTATATAATAATCATAAACATACAAAGTATGTTTCCTAATACTGAGTAATTATTGCATGCGATTAAAGCTGTTATTGAGGAGAAATAGCAATGAAATATATCATGATTCCAAATGTCCTAATGTGGAATTAGGTTGTGGAATACGTTTTTAATAATGTTTGTCAACACCAGGGATTAAAAAACGTTTTGTGTGTAGGAGTGCCATGTTTACCTATCAATACAGATATAAAATTCAGAAAATACCTCTACAACGATAGAACATCTGAAAATTTCTGAAAACAGAAAATGTAATGACTTATAAATCAAATGACATTTTCATTTAAATATACATTTAAATGTTTCTGTGTCCAGCTTCATTTTAACAGATAAGAGAATAATTAAAAATAGGAAGAGAGTCAATGAGAAGTCCCCAAGAGAAACTTCTAATGGTGTTGTAGTTAAACCTGTATGTACTGTGAATGTAACATTGTTAGGATGTTGCAAATGGTGGCTTGTGGCAAATCAGATTACACTAAATATTATTGGTTGGTTTGTTAAGTAGGAAACAAGACAACATCCATCCATTTTCTAACTTCTAACTTAAGGTCACCTCTTCTTACTTAGGATCATGGGATAGACAGAGCCCATCCCAGTGAGCAGCAGGAGCAAGGCAGGGTACACCCTGGATGGGACACCAGTCCACTGCCTGGCACATACAGACACAACCCCTCACACCTACAGTCAATATATTCATTTGTATTGTTCTGGTATGAACATATAGGTATCCAGTATTTAATTAGATCAGTTATCTGTCAGCTGTATACCATAAAATAAGATGGATGCTAGTGCTGAATTCAGTATTCTTAGAACCAAGGTACATTGTAAGAAAGAGGATTTGAGAGAAAGCGGATCTCTTCTAATGAAAGTCTCTCTCTGAAATGTATAAACCATTTAAAACAAACATCTCTTCAGCTAGCTATAAACAGTTCCCAGACATCAGGATTATACCACTAATACAACTGGAATACAAAAGAGCAGCTGAAAGCATTGTCTTAATGTACACAACATTAAGTCCATAAATCTTGGGTGATAATAGCCTGACGATTTGTTAGTTTACAAAATAATTTCTAAAGCAGCTAAGCATCACAGAGATGTCATAGCATACATAACAGGAGTGCAATCCCTGTTTTAGTCCAATACTCCATAGGCAGAACATATATACAGACACGGGGAATGGTGTCCTATCCAGGGAAAGATACATGCTCTCCAGTCTGCTTATGGCTGCTGTGGCTTGGGTTTACCCTTTTATATATAAATATTGCTTTTTTATTTATAACGGTTCTAATTATTTTGCCGTCTGTTGTAATTGTATCTGTGAAGAGTGTTTATATACTGCTGTATGAAAGGTGCTAGAAAAAAAAACAAATGTTAAGCTTTCATTAACAAGAAGTTTCTAGTCTTTGAGGATTTGCTGGTTTCATTCTCAGACACACAGCTGAGCATGAGATTAGTATTGTCAACAGCTGGAGCAATTCTTGTCTCTTCCCAAAGAATAACAGGGAAGTCATCAGAGTCATTAAAGATGTACTGTGAAATCTGATTAGTCTGCAGCCCTGCCACAGGGAATCCCACTAGGCTGTCTGAGACGTTGCTACTGCGATCATGATAGTCAGAGGTATTGTGTGGAGGCCCTGTGGAGTGTTATTATTTCAAAGTATTTCTCAGGCTAAATACGTCCTTAAAGTTCCTTTATTCTATATTTTAAAAAATAGGAGTTTTATAGTTCCGAAACAACTGGTATTTTGGTAATTTCATAATTTAACATCAATTCCCAGAACTGACTATATCGAGACATATGGTAAACATTTGATTATTTCATGCAATTTAAAACAATTCATTCCTAGAAACATTTCATTTCATAAAGCGGATCACGTTACTGATTATTGGGTTCAGCAGCCCTAATGGACAAGGTGTTTTGCTTTTGTGTAGACAATTGTTTTTTGTTGCCAATCTACTAATAACAAACGGCAGTAAATTAAGAGTCCTTTCCTGTCATTTGTGCAATACACTATTCTAAACTGTTCAAGGAATAATAAGCAAAATCTTGGATAGCAACCCTTTATGTAAGTATCAGGGAAAAACACACACCATGTCTAGGAGTTACAATTCTTTTATGGGAAGTTGATCCTAATTTTATCTTTACGTTTATGTTGAATGGAATGGATGTGATAACGTTTACCATGGTATATGATAATAAAAGTACTATAATGATTGAATACAGTGAGGTCACGGTACTGTGAAAATACTTAAAATTTGTATTGTGCCTCGTCAGCATGGAAAGTGCCACAAATCTCAATTTGTCTTTTTGAATATTTGGAATAGCCCTCATTTCCAATTTATCTCTATCACAAAGGCATACAACCTACCAAAATATCAAGGGCAGCACTGTTGAAGCTTATTCTATTGTTCATGTGAACATTCTCCACTGATTCTGTGCAGCACTTGACACAGTTCCTTAGAAAGCCCATTCAAAAGAAACACAAAGCAAACCAGCTCATGGTGAACTTATCCCCTGTCTAATCAGCATTCCCTGTCAGAATAATTCACATCTATGGACATAAGCAATTGCTTTTTTCAGGTACACTCCATGACTGGAAAATAGGAACATCAGCATAAGAATAGTTGTAAACAAGAGGAGGGCATTTAACCTGTATTGCTTGTTCAAATGAAAGATGCTTATTTGTCAAAGGATCTCATCCAGCTGTTTCCTGAAGAATTTGAGGGAAAGTTTCAACCATAGTTCCTGCTTATGCATATATCGTGCATGGTACTACGTGATCTTTTGATGGAAAATTTGAAATAAATATATTAGATTCTTGAAAATAAAAATGATGTGGGTAGTAGGAAAATCCGGCAACCATATAAGCAACTTTTAAAGGATGGCTGTTATTTTATTATTTGATTTTCCTAAAACCTGTGTTATGTCCAATTCAATTACAACAAAATGAATTTAGCTATACTTTTAAACAGGCAACACAAAACCCATCTTAAAGTTAAGCAAAGGTTCCAGGGGTCTGAGTTAACATCAGAAGTGAAATACCTGAATGTACACAAATGTACTCTATGACTTCACAGTAATGGCAACCATGTGCTCTAATAATGATAACGTATTATGAAAATGAGAGGAAGGCACTATTGTTTGAACAGAAAAACAAGCAGTTTTAAGCACCGTGTGTGCTGGCAGTCACTCGCACTTGCGGTCTGCTGGCTGTGCAAAGGGTTAGTGCCCAGCCCTTGACTGCCAAGCTGTACAGCCATCCTTCCCCACAGGGATCACCCCCCCACACCGAGGGCTGGCCCAGAGAGACGAAGACAGCACCTGTACTTCCTCAATGAAGGCCGTGTGCCGCATATTACAGCTGGTGAGCTGTGGGCATCCCTTGAATTCAATCTTTATGGGATTAAGCGGATAAAAACTTCACGTGGGAGACCGAATGGGAACGGTCTGCGATTCCGGATCCTGCCCACGGTCCACAGTGGCTGCAGGGTTCAGAGAGATGCCTGCGGCGCCAACCTGCCCGTGCGGGAGTTCACATTTGACATTTGGTTTTGGGGCGGCCCTGCGCCTGTGAACAAAACACTCCCTCTCAGAGAAGAAAAGGTTGTGAAACCTTGAGAAACTTCTCAAACGGAGGTGCCAACCATAAGGGTTAATGGATTTATCCTACGGGCATTTCCACAAATTCTTTTTCTAATTTTACTGTCAATTTCCGGGAATTTGACAATAATTATGATCTCTTTGTTTTAAGTGTAATACAGTATACTGTATATACATAGTAGTAATCGCTGTACAAGTGTACCCCTGTGCCCACAGAGTCTCTGCTGAGCTAATGACAGACTGAAGGCGTGCACAATTTATACTGACAATGAGGGTATCGGCTCATCACTGCAGCCTTATTGAACATTAAATAGGAGAAGTAACTTGTTTTTTAGTGAATGCTAGTGGTACAGTAATGACAGGTCTATCCATGTCTGTACCAGTAGAGAGAGATGTCATTACAGGGGCTGTAGTGTGGAGTGGTGGGAAGGGCTCTGGACTCCAGACTCCAGACTGGAGGGTTGTGGGTCCCACTGCTGGTGTGGGTTGCTGCTGCTCCTGAGCAAGTTACCCCAGTACAGTGGCCTGTTGTATGAACAGGTCTCCAGGTCATCATTGCAAATGAGACCTTGTTCTTCTCCACTGGCTCATCAGGTTGAACACAGGATTTAGTGAAAAGCCCTTGCTTCGATTTTTATTCTGCAGTCTGATCACTGGATGCCTTTGCCTTTTAGAGATATTCAAAAAACTTTTGATGGAACTTCCTCAAACTACCTGCAGCTTGGAAAAGATTAACCTTTTTTGTCATTTAAAAATGATTTGTCCATTAAACAGGAGCCCTCTAAGGGTTCAGAAGTCTAAAACTGAATATGGTTTGCAATTTTTAACTTGCACATAATAAATGTTCCACTGCAGTCCAGTCTTTCAACGTTTTTAATTCACATTTAAATCACACACAGACAGGTTATACTATTTGTGTGTGACCTTGTTCATACGTTTTAAACTTCATTTTAGTTCATTTTAATGATCGAAATGAAGAAACTGTCATTAAATATTATTTAACACACACATAAGTGGGTATCAGTGGTTGTATTTAGTTCTGAATATAACATGACCCTTGTTTTTGTGCACACAAATGCACTTTTGTATCCAAAAGTAAAATTACGTTAGGGAAGGTCACCACAACACCTGGAAAATAATTGCTATAGTTAAATGAAACACGTAAAATGAAGAATCGCGATTAAAGTGTAATTCAATGCCAGGGACAGCTCGGGACTGCATGCATTACTTCGGTGTTCGCTCGGAGTGACACACAGGCTGCAGCCCGCCCTCTTGTGGCGCAGGCGCGAAGTGCAGCCCGTGGCCGGCGACAGTATCGAGGTGTCATGTGGGCACACGTCTTATTACCAGGGCAATCCCCATTCACAGGATCGGGTTCTGTGACAGTCCTGTTTAAATGAGGAGCTGGCCTACTTGACGAAACACTGGCCAAGGAAAACACGAGGAAAACAAATCTGGCCACGCGTAAGACTACCATTAAGTAACGATGAAGTCGTCTCATTAAGTTTTATTTTCATTATAAAAGGCAGTCCAATCAATACATCGATGTCACACACGCATCTTCACCAAATACATTAATCGATAACCTGTATACAGACCGACGTCAGCATATCGATCAGCGTGCGTCGTCCGTCAATCAGATATCAGGCTGGTAAGTATACAGCCGAGGAAGGACAAAAAATACTCACCCAGGTAAGTAAAGGCAACGTCTCGGTTCGTGGCTTTAAGCGTCCCGGTATATTTCTTCAAAGAACAGCGTGGTAAATGAACTTCGGGTGCGTTTAAAATATATATACAACCCGAGGCAGATGAACTGAATCTCGATGAGGCGGCGTTGCTAAGGGCAGCGGGTTACTGCTGGCCGCGCGCTCACCTGAACCGGAACACCGTCTCGAGACGTGTCGGGGGAGGATCATGGTCTAGACTCTAGACTAGAGACTCTGCTCGTGAACTTTCACAGCACAGCGCAACTGATCCCTGAGGGCATCCACAGTGCGTTTAGAGCTCCTGTTCCAAACGCCCACAGCTCTTTGTGTAGGGACAGCCTTCTACTCATTTTCCTGCTCATTTGTTCTCTGTTTTCCTTTTGTGCACAAAGTTCTTGTTGGGGTTTATTCTCTGCAAATTCTTCTTTAAGGGAAACCTTAAATGCCCCTTTTTTCTCTTTCCTAAGTCCTCCCTGTTCCAAATTAAAGTACCTCTACCTGTGGAGAGCAAAACTCAAAACACAGTCCAAGAGAACAAGACAGAATATTCAAACTAACTGCAGAACCTCACACCTAAATATTGTCCCTCTGTGAAAGTTGGTTGTGGAGTACTATGGTAAAAGGTAGACTTCGGAACAGTAATGCTGAACCTGTGCCCTCAAGATTGGCCCCTTGAATCTGACATGTATAGTGCACATTCAGGTTACTAGCATGCAGTGGTTCACACTTGGCGTAAAGTGTACACCTGGTGTGCCCTCTGGATTCACTGTAGCTAAGTGACAGGAGCAGCACTTTGTCTCCTGATGTCATCTGTCCTCATAAGCTCAGCCAGACTGGGCCCGTTCAGTACTGGGGCTGGAGACCTGCATGGAAATCCAGGTGCTGCAAGTGGTTTTGCTGGACCAGTAAGTGGCGCTCTTCCCTCTAGCCCCGGGTTTCCACACTAGAACCCCTCAACGGTGACAGGGGAACACAGTGCTGTAGGAGGCGCTGACTTTGAAGAGATGTTAAACACAGATCATGACGAACTTGGTCGTTAAAGATCCCAGGGTGCAGTTTTGTAAGAGTAGGGCTGTTCCACTTCAGGGGAATTCCACTTGGTGCTTTCTCAAGCTGACCTTCTTAATCTAAAATAGAAAATCTGTTTCAGCTGGTGAAGCAGTTTCTCCTCTCTCTCCCTGTGGGACTACAGTGTGTTTACTGCTGTGAGGCTGCTGTGTGTCTCCCACTGTGAGGCTGCGGTGTGTTTCCCACTGTGAGACTGCTGTGTGTCACCTTCCGTGGGGTTGCTGTGTGTCTCCCAATGTGGGGCTGCTGTATGTGTCCCAATGTAGGGCTGCTGTGTCTCCCGATGTGGAGCTGCTGTGTGTCTCCCACTGTGGGGCTGCTGTGTGTCTCCCGCTGTGGGGCTGCTGTGTGTCTCCCGCTGTGGGGCTGCTGTATGTCTCCCACTGTGAGGCTGCTGTGTTTCCCGCTGGGGGGCTGCTGTGTGTTTCCTGCTGTCTAACTCTGCCCCCTGCTGGTGTGAAGTCTAACTGCTTCTCACTGCAGGTGAAGAGGGAAGAGTGAGCTGCAGAACCCGGTCACTTGTTTGATTATTAGGAGGTCACGTGTTTCCCCGCCCCTGACCCTGGGCTATTGAAGGCTGCCTGTAGAACCTGCAGGCCAGTGGCTCTCCAGGAGCAGGGGTCCAGAGGCCTGTCTCAGACCCATAGGCCTCCACAATTCCCTCCCTGGAGCTCATATTTGTCCAACATTTCCCCATACTGGGAATATACTGACAGTGTTCTCCCTGATATCCTAGATGTATCTTTTAACTATATATCCTAATACTATTTGCATTTCTTATCGGTGCCCTACATTGTCTAGAAGATGTGAATGATGTGTCAACACAAACACCAAAGTCTTTTTCATGAGTGGCCTATTCAGGCTCAGTGCTTCCCATCTGGTTTTTGATCCCTGCATTCAGAACTTGCACTTTACACTCACATGCAAGAAATGTCATGTCAGGTATTTCGAAGTCTCTCTAAATATCTCATTTCTAATTTAAAGATCTAAAGCTTCTACGGTGTTTGCTGTTCCTCTTACTGTGGCTTCATCTGCAAACTTCGCTAGTTCACAAATTCTACCAGAATCTAGACATTGATATAAATTAGGGAGAGCTGTGGTCTGAGTACGGATCTCTGTGGAACTCCACTGATGATATTGCCCCAGCCTGGGTATTGACTCCTAACAGCTGAAGATAGTTAATTCTACTGTCACATGCACCCTATCCACCTTGAATGTGATTTTGATTTACTTTGGATAAACCCATCCTCCAAATGAATAAATGTAAGTGTAACACACATTTACCATTAGCCAAATGATTAAATGCAATGTTCTGTCTCATTGCGAAGTTGTTCCAGAGGTCTCAAGGCAGGTGACAGCCACACTGAGGCTGCACCGAGATGGTGTCTGTGGATATTATAATCTCACACATCACCTAAGCTAGCGGTTGTCTTGTTCGATGGCTGCTTGTCAGACACCAACTTTTTCCCTGTAGAGTCAGAATCTAGTAACAGGGATGGCTGCTTATGTCTGATTTGACACAGGAAAGAAAAAACCTAAAATACTAACAGAGTGCAATACAAACCAGAAAAAAACATAATTATTTCTATTACTGTCTGCGTAGTGAGACCTGGAATGGAGTCTTGAACATTTCTTATTGTTTCACTTCTTAAAAAACTGTTTTCTACAAATGTGAGCGGTCAGTGGTGGCAGTTTCCCTTTGACACTGGCCCCTTCCGTCCAAACATCAGCTATCTTGTCCCGTTAACGAAGCAGTTTGCTCCTGCAACAGGAAGTGCCATTTCCAGCTTCCTGTGTTTACTCAGACACACCTCAAAAAGATGGTGTTCCTGCCCAGGGGACCCAGGACATCAATCACGGAGAGGTCATGCACGCGAGTCTCAGGGGAAGTACAGTTTGGTCACACAGACTTCAGATCATGTCATTTTCTTTGGGCTAAGTGACAAGAAAAGCATAAACTGCAGCAGAAAGAAGAAACTCAAATCTCTGTAGGAATTTCCATTTCCACACATAGATCATATATATCATTTTCATATGTGTTACAAATAACACAGAAGTACTATAAAAGCTCAGTGTCAAATTTTAGAAATAATAAGCTAATATATAGACTGTAATATGTGACGTGTTAATTTGCCTACATCAGTGTTTTCACCTGTATCATCGAATCAATCAGATGCAAAAATAGGATTTGGGGGAAAATGTGCCCTCTCGTGGTGGCAGTATATAATACCAGTTAAAAATTAAGGATGTATGCTGTGTTTGCATAAGGTCCAGATTTAATTTTGTATTTTTTATGGAAAAAAAAAGAATGACTGCAAATGTTCTACTAAAAACATAGATGACAGAACAGAAAGTCTTAAAGAACTATTTTTGAATACTATGTACAATTAGTACATGCTTAAAAGAAAAATACTGCATCAGTGGTGTCAGTCCAGAGAAGAGCTACCGGATACAGTGCTTAAAGGAATGTCCTAACCTGACAGCCAAAAGGAACTGAAACTTTTTAGGTTTGTTTTTTTAGTCTTGAACAGAGAAGACTACAGGGTGATTTAATTCACATGTTCAAAATCTTCAGAAGCACTGACAAAGTCTACCTGGCAGAATTCTCCAAAATATGAATCAGAGGACACAGGTGGAAACTGCTTGGATGTTCATGTAAATCTTCTTTGCCCAAAGAGTTGTGGGAGTGTGAAACAAGCTACTCTACTATGTTATCACAGCTGGTTCACCGGCTTCTCAGGAAACAACTGGATGAGATCCTTGGATCAAGTAGTTGCTAGCTACTGTACCAGATGGGCTCGGTTGACATATCTCCTCCTCTCATGATGTTCTTTTCTGAGTGTCTGTTTCCTGAGTGAGGTGATTCAGCAGAGAGCAGCGCTGTGATAGGCTTGATTCCGAAACTGTTCCTGTAGGTGGACAACAGCAGCCCGCATGCTGGCAGCCTGGGAACCTTTTTTTTATAAGGTCAGGAGTGTGGCTTATATACTGTATTGTACATCAGTTTTCGAGAAGCAATTGTTTCGGTCTCTCAATGAAAAAACTTTGTAGTCACTGCTGGTGGCGCTACTATCAGTGAGGCTTCTCACTGACATTGGTGGTTTTCGGAGTATGTCGTGTTTGCTCATTTTCCATCTACTTCTTAACCATCTTTTAGCATTTGCATAATAATTACCTTAAAATGAAAAAAGCCTAGTTTTGTTCTTGGTGGCACAAGGATATAGGTTCTGCTCTCACACTTCAAGAATCCCACAAGCGCTTATGCTGCATGAATGTATTACACTGAAACTCGGTCCCAAGATGGCTCCTGAAATGAAGACTTCCTGTGCTGATTGCTAGTCGAATACCACAGAGGAATTGGAACTAATCACAAAACGCCTTGCTTGTTCGCGCAGAGGCGCACAGGACACATCACGATATAGAAATGCAGATTTTGTATGCTCAGTAAACAGTTATCTGTTCAAAATCTGTCTTGTGGCAGAAACAGTGGGACTCCACATGGCTGAGAGGTGATAGCTGTTGAAAGCTGGAAGCTGGAGAGGGCTCTAATGTGTACACTTGGGCACCATTGCTGACTGCCTGGAGCTGGTTATGTCACAATCTGGGTCTCTGCTGTGGTCCATTTGCTGCGATTGAAAGCATTGAAATTTAAGTCTGTTGCTAGCATTTCTGTTGTGTTAGCTACATTTATTCATTGGAAAGCCATAGTGTGTACATCATGTACAAACATGAACTATTCCTATAAAAGAGCTACTTCACTTGCCTTTTTCAAATCCATAATATTTTTTATTTAAAATTAAATTGCTTTCAGCTTCTTGCCTGCTTCCTGCACCCAGGTTAGTTTACTAAAAAGACATTTCCACTCCAAGATGGTCAATGAGCCCAGCACAGGGGAGAAAATAAATTAATCAAGCAGCAAAAGAGCACATATGACTAATTTATTGGTCTGAAGCCAAACAAACAATTAGGCAGTGTTGCTGAAACATGAAACTAATACCCCTGACGTCTTTCAAGAAACAGCTGGATCAGATCATGAAATCATTCAGCTACTAGAAATCGAAATGAGCTGATTGGGGCATAAAGGCTCTCCGGACCTCTTTGTGTTTCTATGTTCTCAGAGAGCAGGCAAAGAACTGGAGTGAGGCAAATGGTTTTGAGAAAAGACTCAGTTTTTTTTTTAGAAGGTATTGGAAAGTGAAAAAACAATCAGAAGAAAACCTAGAGTAGAAGTCATTATACAGCCTTCTTAAAACCCACAGCAAGCAGAGAGAACTGAATCTGAAAAATTGTATTGTTCTGTTAGAAAAATTGCATTCTATTTTTTAGTTGTTTAAATTCAACAACTACTGACAAATCTACTCAATGACTGGAAAATGCAGTGTTTTTAATCTAATATTTTAAATGGAGAATAAGTCATTCAAGATCTTAGGTTAACAGGTGTATGGGCACATTAGCTTAATTGCAAGTTTAGAAAGTTACCTCTCCTGCTGATTTGTGTTGATACTTTAACATATCAGATGTCAGATTTTATTTAAAGATTTTGAGAAGTCAACACTCGCACACAGACATTATTATATACAGGATCTGTGGGCATTTCAGCTGTCGTCCAGCAGGTGGCAGCAAACGCTTACAATAGCACCTTTCCCATATGAACTCGACACTAGTTCCGCTTTCATTCCCCCGCTATACATCCCAGAGGATTACGTTTCGAGCCTACCACGCCAACGTGGCACTTAGCTGTGCTGTCCTAGGGTGTGACTCTAGACAGAGGATGGTAATGACGAGCATTGAAAAGCTTTACGGGGATAAAGTCCTCTGGTCGGATGAGTCTAAATTTAAAAGATTTCGGAGACTCATGAAACAAGATACAACAAAGTATTTAATTCCAGCGATGAAAGAACAAAAGGTTTATGGCTTAACAACAGAATAGGCCAGAGATAAGAGAAGCCATTCGGCCGATCGAGCTCATGTGATTCTGTCTCTCTGTCGTGTCGTAAACAGTACTGGCTATACTGGGGACACACCCACCAAGGATGAAATCGCCTCTAACCTCTCCCCGCTCGGCATTTTGCAAAAACCTGACTTCCCGTGAATCGTTTCTAATATTTTCAACATACGAACTTTATGCTAAAGCTCTTGTTAGCTCTTTTTAGGTGATCAATATATGATGAACACGTGGCACAGACTGAATTTACAGTGAAACAGATTAAACATAAAATAAAAAAAATATATAATTATGAACAATGGGGCTGTTTGCCCTTTTCATATTTTTTGTGCGCTGTGGTTTCCAACCCCTTGAAAAGTAAGCTACTGTAGAAATGCTGTATTATATATTTCTCGCAAATGTTGTTAATTTGGCTGTGAGGTAGCGCCAGTGATTTTACGCCTGTTTCTGCGTCATGACTGGACTGTCTCTTGTCTGTAAGGGGCAGGGTTCTGTGTTCGAGTCTGCCTTGCTACACTTTCTGGGATCTCCATGTGTTCTTAGCAACTCCCAGCCTCCTGACTCCTTGCCTACAGAGAGCAAGAAATCTCACAGCATAGCCCAGACTTGAGCCAGAACCTTTGACCTCAGCACAGGCTCAATAAAGAATCTCTACAGACCGTGCCTCTGAATCCACAGGGACTTGCATTTACATGTCACCTGTGATTTCTGGGTAGCTGTGATTGCACAGATAGCTGTGCATTGAGACAGGGAGCAAAAGATTCAGGGCTCAGTCCCGGGGAACTGGAAAGGGCTAGTGTTAAGGATCTCCACTGTTTTCAAAACAGATGAGCAACAGAGTCTCCTCATTGAAGCGTAGAGCATTAAGTCCTGAATTTGTGCATTTGCAGCTCTGAGGGCAAATCAGGATGCACGTGGAAAGAAGCTTCTCAAAAGACATTGGTTTTTAATTTTGACTTGTGAGGATTTGTTGTAATTAATTCAGAAAGGAAAACTTTTTCCAGCCTCATTGTCTCTCTAGCTCAGTCCTAAACTGTCTGCGCTGCAGGCCTGGCCCTGGTGTTGGGTATTAGGTATTGCCAGGCCATGCTATTGAGGATCAAAAAGCACCATGAGGAGATAGAAAGCGCTGCTATTTATCTGTTCCTTTGGTTGTGTCTCATTTGCAAAATGGGTTCCCAGCCCTTTGATGTTGTCTCTAAAAGTATGATGTCACCATGCAAGAATGTCATCCTGAATTGAAGGGGAGAAAGAGGCCTCTCATTGGTCTCTGTACAGAGTGTGTGTGAGAGAGAGACACACAGAGACAGTAAAAAGTAGGCTGCGTTAATCACCTGCCAGTAAATCCCCCTTCTCTGATCGAGGAAAACTGAATGGTCTGCTCAGCAGTAGAGCTGTGATTTGCTTTCTATTCACTTATTCCCGGAGTGAAGTTATTTTGATGGTAAACAGTGGATTGGCTAAGATCCTGCACAAAAAAAGAATCTCACACCCCATTCACTTTATTAAAAAAAAGTGAAATCTTGCTAGCAGCATTCTGTTTGTCACACTCCGAGAAAGGTAAAATGAAAGAAAACCAACAAAAGGTTAAGTTATATTAGGTTATCCCAATAATTATTTATTTGTTTCTTTTTTGGAAAACCTCTTTTCAAATCTCAGTATTGTCAACAGGTTCACTATAGTTTTCACTATATTGTTCACTATAGCCATTTGAGCAATTTAAATGTTTTATCTGAACTTCATCCATCCATTTTCTAGCCACTTCATCCAATTCAGTGTCACGAAGGAGTCAGAGCCTATTCTGGCAAGCAATGGGCGCACAGCAGGGTACACCCTGGACAGGACACCAGTTCATCTCAGGACACACATAGTCACAAGTGCACACACACACACTCATAGCAAGGCCAATTTCCCAGGAGTAAATTAACCTACCATTCACACCCTGCTGCAGAAACCTCAGGCCAGATGGGCCGGACATGTCCTACGCATGGACGATGAGCGTCTTCCCAAGAGCTCTTGCTCTTGAACTGGCAGAGGGAAAGCGCCCCATTGGGAGACACAAGATGCACTTTAGGGACAGTCAAAAAACCTCCATGAAAGGAATCTCCGTCGACATCTGGGAAAGCCTCGCATCTGATCACACAGCATGGCGCAGGCAGATCCTCAGAGGAACAGAGGCTGCAGAAGAACGCCGCATGGCCGAGGCCGAAAGGAAGCGTGAGACACCAAAAGCCAGAGCTGTCAGCACCTCTGCCACAGCAAACACTGGTCTTAAATGCCATATGCCGTGGTAGATACTTCCGTACCCAAACTGGACTCATCAGCCATCTCAGGACACATTTCAGTAAATCTTAAAAATCATTTGATAGTCGTGGTCTTCGTCGACGTCGATGGACGAACATCATGTCTTTGAACTGTGAAAGGAAACTCACTCCCACACGGGGAGAACAAACAAACTCCACGCAGATAGCATCTCAGGAATTGAATCCAGGGCCCTAATGCCAGTGAAGCCGCAATGCTAACAATAGTGCCACCATACCACCCTTAACGGAACTCCAGATGTGCAAAATCTGTTTTAACACCTGCCTGCTTTAAAAAATGACTGCACGGTAAATAGCAATTCAAATTTTGGAATATGTCTGAAAATCTAGCCCTGTAAAAACGTCCTAACTTTTTCACTTGTTCCAGTGATCCACATTCCATAACTCTTTGTGTGTGTTTCTTCTTGCCCTGGTAATCTTATTGCTCATCGTTCCTGGGAGGTGTCTACACAGCTTGACATCTATTGTGGAAGCACAAGTCCAGATAAACCAATTAACCTGGCCGACACAGCTCTGGGAGGACACCTGGAAAAACACACGAGCTCCACACAGAGGGTGCCCCAGTTCAGAGTTAAACCCTAGACCCAAGAGCTGCGAGACAGCAGTGCTACCTGCCATACCACTGAGCCGCCTGTAAAACTGGGACAAGTTGGTTTCAATCACTCAAGGCTGGTAAGTGAAGTTTAGACGTTGTACATAGCGCTGTGCAGGAGCATTATCTCCAGGGAAAAATGCAATAGCATGGCGAGTGATGTGGGGGGGTGGCAGCTGGAACACAGCTGTCAGATATGGAGCCACCAGAAGGTGGTGAGAGATGGTATAGTCCTGGAGCTCACCGGTCCATTAATGGGAGCACAAGTTAGGAAAAAGAATTATAGGACTGAGAGCTGAGCTTGAGATAGCAGAGTCTCCAATACGGGTTCTAGTCTGTGGATAAAATCCTCAGGGAATTCTCTGGGAATATCCAGTGTCAGCTGTATAGCGTAGTGCGCACACCCCACAGCAGCTGGGGCCATCAGCAGGGACAGAACATGAGATCTCTGGATAGTAAGCCTGACTTTTATACCACAGATGTGTCCAGTTCACCCCAGAGTAGACAGTTTAAGATGCAGACAGAAGTGTTGGCATCCTTCATTTGAAACAAAGTTATTTTCTAATTGATCTATTGTACTGTGATTACATTAAATTAAAACTATACCAACTTATATCTTATATCCTATGGAGCACTGTTGCATCCAGGCAAGTCTTTTGGAGGAAAGCATGTGACCCTGCCTGTGAGGATCTTCGGGAACTGTTGAAACCACCAGTTTAAACAAAAGCAGTGAACAATGGGCAGGCAGTTAGAACTGTAACAGCCCAAAAGCGTGTATCATTAATCATGGATTATTAACTGGACAGCAGATTTTCAGCTTTTTCCAAATGAGGATGTAATTAAAAAAAGGTTTGCATATATTTTTAAGTGAAATATAGATATTTTGTTTCCTTGGAAACAAAACTGGCATGATTATAAATAGTGATGTAATAAATGTTTTATATAGCATAACTGGCTTTTTAAATATTTTTGTTCTTCATCTTAATGTGCAGTGAACTTCTCAAAGTTCCAGTTTTCTGCGCAAAGACAAAGAAAAGATTCTTCTTGCTATCACCTAGTAGCATATCTCTTCATTTGGATTGGCTTTGAATCGTTTTTTCTCAATTTAAATACTAATTAAAGTGTATCATTCCAATGATGCACAATACAGTTTTCAAATACTGTACTTATTTTGTTTGACTGTCCACCTTAAATGATATGAGAATGTCATGGGGGCCTGAATAGAAGACTCCAGTGCTTGTGCTATGTATCATATTTGATGATGGTGCAATCACGGTGGCTTGTATCTTAGTGTTCCCACAGTGCAAAGACATGGTGCCCAGACTCATAGACTTCTCTTCATTTTCTGCCACATGTGAGTGGCCAATGATAAACTGGCATCCTGTCCAGGCTGTATCCTGCCACTGTCTGCCAGCTTCCACACAACCTGTATTCCAAAATGTTTGAGTGATGATGATTATGATGATGTTGTTATTATTATAATTGTTGTTTTTATTGTCACGCCCTCAGTAGCCAGAGGGCGCTCCTTCTCTGTCCTGTCTCTCAATTCCGGTTCTCTGCTTTCCTTCTGGTGTTTCTCTCTCTCTGGGGCTATATATTTCCGGGTCTTTCCCTCTGCCTTCGCTCAGCATTGACGTTCGGATGTCCTGAGACCCGCCTAGCAACGGGTCGCCCCACGTCCGCTACCTGAGGGCTTAGGTTTCTATATGGCATTCCCTGAACAGCTGAGCCCGGGCTAAACCCCTGTCTCGCCACTACGCATAGGGTCTTTTCGCTCTCCTGTCATTCCACGGTTTGTCCCTTCCGACATCCGTGACAGTTATCTTTATTTCATTCACAACACGCTGCCTCATCTCTTCATAATCAAAGATAAGCAAAACAAAAAGTTTAGGCTGGACGGAGGTGAGAAAGGGTAGGTGATTTGATGAAGGAACAACGGCCCAAAACGGAGCACAAAGAGTTGTAGGCGTCTGGAACAGGCTACCCTGTCATGATGTCAAAGCCAAACTCCTGGCTCCTGTCAAGGCAGGGCTGGCTGGATGAGATCCCCCAGTCAGTGAGCTACTGACAATGGACAAACTAGTTGTGCCCATGGCCTTCTTGTTTTTAACCTTTCTTATTCGTGTTTTTGCACCCGGGGAAATAATGGAATCCAGTGACTTCCTGGTTCCTGTGTGTGTGGGGTGGTCGCTCTTGATTTGTCTATGTAAACGGAACACAGCACAACAGAAAGCAAATTTGAACCCTTACAACAAGAAAAACAGAAGAGGATCTTGAAAAAGGGAGCACAATCATCTCAATATGTTCATTTTGAGATTTTATTTAAAACTATATTTACTGGAGACAAACCTACCTTTATGTTTTATTTATTTGTTTTTGTATATCAAATCGCGCGTGTGCTGCATTTACATACAGACCCAATTGCAAATGCCAAGCAAAAAAAAAAACAACCCAAAAACATTAAAATGAAAAAAATCACAGTTTCCATTAGAGTTAGTTCTTATACAATCATAACACATTGTGCTACAATTTGTGTGTCAGACAGTGTTGGATGGATGGACTGTCCAGTTATCAATATAAAGACCACGTCTTTGCAGCAACTGTACAGCGTAGTTTCCACAAGTAAACCATTATTCCAAGTTCTCTACAGTTAATGTACACATGTATCTACACAATTCTCTATATAAAAATTTTGAAACACATTTCTACATTCTACAATGTCTGTTAGCAAAATAAAAATTTGTCATTAAAGGACATCTATGTATTTTTTAAAAAATTGTAGCCACAGATATTAGAAGGCACAGTTTACCTATCCTACTATAGGAGGAAAAAAAACAACCTGGCAACTGTTAAAAGAACAAAAGATCAAATATTAGTTAAATCAATATTCTTCATGTAAATCAAGTGAGCGCCTGTGCTTTTTAGCACTGAAGTGGCTTCTGTCAAAGCACAGTGCCAAAACTCTGTAGGTAAATTGTAGCCTTCTTTTGTAACAATAACAGCAAAATAAAATTAAAATAAAAACAAATGCATCATTTTCAAACCTGACAATAAAACTTTTAAAAATGTATAAAGGAAACTTTATTTTATAAAGCTTACCCAGATATAGAGTTCGGCTCAGTGCCTAATCCTTTCTGTGTCTGGTGACTGTTGTCTAGGGGACCACATGGAGCCAGGATTTCACATTTAGCTTAATAACCTTCCCAATGCCTGCATGGACTTTTAAATTCATTACTATTTGCACCCCATATTTCCCAAAAATCAATAAATGTACATTTTTATTGCTCAGACCCTAAAGAGAGATTCGGGTCAATGCCTGGCCCCACTGCTGGGCACACTCTTAACCCCTAGGATATCAGGTACAGTCACCTGCACTCACTTTTGTCCCAACACATCACCCCCAAACTCACCGCTCTGCATTGGTGGCCAGTGAGGTTTTGAATTGGTAAGGTTGGAAAGTAATTGAAGAATACCTTCCCACTAGCAGCACCCACATCGGATTCCACATATTTCAAAATTGTTCTGAATCAATCACAAAACGCAGATTTTGTTGGTTGCGCCAAATGCTGTTACTGAAACTCTAGGAGTCCTTTCAGTCTAAACCGAAATGCCTGCGGTGTGTGTCATTAGAGTTTGTGTATCAGGTATATATTGTAACCCTGTTACTAATTCTGTGCAAAAGAAGGGACCTGTAAAATAAATCCGTACGGGGCTTCTGATTGGATTCAGACGCTTTGAAAAAGGAAAGAAAACAAATAACGTAACCGCTAAACAAAATTCAGTTGAGAGTGAATTGTTTTCAGCACTCTGGCTGGGCATTAACGTTGTGTATGAGATAAAAACGCTTTTGAGATACGCCAACCGGTCCGCCCCAGGCTTCTGTGAGGGTCAGGGCAAATGTTAGGCAAGAAAGACGCACAAAACACGAGGCTCACAGCCGGCCAACCTGTACTGACTGCAGACCTGCAGTGTGTCGCGGTAGGCAGATACCGTGAACGGCCTCATACGGCACGGCTGAGCCCGTATCCCCACGGGTGCCCTTTTCTTTTTTCAGAACAGAAACTCTGAGGCGAAGATTAGAATAAGTGAAGACGCGAACCCCTGCAAACCCTCACCCCCACACTTCACGCTGTTCAACTCCCCCCTACAGCTTCCCTTCAACTAAAAGAAATCAGACATGTATTTTAGAATGACACGGCATATCAATATTCCTGTCAATTCATCCCGTAACCTTAAGTAAGAGGGTCTTAACGGTGTCGGTGACGGCAAGAAACGGAAAATTAAAATTCCTTCCTCTAAAAAAAAAATTAGCCAACTCCTCTCGTATTCGCAGATTGCACCAATAGAGCACTTTCACACTGGAACGTGTTTACCTCTGAAAATAAAAATGCCATTTAAACCTTAACGCTTAAAAAGATGCAGCTGGCAAACTAAAAAGAAGAAAAAGTCAATAAAGAAGCCCCTCCCTTCCCCCCATCCCACAGAAACTAGTAAATGTAGCACATTTAGCATTAAACTACAATGCTCTCGGTATCTATTGACAAAGGACGCTCGGCTGTACAAAACCACTAATGGCCTATCACAGCAAAAGCAAATAGAAAAATGGTCAGGATTGTACCTAATTCCTTCTCTTTTTTAATGTATACATGGTGCAAGTTTTTCATCCCAGGTACGCCTACAGTATATGTGTGAGCCAGAATTCCATGCCTTTATCTTAAATTTTATCTTTTTTTTTTAACCAAGAGTAAGACAGCGAATTAAAAAAAACGAGAACAGCAACAGCACGAAACAAATGAATGCGGTGGTTGGGAAACTCTCGACACCCGCAATGTATATTTTGTTGTTGTTGTTTTAAAGAAAAAATGCCCCCTTTCCCCAAGAAAGACCCGGGAACGCGTGTGAACACTACATCTTGGTTTCGCTGTCCAGAGGTTTCTCGTTCTCGTACTCGTTTTCCTGGGATATGAGCTGGTAGGGCTTCTTCAGCTCTTTCTCCTCCACCACCGAGTTGCCCATCTCGGCATCTTTCGACTGCAACTCATGCCTGGACAGGTACTCCACGATGCCCGCCCCGATAGAGTCGCCCAGGACGTTGGTAGTGGTGCGCAGACGGTCCCTGTGGGTTATAAGGACACGGAGTGGGTGAGGTTGAGCACAATGGCACCGAACTAACTGAACAAATCACTTCTGGAAAACAGAGCGACTCCACTGTGCGGCGTGGGGCTATCTTTCAGCCTGTCACACAAGCACATCATCCATAAAGTCCCGCCGAGACATATAAAAGAAAGGGTAAAAGAGGCTTTTGAGCTCGTCTGCTGTGCTTTTTTTCCGAGCATAGCTTCATTCCAAAAGCGCACAGTGACTTGGAGGCGCTGCAGGTGATCGTTCAGAGAGACGTCCAGAAACGAGAAGATGAGACTTATTTTTAAGCTACAGCAAGTGAACAAACCAAAACACACCAAAAGACACTCTCTTGGTTTTCGATCTTCTTTATGTTCCTACTTTTATTCATGTTTTTTTTTTTGTATAAGAATCTGTTAAAGCGACAACATTAACATTTTTCTTCTAGCTAAACTGCAGTTCAAGCAGACGCAGCCATGTCTTGTCTGAACGTGGCACAACTTGTTCACTTTACCAAATGGAAAATGTTACTTTAAAAGACATAATTTTGCCCATGTCATCGTGATGTACTAGCGTACACTCAAGGAGCCCACTCTGAAGCAGAAAACCGAGACAGGTCTTCTGTCTGCAGCTATTCTACAGGGGCGCCTGCGGGAAGGATAAGCAATTAATGGCTGGAGAGAGAGAGCAGTGATACAAGCACGCAGAAGAGACGCTTTTAAAGTAACACTTCTACTCTCCAGGGCACCAATCGCTAGGAGCAAAGAGTTTTCACCTGCAAATGAAAAATAAACACTAGCGCTATCCACCGTGTTCGATAAGCAACAAGTCATGGGAAAAAAAAAAAACACATTTTACTGGAGGAAACTCCAAATCCTCCCATCCCTGTGGATTTCTTTATTTTCAGCACCATAGTTAAGCAGAGCTGAGGACAGTTTCTCTATTCCTCCAGAGAGACCTGTTCGCACCTATCATTTGACATCCTTCATGTACTTCCAGGAAACTGGAGTTTTTTTTTTTGTTCCCCCTTGACAAGTTCTCAAATGAGTTTTGATGGGGCTAATGGACTCCTCTTCCCTCAAGATCTCAGCTTAAGAAATGCCTTTCTGGCCCCCAGCTGGAGGGTAAAACACCTTTAAACCCCCCTTTACCAAGCAGATCACGGTTCCCACTGCGCTTACACAAGGAACCTTTTGTAGGCTTCTGAAAAGGCTCCATCTCCTTAAAGGGCAGTCCCCCCTCCTCATGCTTTCCCCAGTGAGAGAATTACAAAGACACACAAGAGACGGGAACTGTAGACCTGTGGGTGAAGTTCTGCCACAGGAGACCAGGATATGATTACACTGGATGTTTATCCATCACTTTACGCCGGTGGTTGAAAAGTTCCAATCTCCTCATTGGCTATAAAAATAATTCCTAGTCGTTAAGAACTGGGATATTCCCAGTTTCCCCACTGACCATCTCTGCTTGAACTCTATATTTCATATCTAACAGGTGTATCAGTATTCTGGTGTTTAAGATCCCCAATATTTATGAATCGAATATAGCCAAGTGTTTAATTTATTGATGGCAAAAGTGTTTTCCCATTCATATGTAGTTAACATATACATATTTTAACCAGAAATTGTAAATATACTTATTTGTAGCTCTCCAGTGTTTCACCTCAGTTCACATTATAGTCCACTTTCTCCAGCTAAGCACTTCTGAGAGTATCTTCTTCTTATCCATGTGTTCTATCCTAGTTAAAACAGAGCTAAGGGCTTTTCTAATTAGTTCGGGCTTTAATGGGGGAAGGGGGGTATTTTAAAAATGAAATCAATTAGAGTTGGCCAACTAATTATTGTTCTGTGTTAATATCAAGTACAGGATGCACATAAGAAAAATATATAGAGCACGACTCTGGAGATGCTATGAAAGTGTGTCAGTCATTCAGGGTGTCTCAATGTGGGGTTTTACTAAAACTAGACTTTAACCTAAAAGCACAGTTCTAACGTCAAATCAAGAAGTCCAATTATTTCATGGCCTTGAAGAATTCTTTGGTTAACAATTTGCAAGGCAGTTTTTACAAAGCTCTGTGGAGTGTAAGCCAAGGTGAGAGTATAATGAAACCTTACATTTGAAACCCAATTGACATTTCAGTAGAAATTAGTTTAATGATCTTCATTTAGTCCCTGGAGAAAAGTGCACACAGAAATAAACTTTATTCTTTCAAAAGCTGCCCTCCACCGTTTATTGCCCTTTTTTTCAGCATTCTTATTTTGGAAGATGTCGGACTGCGTTACGAAAATAAGAACAAAAGAAAGGCTACAAGCGAGAGGAGACCATTTAGTTACTGTTGGTAAATCAGCCGAAGACCTCATGCAGTCTTTTCTTGACAGAAGTCAAAGTGTCGACTTGACCGAGCTTGTTCCACACTCCCACAACCCTTTGGGTAAAGAAGTGACTAAATAAGGAGCAACACTACCGTTTAAGAGATTCAGTTGTTAGACTTGCTCTTGCCTAAGCAATTATCTTCAGCACGCTGGGCTTAAAACCACTGCGCTGCCGGCGCATGAAGTAAGATTTAAATCACCTCTTAAGGAAGCTGTTTCTTCAAGATTCAAGAACCAGGACGGAGCTCTCTCCCTGACATGCTCACGCTGAGCTTTTGCCACATCTGACTCACACTGGTGGCCAAGGCCTGTTCTTAGAGAGCTTTGGAGCAGCAGAATAACAGGGGGTACCCTGACTGCTTCAAACCTACCTAGGACAACTCTGGAACGGCAGTGGTGCCTCTTCCAGCCTGCTGAACAGAGGTGTTTGAGTGAATGAGCTAATGTAAGGTGCAGGGGTGCCTGTAATTGCACTTGGCTTTTTATATGTTACAACCATGTATGTTTGACTACTGAGTGTGCAAGTAAGTGAATCGCGTGCTCCAAGGGAGAAAGGGTCCCACAATTCGACCCAATGCTCAGCCTGTCTGGGTGGAAAGCCAGGAGGCACAGTCTGTCTTGCCCTGGTGCAGTCTGTACACACAAGGTATCCTTGCCAACGTCCTGCCGTTTTCAGAAATCAAAACACGGCCTCAGGAAAACAGGACCAAGTCGCGTGCTGAGCAAGTACTCACAGGAACCAGTCCACTGCAATGATGAGTGTGATGTCATCGGTGGGCAGACCGACAGAGGTCAACACGATCACCATGGTTACAAGGCCAGCCTGGGGGATTCCTGCTGCTCCTATGCTGGCAGCTGTTGCCGTAATGCTGGAGAAAAAGAAAGCAGATTTGTTAGAAACACACACTGCCCTGCCAGACAGGTACACATGCAAAGAGAACACCATACGTTCTACAGCAGCATGTTCCCACCTGTGCCCACTGAGGCTGCTCGGCATGCTGAAAGCCATGGAAACAGAGCAGCCTCACCTCTTTCGAGAGCTCCACAGCAACGTAGCAAGAGCCCTGCCAGGGGTTTGTAATGACCCCTGACCCACGGGTCAGAAGACCATTTAACATGCACACTATGCTGCCTAGTGCTTGTTAGCAACTAGGTAGCACTTCCATTAAAGAGTGCGGTACAGCTGGATGTATAAAATAAAGGTTCAGAATTCAGCAGAAGGGAAGCTTGGTGGCACAGTGGTTAGCATTACTGCCTCATAGTGCTGGGGCCCTGGGTTCAATTCCTGGGATGCTGTCTGTGTATAACCTATACTAGTAGGTTAATTGGCTTCTGGGAAAACTGGTGTGAGTGTGTGTGTTTGTTTCTGTCTATGACCAGTGATGGACTTGCGTCTTCTCCAGGGTGTATCCCACCTTGTGCCCAGTGCTTACCAGGCCACAGTGAACCTGAATTGGATACGATTCAACAGAAATATATGAATAAATTCAGCATAATTCTGCTTCTTAAGTACTTTAAGTAAAATCTCTCAAATGGCATTTATACAGAATCACAAGTCACTTTTTTTTTTAAAAAAACATTACCACCTAAAAAACAACTGAGATCTGAGATCTTAAACATTTCTGACACTGTTTAAATCACCAAATGTAATGACACAGACTAGGGAAAATGCCATTTGTGGTGTACCTCATCATGCTGTATTATCATCACACACCATGAATGCGAAGTGAACAAAACAGGGCACGCGGAACCACTGAACACTAAACTCTGGAATCACAGTGATTTGTTCATCAGCACTCATATGTGTTTAATTTATACAAACCAGCAACCTGACACAGAAATATAAAAAACAAAAATCAGTATAGAAATATAATTCAATCTATTTACTTCTTTTAGCCTTTTAAACTACCTATAAAACCTACTGGTCCCACTACATATCCTAAAGCTCTTTAACATGGGATGTACAGACTAACATCCGCATTAGTATCTGTGTGTAGTAATGCACAGTTATCAGTGCATTACTGAAATATATTTAAACATAAAGATCAACATATTATCACTTTTTATTGTGTAAATGCATTTAAAAATACTATTATCTGGCAATATTTTTTTAAAGATTTGCAATATACCCTGTACTTAAAATACGCTACTAGGACACTATTCTGTATCTCTCACATCCCACTTGGTCCGTCCTGTTGGAGCCATGTAACAGCGGGACAGGAAGCTCGGTACCTGATGGTGATGATCTGGCCGAAGTTCATCTCCATCCCGTTCACCTGTGCGATGAAAATGGCGGCCAGGGCCTCGTACAGCGCCGTGCCGTCCATGTTGATGGTGGCGCCCACTGGCAGGACAAACCGGGTGATGCGTTTGTCCACGTTGTTGTTCTCCTCCAGGCACTTGAAGGTGATGGGCAGAGTCGCTGAGCTGAAGCAGACACAGGGAAAGGTGGGGCTGACCTGTGGCGCTCTGGACTACGGTATGAAGCGGAGGACCATGTGTACAAGCTCAGGCTTACACTACGCTACTGCTGTACTGAAGCACAGGAGGCACGTCTTTACACAAACGGTGGTTTGAGTACGGAACAGGCTAACCTGCCATGCTGTTGAATCATTGCTTCATTGGTGAGATCCTAAAATCAAATCGCTACTAGTAACAAAGTGACCTAGATGGATCACAAGTCCTGTTTGGTGCACTTTAAAACATCTGCTGGCATCAGCGCTCTCCATAAGCACTCAAGAACAAACCTATTTGGCGTGTGTAAGAAAACTACGCTCAATGTTACAGCTAGCTCTGGAAGGCTGGCTACGTTTCTGAAAAGACTCACTCTTAAAACAGGATTTTAGAATTGCAATTCTCTTTTCCTTGTCCAGTATGTCTTGCCAGGATGTTGTAGCTGCTCTTACCTGGACGATGTTCCCAGGGCTGTGATCAGGGCCTGCAGGAGCCCTCCGATGAACACAAACGGGTTTTTCCGCGTGACCACAAAGTACAAGGTAGGCAGCACAAACACGGCATGAATGAACAGGCCGATGATGACCGTTATTGTGTACATCCCCAGCTGTCCTCCCATCATGCTTATATCCTCCATCTCCACGATCTTGCCAGCGATCAGGAACAGGATACCAAGGGGAGCGTACCTAAGACAGGGAGAACAAAACACCTATGCTGAAGAGGTAACCTTTGAGACTGTAACATGTAATAAGTGGTAACACACATAGATCAGTGTCGATCTTTGATCAAACAAGAATTCCTCTAATTGTCATCTTAGATCTAATATAAATTAATGATTAGTTCCTTCCATTGTGTAGTATAAAACACTGGATTAACCTGAATTTACTGTAGTCACTCTTGATCCTTAAATATCCTTAATTACCCCATGACTAAAGACTGAAAGTACTTTCAGAGAAGGAAGGCTGAAAGTACAGAAAATCATCTGAAGAGGGAACTAAAAAAGTAAAAATAAAACACAAATCTCAAGACTATCGGTTCCTACACAAAGATTAACTCTAAATTCCAACACAGATAATTCCGTGCTAATCAGCGTGATGAAATATAACAGTGATCATATCCAGTGTTTAACTTCCTCTGCTCAGAAAAAGCCAGGGAAGACTACTATTGGAAGAAAGGAAGAGGTCAGTCTCGCAGAGTGCTTCTAGATGGAAGGCTGAAAAACTCTTTTAAATGTTTCTAATAAAATGACAGGAAAAGGAAAAACAATTCATCTTTCAATGATGGGGAGACGATTTCTGTAAAAGTTCAGTACACCTGTCTGTTCTGTCCTGTCTGGGGGAGGCTGGTAAGTATCCAGTGAGGCAGTTGCCTGTTAAGTGCCAGGATGGTTATGACGTCATCAGTCAGCAATATTTAAAAGTCTGGGAAAGGTTGCTCAGTCTCAAAGGTATCCAAGTCAGTGATGCAGCTGGCCACACCACCACTGTCAACACACCAGCTCTGAAGAAATACATCCACATACATTAAAACTCAAGCAGGTCTATGTGAGTGACCATTTATTGCATATTACAGCTCTGTCTCAAAGACCAACTCAACTACAACATCAAACCATGGTTTTTCCTATCAGAACAAAACTATATTTTTGTGTTTTTTTGTTTTAGAACTGCTGAGCAGTGCGATACATCATTTAATACTGGCTGCTTATATAAAGTACCAAATGGGCATGAAGTTGCTCGAGATGCTGTTGACAGCCTCTAGGGCAGTGCTTTCACATGTATAAATGAGAACATGGGAACTGTTACAGATGGGAGACGGCCTTTTAGCCCTTTGGGCCCTGTGGTGATTATTAGTTAATTGATCCCAGGATCTCATTCAGCCATGAGCTGAGGATCTGCTCTGCACAGTAACGAGCAGATCGACAGACAGCTCAGGACTCTGCGTCAGCGTGAGTGTTAAACTGCCGTGTAGGCTATTGGCTTGGAGAGTGGCATGCAGCCTTACCACATGATGATGGCCACCAGCCTCATGATGGCCTCATTGAGGCAGTCGAAGAAATCCCGGAGAGCCTGACCCTTCTCCTTCATGTTGCCGATGATGAGGCCGAAGCACATGGAGAACACCACCAGGCCCAGGGCGTTCACCCCGTTGACTGAGCCAGGGATGGGGATGATCTCCTCCTTCTGGATCTCCTGGGAGGAGTTCGTCAGGTTGAAGACAGTATCGTTCACCACCACCATCACAGTGATCATCCGCTTGCCGTACTGCGTCTTGAACTAGAATGGAAAAACACAGATAATCTCCTTTATTAATAATAATAATAATTGCTTACACTTATATAGCACTTTTCTGGACACTCAAAGCGCTTTACAGGTAATGGGGACTCCCCTCCACCACCACCAATGTGCAGCCCCACCTGGATGATGTGACGGCAGCCATAGTGCGCCAGAACGCTCACCACACACCAGCTATTAGTGAGGAGGAGAGCAGAGTAATGAAGCCAGTTCATATATGGGGATTCATATAGGAGGCCATGATTGGTAAGAGCCAATGGGAAATTTAGCCAGGATGCTGGGGTTACACCCCTACTCTTTTCGAGAAACACCCTGTGATTTTTTATGACCACAGAGAGTCAGGACCTCGGTTTTACGTTTCATCCGAAGGACGGCGCCTGTATTACAGTATAGTGTCCCGTCACTATACTGGGGCATTAGGACCCACACAGACCGCAGGGTGAGCGCCCCCTGCTGGCCCCACTAACACCTTTTCCAGCAGCCACCTTAGTTTTTCCCAGGAGGTCTCTCATCCAGGTACTGACCAGGCTCACACCTGCTGAGCTTCAGTGGGTTGCCAGTTGTGAGCTGCAATGTGATATGGCTGCTGGTAAATATTATTATATTATAATACTTTAATATTATTAAAGTATTACCACACTTTCTCTCCTTTAACCTCCTTTATTACCACACTTTCATGTGCTTTTATATTAAGTTACATTATTTTTGTGAGTCATGCCCTGAAATCACAAAGACTGTCCATATCATCTATGCATCTTCCCCCTCTTGATAATATCCATCTGTGCCAGTCTGTCTGAGACATAATCTCATGTTCTTTGTATACTTCTATGCTTTTCTGAAGAAGGCAGCGGTCAAAGTTCCTTTGTCGTTCCTAAAATTAAAAATGAGGGTTGACAGAGATGGGCAGGTTGGTGGCACAGTGGTTAGCATTGCGGCCTCGCAGGGTTGGGGCACTGTTTTCAATTCCTGGGGGGCCATCTGTGTGGAGTCTGTATGTTCACCCACTGTTGGTTTAGATTTCCTCTGATTTCCACAGTCCAGGGACATGCTGGGAGGTTAATAGTCTTCTGGGAAAACTGGCCCTGGTGTGAATGCGTGTGTGTTTGTTTTGTGTCTGTGTCTGCGTGCCCTGCAATGGACTGGCTTCTAGTCCAGCATGTACCCAGCCTTGCTCCCACTGCTTGCTGGGATAAGCTCTGGCTCCTGTACTGGTTAAATACATAAAGCGATTAGTAAATGGATGATGAGTTGAGAGAGGTGGAGTGAGTGTTACTGTGAGAGAAAACAGATCTTGCAAAAAACACGGTGCCTTTCTTTACAAGGAGGAAAAACATCTCCTCTCTGAAGACAGCAGGCAAGCGTCTCGCTCTTTTGTTCTCGGTCAGTCCCAGCGGACCCATGAGTCCATGACGGCGCTTGGAACGCAGCTCCAAGGCCAGCAGAGTCCCCTGCGGTCAGTGTCCTGTCCCAGCTGCCCTTCCTTGTCCGGCCTCAGCGGGCCGCCTCTCAAACTGGCCTGTTTCCGGACCCTCCCGCATGCTACAAGCCCATTGCTCTGCTGCCAGTTCAGAAAGCCAAATATGGCCACCAACCAGCATGTTACAACCTCTTCCATTTAAAATGCAAGACAAGAATAATACCAATCCCTCCCTGCTGCTGCATACATCTCTGAATATCTATTAGCACACTGATTCGTGTTAAAAGCCTCCTCTTTATTACCAGACCGCCCAGTATTTTATGATGTTATTGATATCTTCTCCCTTTCCTTGAATACAAAACGCATCTCCTTTGAAGGGATTCTGATCCACCATCTCATGAAAACGTATTGTGACATATTTGGCACAATTCTTAAGAGTCCTTTTCAAATTCTTTAAACAAAAGCAAGTTGTCTTCTCTTGCAGAGAAATAAAAACGTTTTGTTCTTCAGCAGAAACCGGTAAGTTAATACTTTTTAGGGGTGGTAGATAATTTCCTGCACAAGAAAGAATTGTTGCTCATCAGGAACACCAAAGAAAAAAATTCCTAAGGGACAAAATTGTTCTTTAAAAACCTTAAGCTCAGTCATTTATCTTACCTCTGGTCACCTACAGTATATATTCAGCCCTTTGGATATCTACTGTACATGTTTCAGATCATACGTCTTTATTCTGTTTTCACAGTTTCGCATTTAGCTGTACAAAATCCAGAACTAAGTCAGAGAACCAGTATCAAACAGATGTTACAGGGTTGCCCTGAGCAGTTTAGCAGACATAGACTACAATCTACAAACATGTTTCCAAGTTAGGATGTGTCACCTGCCAAATGAGCCCAGTTTTTCAAGATTAAGGAGATTAATGAAAATAAGCTTGTCTCAATTCTGACTAGGAGAACTGGAAACTGCACGATAGGTGAGATATGCATTATGGCAACTAATGTCTGTTGGCAAGCAACATCCATCTGGGGCACCATTGTCACAGCCAGCCAAGTCTGTGTTTTTTAAAGTGGCACTGAGAAGCCAATTTCCTTCAGGTCAGAGAAAAAGCTACTAATTTAATTTCTGAAGAGCTGAGTCTAAAGAGGTGTTCTGAGGCCTGTCCAAACTTTGACCAGCACAGGGCTTAGAACGCCTGCCTCCTTCAAACCATGATAAAAGGCTAGATGTCAAATGACATATTATTTAATAATAGGTCTGATAGTGCATTGATCCACACTACACATAAAGGTATAAGACAGTAACCTACCTGTTGTGTGCAGGCTTGTACCAGGTTGGGGGGAAACATGTTTCTGCAGAAAAAAAAAGAGAAGACTCATTGCAGATTAAATTAAATTAAAATATTATGTGAAGGAATTACATTCACTGTAGAAGAAAATTCTAATAATCCCCAGAGACAAATATTGCTTTGCAGTTTGGTTAGAGCCTCTGTTTGTATAAAAATATTTAAATGCAAGATAGTGTGCAGATCTCAGTGTATCAAAGTAAAAATCTTCATGACTTTTCCTGACAGAGGATTACACAGAGCAAAGAAGCTCTTCATCCAGGTCAAGGGTTATGTGTATATACAGTATAAATGTTTCATTTCTTTGTGTCTGTTTTTCTGCAATTGTAGTTTTGATGTGTACATTTATTTCGGTGGTGGTTAGGGTAAGGGGCTATACAATGTATGAGAACAACTTGTCAACAAAATTGAAGTATGCTGACATTCCTGTTGTTGTATTCAATGGGACATCATTCTTAGTCTTATCTAAGATAACATAACATTTCTAACACATTACAAAACATACTGCACACAAGTGGATTGTAAAGGTAAAAAAATGTGTTTATCCTTGCCATTTGTATTGACAGCTTTAATGGATAGTAGAACAAAGGAATGTTTGTATCTGTTAGACTTACATTTGGGAACCCCTTAAACGTTTGCCAGGAGGAAGAAGTTGGTATTCAGAATTGAGGATGTGGGAAGGATCTGATATAATTTTTCTGCCTGTTTGATTATGGCTTTTTCAAAGATTGTTTGCAGGGAGAGGTGCTGTTTCACTCCCATGACCTTCAAAGCTGTTTGGATGAGACAGGTAATTTGGCATCTTAATTGAACTGATAAATTACCAAACCACACTGTTATACCATATCTGATAATGCTCTCGATTACAGTATGGTAATCTGAGGCCCTTTCTTTAAAGTGATACCAAAAACACATTTTTATGTGCTTAATTGTCTTTTTTGTGCATTAAAGTCTGTTTTAGAATATCCAGCAAACTTACAAAAACGACTACTTTGTTTACTGCTTACAAAAACAGGCTCCTTATGAACTGCAAATTCTTGGGAAACTAGCACTTTGTGGTGTGAACCAAACCATTTCAGACCAGCTAGTCCCACTACCCTAGGGAGCTTCGCAAATACAGTACTCTCACAGACCAAAGAGTGGAGTTTGGACTGGAAATAATAGGCTCTTAGTCCAAGATTAAATGTCCCCACTTTGGCCAAGAGCTCCTGTTTGGACCATATCCAGTCAGGAACCTTTTCCAAATACCATTCTGAACATGGCAATTAGCGGCCAATTAAGACTTGTTAACCTGGGAAGCTTGGTGGGAGTTGTAGGGTGAGGTGGAGTTCATACACAGCCACACTTCTCCCTTCATTCCTCCAGCAGAAAGGTTCCCCATGAGACTCAGAAGAAAAATCCCGGTCTCCTCAGACCTGTGCCGATCTCAGGATGGCATAATAAAGTCCCACTTCATCATCGCTGTATCATTACCCATGGTCAGAAATAATTAAATGACTCATCTTTCTGTGTCTCTGCATACATGGATCTTTGTTTACGTCCAGAATTTGTGTTTGTGTCCAGAAGAAGAAGAACTGGACATTGGTCCAGTTAAGCTAGTAATTATGTTTTAGAGCTCATTGTGGATTACAAAGTGGAATCTCATGTATGTATTAAAACATCCTGTACAATTCTTACTTTTTAATTTATGCTTTTTGAATCTCGAGTTAAAGCTAAAAAAGAGATTGAAAATCAGCAAATGTTGTAAATTTTGTTAATCATACATCCTTATCTTGATACTCAAGCAACTGCTTGAAGTTTTTATGACAAGGCAGAACTACTACTTATGGGTCTGTTTCCTCAATTGTTCACTTTCAGTTGAGCCGGAGGAACAAGTTCTGAAAAATCATGATCCTTAATATGTTTACCCTTTACCTCTGCTCATGGGCTGCATGTTGGTGAGATGGTTTAGGAGGAAAATATGCTGCAAAGGTTTTGAAAGCTTTAGAGTATTTAGCACCTTAATATGATCAGTAGAGGGTTTCCAAACTCTGACACTCCTGGGCTGTCGCTCTCTGGGTCTGATTGGAACTCTTAATTAACAGATCAACTTATCATTGATATTCAACAAGTCTTTCACAGGTAATACATATTTTAAATACACAAGTGATTCAAGGGATAATACAAGTAAGACATGCTGGTGTTTCTGAGGATTGAGAAGGAGTTTTAGAACTGTCCGATTACATGAATAACTACAGGAATTAATTAAACAAGCAGAACAAGAAACAGTCTGGATGTTCTTGTAGGGCTCTGGGAACTGTTAGTAATCCCCTCCAATCAACCCTTTCCCCTGTATTATTGAATATTGCATAATGCTTATTTGAAATGCATTTTACAGTCAACCATGCTCAACTCCTAATGTATGAGCCAAAGAAGCAAACTTGTGAGAGACCATCCTGTACAACCAAAACTGTAAACTGCTTCCATTCAAAGCTGTTCTTAGATATGGCTATCTTCCCTAATGTCTTGACAGTCACTTGTAAAGGCTGCTTTTAAAGCCTTAAAAGGATATTTAAATTACCAGTCAGATTTAATTTACCCAGTTTGGTCTTCCAGATGGTGCCTTTTACTTTTCACATTGCTATGGTTCACATTTCTGTCTTGCCTCTCTTATAGCAAATTTACTGACCTTTGCTTGCTCAAGGACAGTGACCAGAGCCACATCTAATTAACCTCTTGGCACTGCTTGTGCTCAGCAGGCCTTCAGTAGCTCAATAACATTGTCCCAGCATTGTTATTAATCCGTGGCTCGCATGTGATTACACATCATGTCCACAAATGCCAGGTTACAGCACAAGTCACGTACTCCTCTTGAAAACAGAGCCTGGGTTCCACAAGCCATTGCAAGCTTCAATGCTGATTCCACCAGCAAAGCAACCACACGGATTGACAGACTGTCGTCAAGCTTTGCCCTTCTGGTTCTCCTAGTGAATTTGCTCCACAAGACCTTCCCTACAAGGGCTAGTGTATTCTCCAGATGACAACCCAAACCAACCCAGTGTCCGAACCCACTGGAAACTATGCACACCAACTATACTCCTGTGGTCAAAATGTGAATAAAAAAAACTCACAAAAAATCAAACTGGTTCTGCCCTCAAACTTTTTTTTTTGGTTGAAATCACTTAGCAAGACATCACCTTCTTCTGGTTTTCACTTTCTTTAACTTTCTCCCTCAAAATGTTGTTACTTATTTGAAATCGACCCTGCTAATGGAGAAAAGTATTAAACCAACCGAGACTTCAGCTCCATCGGAGTGCAGGCTGGAGGACAGTGGTGTCCTCCAGGACCCAGCCTGGGAAGCCTGGCGTTACGGACACGTGGCTCCCGGGTCAGTACCTGATGAGGTCCAGGAAGGCATCCGCAGGGCTGATCTGCTCGATCTTCTGCTGCTTGGTGAACTCGTCCTTGGAGCCCCGCCCCGGGTGGATGATGAGGACCATGATGATCCCGATGAAGACGGCGATGATCGTGGTGGTCATGTAGTACACCACCGCCCGCATGCCCATTTTCCCAGAGGCTTTGCTGTCCAGGGCTGCCATTCCTGACCACAGAGGGACATGCACCTTGTCACTGAATTAGGACTGCAAAAAAAAGGTTTTGTGTACCCACTGACCTTACCAAACACTGACTACATCACAGACAAGAATCTTACCCATGTACCCCCTGAATGTTTCCAACAAGGTACAGTTGCAATCTGTCTTTCTGGGATGACCTAAGATTGGGTGTCAATCATTCCACTGTTTTATGATGTCATAGAGTGGCAAATCACTACAGGTACAACAGAACAGAGGTTCCCAGTACTGGTCCTGAAGGCCAACACAGCTAACTGAAGCCTTAAAGGAACTAAGAAGCTGTTTCATTGAAATATTTGCAAGGGTTTTTTTTTGCTCAAAGGTTTGGATTTTATTTTACTTTTGAGATAGTTAAAAGGCATCCTCCTACATGTTTAACAGTTCAAATTAATCCAATTATTAAGTCGATTTAAAGTTGAACTGTGTAACTGAGAGCTCGTCTGCAACATAAACCAGCAGGTGTTTGGGCTTGCAGTCCAGGACCAGGACTGGGATTTCTAAAGAACCCTAGCAAGTGCAATGAGTGTGATGAGGACCATTGAAGAGTGTTACTGGCAGACTATGCCAAAATGATTAACCTGGTTGATGCGACAACAGAATGGAAGTAAGTCTAAGATCCACAGAGATTAGTCAAATAATACATCATAACAAAAATGAAGAGATCTATGAGCTTTCCGGGGACTCAAGAGGAGATGTGGCTTGAGGAAAGGTCTAGTTTACAAATCTTCAGTTTCTAAAAATGGGTGATAAATCATTATGGCGAAATACATTATTCTTTTAAATCGTGAGCGTCACACTGATGAAGAGTTAAAAAAGAACCCCCAGCGCAAGGAGAAGCGCCTCTGACAATGACCTAAATTGAGAAGCAATAAAGTTAGCTCTGTATTTCCAAGGTGTCGCTGGCCATTATGGGGGCATTATCCCCATTCACATCGCTCCAGCAAAGCGCTCATTGTCCGGGCGGGATGTATGTGCTCCTTTAATCCCGCGCTGATCTCACAGCGCCGATGCCAGCCGTGCCCGCTCCGCGTTCCTCCCGCCTGCCCCCGATGGGCCTGGGAAACTTGTCGCGCTGCCATCCTCCACAACAAGATCGCTCCCCCGTCGCCGTGGCAACGGCAAGCGAAGCGCTGGCCATCCCTCCCGGAGACTAAAGACATTACGTTTCAGGGGGGAGGGGGGGGGGGCAGCCTTTTAAAAAAAAAACAAGATGAAAAAAATATCTGACCCAGACCCCCCCCCCCCATCCACCCTACTCTGCAACACCACCGCCTCCCCCTGCCTTTTTTCCCCCCTAAACGATTGAAAAACCAGTCACACTGCGCCCAAAATAAAGCTATAACAAGCCTTTTTTTGGAGAGCTTTCAGGGCAGAGGTCGACCATTACATCAATGTTTATCGGACAAAGGTGCTATAGACAGAAAACGTTTGGTTCTCTCTGTGAAGGAGGGGTTTGCGGCGCGGCACCCTGGCCCAAGTTTCTGCCATTCAAGAGCAGAACTAAAGAGCCCGTATAGTCCTTCAGCATAACAACTGAACTGCACCACCAACACAATACGAAGGCATTTAAGGAAAATAACGCTAACATATTACCCTTGTCAGACATGCTTGAAATCATCTCAAGTTCCTCTATAACTATTTGTAAGCTACTGCTTTTGAAAACATAAGCTTTCATGCATGTTGCAGATACTTTTTTCCTACGTGCAGAAAATTACCTGCAAAATGCAGAACACATGACAACAAGTCATGGGAAAGAAAAGGCACTAGGATTGGCGTATCCTAGCCCGCAAAGACACATTTTTCAAATGTTGTGTTTTAAATGAGTACGTAACTTTGAAAACCAGATCTGCGACTGTCAGAAAGCTGCTTGTTGCCTGTGACACACACTTCCCCACGATGACACTGGAAGACTCACCGTGGAGTTTAATTAATTCCCACTGCTGTAGGCCACCCGGTGTGCTGCCTGTAGCGCCGGTTTTTCCACCAGGTTAATACGATCTCTCAGAGGTGGCCTGCTACCCGTCCTGGCACACACACATCTGTGTGGACACTTTGAGGATCGGATTTGAACATCCTTCTGATTCTGCTGAACGCGTGCACCTTACCGTAACAGAGGTGCAGCTTTTGGAGTCTGTGAGTTAAACAGAGCTGTCTTTTTTACACACCAGAAGGAGGGGATACAAGGTTGAGCCTCTAGCCAGACAGTTATGTCAGCTGGTAAGGCTATTTCAAATTCTCTTCTCCAACAGCACTGACTTTGGAGCTCCAATCGTTCTTTACAGCAGAGGCCACTGTGTAACCTTCTCATCCTTAAATATCGCAACGCAAAAAGCACAACCAGAAGTGTTTTTTCTCACCCTGATAAACTACAGTCTCCACAGTCTAAACTCAGCAGTAGCTTTGACATCTAGTACATTTTCCATATAACCTCATGCATCATTGCTGGTGGCTGACCCACATTGCTGCGGTTTGACAGACTGATTCTTTGAACCAGTGAGGGCCATCTAGTCAACTGCTATGTGCTTCTAAAAAAGGGTAGTGGGAGTTTTGGAGCAAGGTATCCAGCCTTGCTGACACCCTGTATTCATTCAAGAAATGGCTGGATGAGCTCCTGGGATCGATTAGCTACTAACTGCCAAATGGTCTGAATGTCTGAATGGCCTCCTCTCTTTATAACCTTTCTTGTGTTCTTACTTGATACACTGGCAGCCCTTCCAATATGTCTGTGCAAAACCTGCCTACATCCATGCACTCGCAGACATACTGAAGGATAAGTTCCAAGGGGGAACTTTTTTCAGGTGAGTGAAGAAGACACACATCCCTGAAGAAGACTGCACAACTGTGAAAGTTAGTCCTACTTAAAAATGACTTAGCTGAACCTCTCACTTTAAAGTTGAATGCTAGCCCTAAATGTTAAGTTTTAAACTTTAACTTCACTTTCAAAATTTCACACTTTAATTGATTTGTCAAAAACAAAAGAGCTCACATTTTACCAGAATGCTGTTAGGAGCTTATTTAGGTATTCGGTATCAATTTCGGTTTGAAATCAAAGGCAAAACTGGGATCAGATTAAAAGAAGAGTTGGAGGCTGGTTGGAAATGCCATCAAAAACCTGAGTTGAACTCTTCGACCGTTGTGTTTCTATCACTTATATTACAAGTCCGAGGTCCAGTTTGATTTCAGATGCAGAAATCTGAATGTCTTTTCTGCTTTCTTTTTAAACTGTTCAGTATGGAATTACCCTCTGCTTGTTCCTTTGCAACCCACAGACTGAGACATGCTAAATGTTTGAACATGCTTCTTGAGTGCCTGAATACTTCTTCTAAAATGAGTGAACAGAGAAAAGCAATCCTCTGCTTTCTACAGGATTTCAAGTGGCCTTAGTGATGTCACAACAGACTGTAGTCAGAACACAACTAGAAGCCCAGGCATGTTTAGTTCAGTGTGAGAGGACCTTAACAATACAGACTTGTCAATGGCAGCCTTTTAAAAGGTACTGTTAAAAAGAATATTGTGGCAGACACTGGTTGTAGTAAAAAATGAAATGGCAATGTGTGTTAAAGCATACTGCCAGAGTCATTCTTGTGCACTGCCTGCAAATGATAAAAAGTTAGTTTTATTGAAGTTGTGTTTTCCCACAAAACTAGTGAAGGCCTTAATACCGATGGTACTGAGAACTAGACTCATATAGGACTGAATCCAAAACCTTATAAACACATAATGGACAATACCCAATGGATTTGTATACATTTTTTTTAAACATCTCTGGACACAACTGTCACTAAGTAGGACCTGTACACTAACAGGCTGGACTGCGCAAACAAGCACACCAAGGACTCGAGACGATGTGACCTGCCCTTTCCTCCTGCTATTAAAAACCAGATCCATTTTTGCATTCATTTTCAAACGGTTTAATTCAGATGAAATTATTTGGATGATTTTCAATGCAATGGCTGAAGTATATTAAACCATTATGAGCAAGCACGGTGCCTATAGTATTGTTGCCTTGTTGTTTCCCTTTTCGTCTGGGGAGTTTAATTCGAGTCAGTGGGGCATCGAAGATACCATCCTGCCAGCTTTACACCTTGGCTTCGTACGTGCCACCTTTGCCTGCCAGTTAGCTGTATTTTCCTCAAATGCCAAAGATCTTTGAATGATCTTTTTCCGCTATGTTCTGGGAACTTTCCATTTCCCGCAATGGAGAATATGGAAGTTTGTTTACAATTTCAAGAACCAACCTGCCTCCTAAGTTCAGAAGAGATTACTCTGCCTACATAAATAAATTTAAATAAAAATAATAATAATGATCAATCATCATCATCATCATCTCCAGTTATGTGGCAAAATAAATGTCCCTATTAACAGATAAACTGGAAGTTTAAACTTGGTTACTTTATAGCAGGGTGGCTAGTCCTGGTCCTGGGTTACAGTCTGCAGCCTAACAGTGGTTTAACTATAGAAATAGAGCATTTCTAATCAGAAACAGCAGGAGAGCATATGGGATGAACAGGGCTTCCCAGTCCAACTAGGAAAACAATTTTGTTCAATCAGAAATTCAATTAAATCACCAGGAGTTCAACTGAACCCAGAAAAAGGTAAGTAGAGTTGTGATTCTTATTCCAGATCCTGGTGGACTCCCCTGTCTCCTGCTTTATGTTCCTTACTGATATTATATAAATGTTATTATTGATTATATAAATGGATATTATCAATTAATAAAGTGATGCCTTTAATTTAACTCATTTCTACGCTAAGGTCTTTGGTATCTTACATGATGCTCCAAGTGTGTGTTCCTGGTTATTAATTGGATATTTCCTTTTTGTGTCTATGAAGCTTATTAACAATATTCAGACCCAAGAGGGAATTACTTTGTGCCTAACTCTCCCTATAAACGTCTAGTTCCTTACATTCCACACACCTGAAAGATGGGAAACCCAGAAATTAGTTCAACAAGCATAATAATGATACACCCCTTCTAGCTTCTTAATCATGGGTAGGTCTGAAAAATCCTCAAGTCTGCATGAACACCAGAAGTGAAAGGGTGCTCGAAACCCTCCTTCAGGTTTCTGTCCCAGCTGATTTTCTGATGACTTAATTAAACTGTAACTGACATCTTTCATTTCCTAATTAGGTCTTTGTAGCTTCTTTCCAGCTCTTACATTGTTAACAATTTCATTTGAATGTTTTGTTACATAAGTAATGTGAAAGGGCAGAAGGTTCACACAGGGACCTCTGACTGCCCTCTCACAGTTACGTGAAACAATGAACTTTCAGGAACGGAAACCAATGATGAAAAAGATTCAGTTAAGCAATGCCGGCGTCACACTACACTACTTTCCCCGGGATTTTCAGTCGCAGCCTTCATGTACATAATTGTAAGAAAATCAAAGCGAGTTGTAGAGAGTCGCAACCTGCGTCCGTCAGTTGTGTAGTGTGACAAGCCCAGCGAGTGTGGTTTGATTTTCTCATAGCGAGTCGCAAGTCGCTGGGGTGGGCCCTTGAGTCTGCCACAGCCAACAGCCAATGAGCGCTCAACCGGAAATACAATGCATACCATGCGGCTGCGAGGAAAGAAGGAAAGCGAGTGTTTTGGACGGAGCAAATGGAAGAGAGGCTCGTCGAACTTTGGAGCCAGCACAGATGTCTGTTCGATGTTTCGTGTTTGTCGTTTCGTGTTTGTTGTGTGTTTCTTGATTGGCTGGCAAAACGAGGCGACCTCGCGGTACTTTCGCGGCGCACTACGAGATTTGGAACCATGGTGAACAGTGGTGAGGGAATCGTGTCGTCACCCCCTGCGATTCCTAGTCGTATAATTTGACACGCTCTAGGACAGAAAGGGCAGTGGGATTCAGCAACTGCAGTCATTAAATTTGACATGCTGTCCGACTAGACGTCGTATTGAGTCAATCTAGTGTGACGCTGGCTTAGGCACACTCATCTGCTTTCAGGTTGATTATGAAAGGCTCACTGCTGTCAAGTGACAAACAAGAAACCTGACCAACTCTAGATACAGGGACCACCGCCCATGATATCTCTACCATTAGTATGCATATTAATCCTGTTGTGAACTGAGCACAGTGTGTAACAGACATTTATCTAAGGGCAATTCAGAAGCAGAGCTGGTTTTCAGACTCTCTTGGGTGGGACTTTAGATTTTTTCTCTTGTGTTGTAAATTGAATATGAACAGTTACAAGGCAATCAATCAAATAAATTACTGTTAGGTTGATGTGAAAGTTGGGCGAGGTGCACAATGCTGAAATCTACAGGTGTTTTCTCACCTAAGGGAAAGTGTTCTAATTGCATTTCTGAAGATCCATTCCCCTTTTGGCTCAGTGCTGTACTCCTGTTAAGCCAGTTTCTGCTCAGCAGATCTTTATCAGAATCAATGAGATGGTAAAACTCCCGAAAAATACTAAATCTAGCAAGACGACCAGAATGGAGGAGGTGTTATGTCTGGTTTTTGCTTTAAAGTATGGAGTTGCTGGTCTCTCTGGGGTTATTTGTCCTTGCTACCAGGTAGGCTGTGATGTCCAGCCATGGAATGCTGTGGGCCTAACTCCCACGTGGGGCCATGGTGTCGTGAACTTCAGTCAGATTGCTCCAGAAAAATGCACAGGTTTATAAACGGGGACCAACATTAATCACATGGGATAATAGACAGCTGTAGAATAATGCGAGAATGTCAGAGCATGTAAATGCAAGAAAGGCCATAAATTCTTCCAGTTTGTCTAGTGCTAATGATGCCCCCTTTACTGGCCCTTCCTTGAAACCCAGTAAGATTGATCTTGTAAACAGCAGAATCTCATGCAGAGCATTTTTTTTCCTTCACTGGTATCTAAACAAGATGGCAAGAAAAAAGATAGGAACAAGAAAAACAGGGAGTCCAAAATAAAATAAGTAGATAACAGTTAAAAAAAGGATTTAGGAGGTCTAGGAAGACCACATAAAACCCTGAGCCCAGAATAAAGAAGAGAAAAAGATTGGAATGAAGACCTACCCAATAGACCTAATAATTGGATACTGCACAACACAGCCATATTCTTTCAGGCTAATGCAAACACACAGACTGAACGACTGACTAGACAACCCTGCTTGCACTGTGGCAAACAGAAACGGTGTGGATTAAAGTACTTATAGCAGACATTCCAAAATCAAAATGATCTTTACTTAGATCTCACTTGCCATGTTTAATACATTAATACATTCCTTACGCATTTTCTCCACATACAAAGCTTAACCAATGGAAAAACAAGTGTCCCTGGCCTCAACCAATAGATGTACTTGCCCAAGCACAATCTGGGTTCTATGAGTCAGAGAACTTGGGTTAGAGTCCAGATCATGTCAAGAGCCGACTAGGACTTGGATTGTTCTACTACTCCACAAGTCTGCAAAGATCACTAAGGATGTCTTGCAAAATGGTTTGAATGTGGTGTTATTATATGACCTTTCTGCCCTGGCTCTTCACCCGGACATGCCTTATACAGTACAGCTGTATAGTGTACACGGGCATCTTCTGGGACAGCAGAGTGATGTAACTCATATCCATGAGGGCGGTGTTGTACAGAGGGGCCATCTAGGTATCCTAGTTAACGTTCTGTGGGTTTGTTTGCGCAGCGCCCCCGGACCACTGTTCACTGCAATGGAAGGCCACAAACAATATGCTTTTTCAAGGAACACCAGAGGGTAATTTATCTCCTTTATGTGTGCTAAGCAGAGCAGCAGGGAGAGGCGAGCAAGGGATTCACAGCAGGCTATGGAGGGATGATTAGTAACAGCTGACAGTCTCGAACCAAGACCCTTTTTTCACTCTCTCTCTCTCTCCAGTTACCGCATTTTAATAGCGAAGCACAAAGAACCGACTGTCTCCTTGCCAGAAACTGGAAACCAAGGGACACTGAAAAATACCGGTAAAAAATTTCACAGGGAATGCTCTCCCTACCTGCACGGGCATGTTTAAGAACCGATCCTTGTGATACTCTGACTACGGCACACTATTTCAGGCACGCTCGTTCAAGCTCTGTTTGTTTCTTTCGCCGTCGTCAGAAACTGATCAGAAAGCTGAGGTTAGTCTCCGGCATCTCCCATCCATTGTTCAGAGACAGATTTAGATTCTATTGAGTTATCAAGTCAGCCAGTTCCCAAAGATGGCCTTGAAGCTGAAGAACAGTGATGTGGTAGCTCTGCCATCACACTGCTGAGCTGGCAGTGTTGAAGACACAAATGCCATGCCTCAAACATTGCTCTGATGAAGAATCTTACCCATTTAGCAGCAATGTCCGTGATACAGATGTTACAAAACACTTTGTTGAGCCTGTGCAATCTACAGCTCCTTGGTTTGTGAATAATCAGATGTTCTAGTTTTCCCACTTAAACTTATACCTAGTTAACTGTACTAATTATTCAATTAAGTAAACCAATCAAATCCTACAATCTAAATTATAGAAAAAAAAGGGGTATACCAATTCATACTAAAATACTGTTGTATACTTGACCAAACTTTGAAGTGGTTAAAACATCCAACAGACACAGATTTTTGGATTTTAAACCCAAAGCTACTAAAACAAATGCAAAGAATGGACAAAGATGTCTCCTTTATACATACGGATACATTTGGATGGATGGAAAATGTTATATAAACTTCACATATAAGGAGACCTGCAGAATAATGGACAAGTCTATTTTGGGTCTCGCTGTATATTATTCTCCTCGATCTGTTATGTCTAGAGCATTCTTTTCTATTTAATACCATATTTTCACTGCTTTCTCCTTCTTACACCTCTCAGCAAACCTTACCTTGACAGTTGTTGCCACAGTCATTTAAAAGCTTTTGGTCATTTATATTACATTGTTATTATATATAATTATGTTGTAATCACAATGGAGAATATAATTCAGACAGCATAGTTATTCAGAAAAACAGATTTCAACTTTAAACATTTTCCCATCGTACCGACTACCTTCACTACACATCCTTGTGACTAACCACCATTCTTTTCTTCCTACAGATCAGAAGGCCTCAGTTAATGATCCCCAGATCAGAAATGCGTAATCTGATCACTGTGAAACGCAATTAGAAAAACATTTCAAAGAACCCTTTAGTAAATCTTCTTTTCACTCTTTCTGTGAGACGCCTTTTGTTTTTCTGAGGTCGCATTCAGGGTTTGGTCACTTTGAACTTTGACCTCTGGAGCAAAACTGCCCTGCCAGTTCAAAGAAGGAGCCTGACCACACAGGAGCAGTCCAAACACAGCTGTCTGTGAATCCATTTACTTTTCATTTTCCACTTCCCAGGACCTGCTCGGTGAATTGCTGGATTTTCTTCCCTGCTTCAACAAATGTTTCATGCTTTGAGACAACCACACATTGTAAAATTTTCATTTAGGTCAAAGCATCCTTTTCTAATATCACCCATTTACTTCTCTCTTATTCTTGTACTAATCTATATAAATAGCCCTGTAGTAATGTGTAGTTGTATTATTATAACTACTGTAGATAGAGAATCTGACTTGCTCTTTAATAACGTATTGATCTTCCGATCAATGGAGACCCACAATATCTTATTAACTTTGGTTACATTTGGATGAAAAACTAAACAGCTCCTTCTTTGCTAGTTAAATTTTCAGAATACCTGCTCTGTTATGACTGCACAAAATATCCAGATACGATTCATAGAAATCTCAGGTCAGCAAGCACATGACTGTACTACAGTTAATAAATACAAATTAATAGACATGTAATTGCAAAACCTGTATCTCTTCCAAATTATTAATTTTATCGTCAGGATAAAAGCAATTAGTTGTACCATTTAAAAATCAATCAACTGATTAATAAAGTCACTGTTAGATTTTCTACAAATACATTAAAGGAGAAACAAAAAATAAGCAAAAGGACAACACATTAAAGGAAATAAATTAACGAGACCAATCTCGATAGCTCTGGCATGAACTACAAATGCGTTGTCTTTCTTTTACATGGAGAGAAACGCAGCCCATTCCTGTGGGCTTCGGAGTACCGAGACAGATGTCTACAATGTCTTTCTTGTGGGAATTCTTCTGGGAAACAACTGCGCCATCACACTCTGGCTCTGCAGTCTTTCCCTGAAACTGACCTCCCCCCGGGTTGTGAAAATAAGAAAGTGTTACAGCGCGCCAGGCTATGAAAGCAGGTAGAAGATGCAGGTGTGCAGAGTGCTCCCATGAGTGGAATGGCGTTTGGAAGGTGGCAAGCTGTCACCTGCAGGGCCTGGAGCTAGGGAATACCCTGTATCAATTTAATTAACAAATTGAAATTTAATTTCAAAAAGTTGAAAGACTCGTTTTAACAGACTGGTGCACACACTTTGGATAAGAGACATAACCATTTCATGGTCACTATACTTATACTTTCTACATATTGAAATGTTTATTTCCTTCCTTGCATGCTGAGAATTTTCATGTGGCTGTTCTCTTTTGCTGAATGGTTTTAATCAGGTTTTACTTCATTCCTAACTAGGAATGGAAATGTTCTTCGTCTACAGTGTATTCTTACACTTATTTAAGATTCTGCTGCAGTTTGTTGTCTCCTCTGTGTGAACTGTTTTCAGGTTGGTCAACACAAAAGGTGTTGTTTGAAAATAGCAGTGAATTACATACTATATATACAGACATGCAAAGGAATATAAGAATGAGATCCCAAAAAATCAATTAAACTTTTCCATCCATTATCAGAAATCCATTGATTATTAGTGAGGTCATGGCATCTCCAAGCCATCACAGACACCCAAGGAAAGACTACATCTTTGATGGGCACAGCAGCACACAGGGACAATTTAGAGACATCAGTTAACCTTGCCAGCATGTCTTTAGATTGTGTAGGGAAACTGGAGCACCTGGAGAAACCCATGCAAATAATATAGTGCACGAACGTAGGCAGTCTAAGTTCAGCTACATACAGTTTACAATTTTTGAGGTGGACTTATATTGCTGCATTGCATCACCATAATGCCAGTTCTTACCTACCAGCATGCTTACCTCAACGTGTCATGAAACTGTTTCACATGATGATTAGCAGCAGGGTCTGCAGCATTTTGAGAAAACCGTGCATGGGATTTTAACATCCAAGAACATCTGTCAAAGGACACTATCAGACTGCTTTATTGATAAGCTTATTTGCTTTGCCTGTGACTAAGTCAAACTAAACCACCGTGCAAAATTTCTCTAGTGATCAGCCCTTGAAAAGGTTTTGTGAAGGAGCCATTAGGCTGTTTGGTCCTGAATTACAACACAGTCCCAGAGAGCTGTTTGCATACCTTTTTTCAAGTAACAAGAAAAGTAATATTTGAGGAAAATAACAAAGTGATCCTTAAGAAATGCACCACTGAAGGTAAAAATAACAAATTATTTCTGCTTTGTGTATGAATATGCTTGCTTCCTTGGAACACGAATGCTATATAAGCCTTTCACTGGTGAAGGGAACAGAGCTGACAGACTCATGTTCATTGCTGCTTGATTTAATAAAAGTGATGCAGAATTATAAGTCCCTTTAGAGTTAGACAGTCCTGCTTTCTGGCACTGCGAAACAATCAGAGCTAATTAACATCCCACAATTCACTGTCATTTTTGCGGTCCAAAAACACTCCTTTTAAAGCACCCAACAGAAAAAGTGTCTCACCGTCCTAATTGAAAGGACAGATGGAGGGTTATTTCTGGTGTCTCGATTATAGCCCTCAAGGCAAAGCAAAACTAAACAGGTTTTCACAAAGCTGCCTTTCATGAGCAAACTTTGAATGAACAAGCTGAAAAATGACTGTAAATTCTCTTAATGAACACAAGCCTGTGGGACAGACACAATTATGTGGCCCTCAAATGGAGACATTCTGCATTCAAAGGGTATCGGTTGTTAATACCTTAGGCCATTTCTTGTGGAAGTCTAAGGAGATACAATGTGCTGTGGTACAAAAGAAGCCTTTATCTATTATTTAACCGCCTTAAAATGAACACAACTGGCGGTGAGTTCAAAAGCAATGAGACTGCACAAAAAAAGCTGTGTTTCAGATTGCATTCTCCAATTCAGAAAAATAAACACTTTTTATAGCCCTAGTTCAAAGAAGAAAGACTGCAGATTTACTGGACATACACCACAGTCAAGAAAATCGAACTGGGAGCTATGCGCAATTATGAGACGAAAAGCAAAGAGCTCCATTTTCTCTGGGAGGTCGCTGGCAGGGGGAGCCTTGGCTTGTTTAAAAACGTGCACCAACAGGCAGTCGAGAAGCAGGCTGGGAGAAAACATGAAAGCCCAGAAGCGCAAACTATCTGGAATCCCTGGGAGGGTGTCACGTTTGTAGAGATGGTGGAATGGTTTCGTTTTCCTTTAAAAACACCTCATACTGGAATTATTGCAAGATTCATTTGGGGCCATTGGACTGGGGTTGAATGTTTGCATGGAAAATGTCCTTGCGCCTGGGAGGCCCACTGTACTCCTGACATGGAGGGTGTTCTGTTACCAGGAAACCATCGCCATGGTGATCCCAGCCGCAGGCCCTGGGCCTCTTTACCCATAAACCCCAAGTCAAAAACGCTGATTTCCTCGCGGGAGGTTAACTTGCCAGGGTGGGAAGATCGGAAGATTTTTTCTCTCTTTCCAGCAACACGTGTGGGTCTCCCTGAGACCTTTTCATGGTTGCCTTGGAGGGGAGGGGCCGGAGACAGGTCGTCTCTGGGGTCTTGCAAAGAGGGAGGCTCCAAACGTCGGCGACTCGATAAACGCCACGCCGCCCCTCTCCCCTCGGGGAGTTTCGAAGGCGGCTGTAGTAGGAGGTGGAGGGAAGCTCGGGGTGGCCTCTTACCTGTGATGAGACTGGACACCAGCAGCGGAAGGACCAGCATCTGCAGCATGCGCATGAGCAGCTCCCCGGGGAAGGAGAAGTACTTCATCTCGCGGTACGACATCTTGTACGGCCTCAGGGCGAAGCCCAGCATGATACCTGCAACAGCCAGGACACACGCCCTCAGTGACTCTCTTCCCACAGACTAACCTTCGCCCCTTTCAAAGCAGAGAGGCGCCATTTCCACAGCTGGGCCATTCCCTGGAGCAGGCCTGGGGACGTGCCTTTCTCCAGAGCACACTCACACCCTCACAGCTCGCAGCTCGGAGTCCTTCCAACTCCACTACGGCTGTGCCTCATCTTCTGACAAAACACCCTGCTGGATTCTCTCCATGTGCTCATAAAGAGTGTTGAAAACATTCTGGTGCTCGTCTGATCGCGGAGCTTCTAAAGGAAGACAGACGCTGTGCAGTGGACATTTTCTAAGATTATCCAGGTGAAAGCAGCACCTGCTCGTAATGCAAAACGGGAGAAAAAAAAAGTCCCCCTTCATCTTCGCCACGTCGTTGTTTTTATGTTGTTTTTGTTGTGACGTTTCTTATACACTTTCAGGTTAATTTATGAGGTGGTACCGCGGTGACTACAGGATATATCCCCGCGGGGGCTTCAGAAGAGCCCCAGCCCCAGCCTCAGACCTAGCAATGACGACACGCTCATGCGTGGACTCGCGGGTGCTTATGGGTAGAGCGAGTTTGGGAAGAAAATTGTGTTTTTTATGGTGTTATCCGAAGTATGAATACAAACGATATAGTCGAGAAATTCTGATTTTTGACAAATCCTTTTGAGGATATCACTCCCTGTCAAACATCACTAGATGGCGCCTCCACTGCATCGGTTTAACACCTGGGATTGTTAGAGGAGCCAAGCAGACAAATTCACGCAGACTGTAAAGGACAAAATACAGCGTTATGTGATTGGCACATGGCGTAGGTGGGAACACATCGTTCTTTTTAAAATATTTTGTCTGAATTAATGTCTTCTAGAACTCTACACAACACGACGAAATGTATTTGATGTCTGTCTGCTTCTACTACATTTCTGATGCCACGTTTCTTCTGTTTTTTCATGTAACTTTCTGCGAGACTTTTAAAGGCACTTTAAAAATAATAATAATAATAATAATAATAATAATAATTTTTTCAGGGGTAATTTTAACTTCGTCAGTATTGACCTTCCGGATTTTACAGCTAATCTGCTGTTGGATGTTGTGGAAATGAAAAAAAGGTGCAATGATAACCACATAAGGAATCTGGGTAAACCGTGTTCATTTCTCCCTGAATATCCGTCTGGAATGCAAAGTTTGAAAATATTAACTGAAAATTAGTCGGGACAGCTCCTGCCAGATACTATCTTACAAACAAGGTTAAAGAAATAACATTTAAAAATTGCTCATAGTTTTTTCCCTTTTAAACTAACACTTTCTAAATTCAAATATTATCAAGATAATTTATGAATGTTCTATAAGACAGAATAAGAAGCTCTGACTTTTATGGTACCTTGATATATACAAAGGTGTTTTGAAAAGCCTTGCAAAACTTTATCTTTAAACAATGAAATGTGAGTTTTAGATTCAAGGGGTTTGATATTATGTTATATTTTGCCAGATACATTTACGTTTGTTATTAAAACTGGTCAGATGTCGCATTCACAAACCAAAATAGTCTAATGCTTAAGAGATGCAAATGAAATATTACTTAAACTCCATTAAAAACCTGCAACATAACAAGGAAAAACAACTAAACTAAAATAAAAGTTTTTAACTTACTGTGCTCTGATTTGTAATTACCTCTGGTAGGGTGTTTTGTGTTTTTTTGTGTACTTATCTTTTTTGGATACCCTTCTCCCTTTTTTGTATTATTTGATGTTCAATAAAAGTTTGGAAAAAAACGTGGAAAAAAGTGTCAGTCCTGCAGTCCAACAATTTGACCTACTGCGATTTTTTTTAATGGTTACTGTTTCTTTTCAGCAGCAGATAAATGAGAATTCCAGACAAACATTCTTTTCGACTGGATGTACAGTCGATGTAGTGTACAATAATCCCAAGGACAGAGTCAGAGACATCGTTATAGTTAATAAAAACTCAAACTCAGAGGACAATTAATAATTCTTTTATCTCTAATATGTTGTGATGCATATTTGCGTTTAAAGGATAATTAAGAGGCCGGGTTTCAAACAACGTGATGTGACTGAGGTAGTTTGGGCACGTCCCACAAACACGCAGGGCTTCCCTGCAGAGGAAAGTGAATGGCGCACGGATAGCGAAAGCCGCGCTCAGCTAAAACGTACACTTGCTGGAGATTTTCAAAGCAGGGGAAGCGCAGCAGCGCACGGAACTGGCCGCTGGTTCCGATTATTAAAATAAACCCCACGTGCTCGCCCGCGCAGGGAAGCGGCACAAAAGAGCCTCTGTGTCCCGCGCTGCGATGGAGCGGAAGGCGATGCGGCCCTGCGCGAGACCCTGGGAATGTGGCTGCGCAGAAGCCGCGCGGGTGAACCCGGCGCTGAAGAGTGCACAGAGGTTACTAACCCAGCGAGACCCGTCCCGCAGGTCAGCCAGGACCTTCGGAGAAACGTCAACGGAGAAAGCGTCGTTTATGGTCAATGTCGCCCAGGGGCAGCGAGAGCAGTTGAGAATCTTTTGAGGCCACATAGTGTCACAGGAAAATGTCTTTTAGTGGCTGTATTGCATTGTTAAACCTACTTGAATCACGTGATAAAGCTCATATATTGTTTTGACATCCACAGAAGAGAGCACCATAGGATTAAGAAATACGCTCGTGTATATTAATATTCTATATAGGCCCATTGCATGGTTGCTGAATAAATCTTGAAGGTGCCTTTTAGTTTTCTCTGAAAAGCTGCACATTCACTTTTCTTTTTCTGACAAAACAAAAAGCTAAAGCACGTAGGTTGCACAGATATTTCTATAATTAAAAAAAGGACTAACAGCGCCCTAGGCATGGTTTCTTATTGGATATAACATAAATCAACCACATTTACTTAAGTGTTTTCTAGCTGTTCTGTTGAATCATACGAAGTGCATCAGGGAACATGATAACGACACACCTAAGAAGACATTCCTTTGGGACGACGCATTGAAAAAGTCTGTACATTCTGCTTCAGTTCACCTTAACTACTACACCAGTGCATTCATTATCCAGTTTGCATGAGATTGCAGCAGAAGGCTTTAAGACGCACTCCTTAACACCATGATGTATATTTCTCTTAGAGGTGCTTATAATTTAAGACTGAATTGTTCAACAACAATTACTCATTTTTTTTACGTCTGCAAATTGGCAACCGTGGTTTCTTGTGTTTTCCTAACTCTGAAGAGAATGAAATGAGCTGTAATAGGTGTAAGTACCCATGGTTTCTTTATCCTCCAGTCTCTTTGGTCTGACTGACTGTTATATGTAGTCCTAACTGTGCTGAATCTCTGACAGCTCAGGCAGGTTCACAGGGTCTCTGCACATTTCTGCAGGTTTGACAGAGATCTTACCAGTTTTATTGTAGACCGCAATTTAAAAACAATCTCAAAGATGGGAATCCATGTGTACCTGAAGTTCAAGATTTTTTAAAAAATAGCTAGTAACTCCTCTTTAACTTTTATTTCTCTTGTCGTTAAGTTTCTTAACTGCTCATTCAGGTTGAGTGGTGTACGAATTAAATGAGGTTGTGCCAGTACTGCAGTAATTAAATCTATCTCCAAGGAGCATTCACACCCATATCAAATCCACACTACTCTTCAACAAAGCCAACCTGTTCAGTTATAGAATCAACCCGACTGCAGACAATCAGGAGGCATCATCTTCTCTGAACCGAACCCCAGCACAACCCAGGGGTATTTAGGACTACTGTGTGTACCCCGATTTACTTTGTCTGTATCAGCAAGCGCTCTGGGCAACAATGTGTCCTGCGCCTACCCTTTCTGGGGATTTGAAAGCAGAATTCCAAAATCCCAGGCTTGACTGGGAAAAAACCCCACAAAGACTCAGTACTTGCTTTCCTCTGATGACAGACCAGAGCTTCTCAAACTACCCCAGCATGAAAAAAATAATCTGGCGACAGTGAAAATGCTTGGTTTTGGAATCAAGCGACTTTGAGTGGAATTGTAGGAATTGATAAAAAAAAACACGCCCCCTGTCTTGAAGTGCGCACCTACAGGAACAGGGAGCAAAAAAAAAAACAATTTTGTGGGCAGCCCTGTTAGGACCCCACTCAGCCGGTCTGGATGGTGGCTGATCTGAAGACAGCTGCTCCCCGTCTCCTCTTCCCTGGCCACCTCCACCCAGAAGGGATCTTCAGCCCTTTCGGTTTCGGAGTCGGGGACAGAGAGGGGCCTCGGTCCGCCACCCTCCAGGTGGGCTGGGGGACAGCGACCTCGGGCTGGGAGCGGGCTCAGGACGGGGGGCGGGGGGGGAGGGGGTCGAACCGAGCGAGGAAGGGCCACTAACCGATCACGACGGCGGCGACGGTGAAGAGGACGAAGGCGTTCCTTCTCAAAAAGCTCTTCACGTCGTCCTGGGTGATGTTCTCCACTTTTTTCTTGGCCTTGAGGGACCGCATCCGGATGCCTTCCTGGAGCTGCTCCATCCGGCTCCGGGAGCGGGGGTTCTCTCCGTTGCTCTGAGTCATCGGTGCGCCGTGACGGGACCCTGCTTTTCCCGCAGAAACCAACCCTTACAATCCACTGCCCAACGCCAGGTGCCCCGGTCTGCCCCGCAGGAACGCGCTGCTGGAGAGAGAGAAAGACTCGGTTCAGGACCGCGGCAAAACTCTGGACTCTGGTCCGGCCTCTGGATTCCGGACTGGGGGTGATCCAGCCCAGGAGAGACAGCATCCTGGGAAAAGCTGGATAGGTCTGAAGGGCTCTCGCACAGACGTGCGCTTGAGTACCTGTTCACTATACACCGCAAGTACAAGTGAGTTCAGCCTCAATGATCCCACACAGGTCCATATACTTTGTCAATTAAACAATGTAACACAAAGGTGGCAAAACGAAAAGGACACCTGAAAACCGAAGTTGATAGCATTTAGACGTTGGCTTTAGTTGTAAAAGACAGCCACATATCAGCAGCACAAACACACAAATTACAACAGTTCTTCCACAGATATCAGCTGATGTCTGTGCTTAATTGTACACCAGGCAGTGCGCCTTCCCAGATCCTGCGAGTCTCCAGTCCAAGAACTCGGTCCTCGGACGAGTTAGGAACAAAGTTGACAACTGAGGATCTTCCGTAGCTCACACGCTAAAGCAAGACAGCGTGCCTGCACACCGGACCGTCCCGCACATTTAAACTTGGCGTTTCGCGTACAGACCGTACAGAAAAGAGACCTGCGGCAGCTTACTGACCTGTTGGAAATGACGGGGCTTTGCTGCTGGTAGCTGGGGGTGGTTAGCGGAGAGAAGGGAGGGCAGCGGCAGGGAACTGAGAGAGCCGAGCAAAGCGGAGAGAGCCAGCGAGAGAGAGTGTGGCGAAGAGGAGAGGCTGCGGGCGCTCTGAGGGAGAGAGAAGGACGCTCGCAATCCTTACTCACAGAAGAGGGAGGAGCTGCCAGCTAGACTCTGGGAAAAAAAAAAGTCCAGCGAAACAGACGGCTTCTGGAATAATGAGTTTACTGGGCACGGAAAAAAGGCTGGCTTGTTTTCTCCCCATTTTCTTTCAAATCGCTTTCACGCTTTGTCAGTTCAGTTTCATTAGGAATGCAAAACTGACTTCCAGGATGAATGGTACTGTAGGAAGTTAAAATATACCTTAGTTGGGGTTTTGGGGGGGCGGGGAAATTTCATTTTTCATATGACGCTATGTCTGGAATGCGCTAGTTGTGTGAAGTGAGGGACGAAGAAACGGAGAAGCACATATTTGCTCGCTCAGGTAAAAGGGCCCAGCCCCTTGCACGAAAACAGTTTCCACCTGCGTTGTTTGAAAACTTGTTTCGTTTTGCAGCATCACTAAAGATAGAAAATGAGAAAATGTTTTTTTTTATATTGTTCCCCCAGGCAGGCCTACTGTTCCAGCGTGCGCAGCCGCTCGCTAAAAAGGCATCCAGCTCCTGTGGAGTGTACACACTGTACTGGGTGCACTGTGTTTCAGTTGTTGTCTAATTGCGATGAAGCCGCCAATGGCCCTAATTCGTTGCCCCATCGGTGGCTGGAAACTGATGCAGAGGAACATTGCTGTTTTCAGTTCAGGGTGGAAAACCACTTAAACCCTAATCACTATAGCCCTACTCGCACAAACCCGAGATACAGCTTTTTGTGTAGAGCAGAAAAATAAATAAAGCTATGCCTCGCTAATCAAACCTTAATGACAGCTATCTCACTTCTGTGTGAGAGCCCAGCTTTGCACTGTAAATATACCCCAGGTAAACATATGTCATTGCTTTGAGAAAGTGTTCTAGGCTTCAGAAACAAAGCAAGTCTTTCATTTGGAGAAGGGTAGGACATTCAACAGAAGATGTGAGCAAAGCGGACTTGGATGGTAGAGGAATTTGGACATAAATTAATTGTTTGAGAGCAGATATTAATCCTCACAACCAGCCCATTGAAGAGTCACCAATACTTTTAAAGGCAAACAGATGTCTGATTAAAGCAAAACGTAAATGAGAATCACAATCCTCATTGATATTTGTAATTTGTAATCATCCTGCTGTTTGTGTGGGATTCTTGACATGCCTGAAAAAGGCTTCACAGCTGAAACGTTGTTTCCTTTCTTTTCTTTTCAGCATGGAATAAACCCATATATTGTAATGTAGCTGGTGTGTGGTGAGCACACAGGTGCACTGTGGCTAATGTTGCATCATCCAGGTGGGGCTGCATATTGCTGGTGGAGGGGAGTCCCCATTACCTGTAAAGCACTTTTTTTGTGGAGTGTCCAGGAATCCAGTATCCAGGAATACTGCGTGTCTTCCCATACTGTACATCTACTGAATTTTAGCTGGACACTAGTTAATACATTAATACCGATGTTCAGGTGAGCACTGGCCATCAACTCCTCAGCTCCACTAACTTCTGCACAGTCCTTGAGGTTCCATGAGATAACAGAGGGGTAGTGTCGAGGGTCATGAGGAGAGCATGAGGGGGAGAAATGACAGGAACACCTGTCTGATGACCCAGTCCTTTCTTCCCCTTTACGAACATATAAATATAAGAGTGACCAGAGAACAGAAGCATATTGTGAAGTGAGAATTTAAGTATAATGTATGTTTCCATAAAAAGTTCATTCAAAGCAGTGCCAGCAAATTAAGAGGGAATCTGTGTCCACAGTTTATTCAATTCAAATCAATTCAATTTATTTTTATATAGCACCTTTCACAAAAAGGTTGCCCCAAGGCGCTTAATGCATGTGACCATATATGTTGTGAATACAGATTTAGAGTCAATACAGTACTCTTAATTTAAAGGCAGACTTTGGTTCGAGAGATGAATGATTTTTACCTAAAGCTTGGAGTACATGGTTTTTCCTCTTGTGACGTAGGTAGCCACATTATCAAAGGCGCACACTCCCATGGGAACAGGGTGGAATGTGTGGGGGTCTTCTGAGCTGTACTACTTCCTGATCGGCGACCAGGACTACCATTGATTCAGCTAAGAGAGCGCCGCCCTGTAGGCCTCACATAGGACTTAGCGGATAAATGCGCTGGGCTACAGAACTACAGGAGTGCACTGTCTCAACATGCTGCACCAGCCTCTGTCTGAGGATTCAGTTCTGCCACATCAGTCCGGGCTTTCCTGTGCAAAAAGCAAATATTTTCCTGCAAAAACTTTCTCCGGCTCTCTTCAGGACTGTGCAACAAGACAAATGATGGAAATGGTCCAAAAGAGTGTTAAATCTAACCACAGAAGCACTCAAAAGCCAACAAGTCCATAGCTACAAAAAATGCTTATTTCCAAGCGTCCAGAATATCATGAGAAATGTAATAAACAATTCTCAATACAGTGTGCGTGAGGTCTTGAAGTCAAGTTACTTACGATACAATCTTTTTAGATTAAACCATTCCACTACACTGGCCGATAGGCCAACAATGTGTTGGGACCCCAGTTTCATAATAACTTACACTTATATAGCGCTTTCTGGACACTCCATTCAAAGCCCTTTACAGGTAATGGGGACTCTCCTCCACCACCACCAACCTGGATGATGCGACAGCAGCCATAGTGCACCACGACACTCCCCACACACCAGCTCTCAGTGGGAAGGAGAGCAGAGTAACAAAGCCAATTCATATATGGGGATTATTAGGAGGCCATGATTGGTAAAGGCCAATGGGAAATTTGGCCAAGACACTGGGGTAACACCCCTACTCTTTTCGAGAAACACTCTGGGTTTTTTAATGACCACAGACAGGACCTCGGTTTTACATCTCATCCGAAGGATGGCACCTTTTTACAGTATAGTGTCCCCGTCACTATACTGGGGCATTAGGACCCACATAGACCACAGGATGAGTGCCCCCTGCTGGCCCCACTAACACCTCTTCCAGTAGCAACCATAGTTTTTCCCAGGAGGTCTCTCATCCAGGTACTGACCAGACTCACACCTGCTAAGCAGCAGTGGGTTGCCAGAACTGAGCTGCAGGGTGACATGGCTGTTGGCAGTTAGCAGTAGCACAGCCGACCGCATGACGTCACTTGGAATATATCGTTGTCAACCAATCGGAAGCATGGAATTGAATTTGTGCAACTCGTCCCGCGCGCACTCTTGATGAGAAAAACATGTTTTTTATTACGTTTTATTCACTATGGCCTCCGCGGTAGATCGAAAGCAGGAGAGAATCGCCGCCCATCTTCAGACGTTGAAGGGCTTTGTTATTTAAACTTGAAGTATAGTAAGGGAGTAGTAAGCAAAGTAGGAATGAGCAGTGGAAAAGCGGGATCTGCGCATTTAGTGCAGGGAATTGGGCAGCAGGTCGGAGAGCCGCGTGGATAAGCTTTATACATTAAATCGGAGTAAAAATGTCAGCTTCACTCAGAGAGCAATGCGGTGCAGAGTGGACAGCACTAAGTCATGACTCGGAGGCCGGGGTTTAGTAAGGAGGAAGATTACGTAACCAAGCGTGTTAGTGGCGCTGTCTGCTTTCTGCTCCCATGACACCGGCCTCGGCTGGGCCATCAGCTGTTTCTCTCGCATTGCTTCATTTCAAGTTAAACAGCTCCGGAAAGCTGCCACCTTCTGCAAACAGCACAAAGCATTACAATTTCACCCAAACCTCAATACCTTTTCGATCGATCGATCAATTAATCAATATTGATTTGCTATAGCGCCCTTCGCAGCAGTTTGCCACAGAACTGTACGGCAGTTGACAGTATTGAGACGTGCGCTCACTCACTGCTCCTGAAGCATCGGACAAAATCTTCAGATTGTGCAAAGAAGAGCCCAAACGCTCAGTCTTAAAACAAGCTAGCTGATACGTCATTAGTAATTTTACCAAAACAAATCTGCTGGGAGTGCGTAAGCAAAATACCTTTTCTTTGAAGTTCCAACTTTATTTAGGACACCGTACAGTAAACATTGGGAAGATGGAGGGAAGGGTCATGGTCATGTTCAGTTACTGCTGTTACCTCAGCTTTATCCAGGTTCAACAATGATTGAGAGAGTCTTCTGTCTCGTTTTCTTCCACCTCCAAAGGAAATGCTGGTAGATTTTTTGGCTACGTTAAACTACCTGTTCCAGGAGCAAGGAGAGCGGGAGAGGCTAAACATCTTCTAGGGTGTCAAAAAGTGACATCTTTACATTTAGAGATCATTTAAAACTGCCATCCAAAACGCAAAATCAGATTAAATAATTTGTCAATCTTGTTAAGAAAGTAAAGGGGTTTGATATAAGGTGTATATAAGCCCTTTAAGTGTAGGAAGACAAGAAGTGACAATACTCATCGAGCCCTTCATAGGCTGTGTCAACAGCCGTACTGTATGTAACTCACTGTATCACAGAAACCACCGGTGCCTTGGAGCTTTTAGAGTCCTCAGAGGTTAAATCCACTTTTCTTCTTCTACACGACGACCCATGACAGTACAACACCTCACTCAGTGTGTTCAGAACATGAAAAGAATGAAATAAAGATTATTTTAATCGCAAAAAGTCATATACCTTTCAGAAACAGGTGGGCCAATCAGTTTTGATGGAGCTATGAGAGAAGGTGGAACACCGGTTTACGGTCAGAGCACAATGGCGCCCTCTGCTGTTGGAGAAGCGAGGAAGTTATGATAAATTAGATACGTTCGAAACTTCTCAGGAATTTCTCGAGAAAATAATAATAATAATAATAATAATTGCTTACACTTATATAGCGCTTTTCTGGACACTCCACTCAAAGCGCTTTACAGGTAATGGGGACTCCCCTCCACCACCACCAATGTGCAGCATCCACCTGGATGATGCGACGGCAGCCATAGTGCGCCAGAACGCTCACCACACATTAGCTATCAGTGGGGAGGAGAGCAGAGTAATGTAGCCAATTCATAGAGGGGGATTATTAGGAGGCCATGATTGGTAAGGGCCAATTGGAAATTTGGCCAGGACACCGGGGTTACACCCCTACTCTTTTCGAGAAGCGCCCTGGGATTTTTAATGACCACAGGGAGTCAGGACCTCGGTTTTACATCTCATCCGAAGGACGGCGCCTGTTTACAGTATAGTGTCCCCGTCACTATACTGGGGCATTAGGACCCACATGGACCGCAGGGTGAGCGCCCCCCGCTGGCCCCACTAACACCTCTTCCAGCAGCAACCTTAGTTTTTCCCAGGAGGTCTCCCATCCAGGTACTGACCAGGCTCACACCTGCTTAGCTTCAGTGGGTTGCCAGTTGTGAGTTGCAGGGTGAAATCCGTTGTTGCTCCTACGGTGATGACCCTGGGTTAAGAGGCAATATTTATTCCTTCACTATGAAAACAGCCAATGGAGTGATATTATTTTAATTTATATATTTAATCTATTTGGCTGCCAATATTTTGAATTTATTAGACGTAACTCATATCTGTGTCCATATATACAGCTGGGCATTTTGCTGAAACAGTGTCCGCGATGTTCCTTGCTCAAAGATTAAACAGTTGTGCCCCACTTGAAATGTGACTCCACGATCTTCAAATTACTACTCTAGAGTAATAATCACTGCTCCTAACTACAATTGTGTTTTTATTGTTAAAAAAACCTCCATTCATGATCTTGTTGGTCATACATAAAAGAGCATTAGTCAAAAAGCCTCATGTACACTTAGAAAAATAATGAGGAAAGTACCACAGCTGTTCTTAGCTCTCATGAAAACTGATAGATATTGTAGGTAGGGGTTGAAAATAGCATTTATAAAAGCTGTGTAAATTAAGTATATTTCTTAAGTATTTTAAGAAACTCTTAAGAGTTAGAAAAATGTGAAAGAAATCAACCTGTACTGTAGATTTATCAGATGTTAGTAACAAAACATAATAATAATAATAATAGCTTACACTTATATAGCACTTTTCTGGAAACTCCTCTCAAAGCGCTTTACAGGTAATGGGGACTCCCCTCCACTACCACCAATGTGCAGCCCCACCTGGATGATGCAACGGCAGCCATAGTGCGCCAGAACGCTCACCACACACCAGCTATTAGTGAGGAGGAGAGCAGAGTAATGAAGCCAGTTCATAGATGGGGATTATTGGAAGGCCATGATTGGTAAAGGCCAATGGGAATTTTGGCCAGGACGCCAGGCTTATACTCCTACTCTTTTCGAGAATCACCCTGGGATTTTTAATGACCACAGAGAGTCAGGACCTCGGTTTTACATCTCATCCGAAGGACGGCACCTGCTTACAGTATAGTGTCCCCGTCGCTATACTGGGGCATTAGGACCCACACAGACCACAGGGTGAGCACCCCCTGCTGGGCCAACTAACACCTCTTCTTATAGCAGCAACCTACGTTTTTCCCAGGAGGTCTCCCATCCAGGTACTGACCAGGCTCACACCTGCTTAGCTTCAGTGGGCTGTCAGTTATGAGTTGCAGGGTGATATGGCTGCTGACTAATCATGACCAAAGCTTGAACCAGACCCCTGACTCTCACCTTCACCATAAACTTTCAAGAATTTTCAAGAAATGTACAAATGCCTGAACGTTGCACCAGAGTGTACAGCCCCATCTTACCGAAGCCATGATCTCACTAATTGCCAGCACTTTCCAAACTAATGCACATTATGCCACTTCTAAAACCACTGCTTTTAAAGTTTAAATGGCTTTATAGTAGTACTGTGCCCATACTGCATTGCAATACAGTAGTACTGTATTACTAATAACAGGTAACACA